>NC_133366.1:2853332-2933332 GCF_049309525.1 Garra rufa | reverse complement strand
TAACAACATATCATATAATATCAACATTAGTCATTACACCCAAAGAAAAACTGCAGTGCTTTACAACTATAGAACAGGAAGAATTAAATAAACTTATCACCACATCTAAACCAACAACATGCCTATTAGATCCTGTACCCACTAAATTACTAAAAGAGTTGTTACCTGTAGCAGAAGTACCGCTTCTTAATATTGTTAACTCATCGTTATCTTTAGGCCATGTCCCAAAACCATTCAAACTGGCGGTTATTAAACCTCTTATTAAGAAACCACAGCTAGACCCTAGTGAACTGGCAAATTACAGACCCATTTCTAATCTTCCATTTATGTCTAAAATTCTAGAAAAAGTTGTGTCTGCTCAATTGTGCTCCTTCTTGCAAAATAATTATATCTTTGAAGAATTTCAGTCAGGTTTCAGGCCCCATCATAGCACAGAAACTGCACTTGTAAAAATCACAAACGACTTGCTACTTGCGTCAGATCAAGGCTGCGTCTCATTGCTAGTTTTACTTGATCTTAGTGCTGCGTTCGACACTATAGATCATGAAATACTCATAGATCGATTACAAAACTATACAGGTATTCAAGGGCAGGCTTTAGGATGGTTCAGATCATACCTGACTGATCGCTACCACTTTGTTTATTTAAACGGGGAGTCATCGCAGTTAACACCAGTAAAGTATGGAGTGCCACAAGGATCTGTCCTAGGTCCTCTACTATTTTCAATTTACATGTTACCCCTCTGTAATATTATTAGGAAATATGGGATTAGTTTCCATTGTTATGCTGATGATACTCAACTATATATTTCAACAAGACCAGATGAAACTTCTAACTTAGCAAAGTTAACAGAGTGTGTTAAAAATGTGAAAGACTGGATGACCAACAATTTTCTACTGTTAAATTCAGATAAGACCGAGATATTACTCATTGGACCAAAAAACAGTACACAGAATCTCTTAAACTACAACTTGCAACTAGACGGATGTACTGTTATTTCCTCTACAGTCAAAAATCTGGGTGTTATATTAGACAGCAACCTGACTTTTAAAAATCATATTTCTCATGTTACAAAAACAGCATTCTTTCATCTTAGAAACATTGCTAAGCTATGGAACATGTTACCTGTTTCTGATGCAGAAAAGTTAGTTCATGCATTCATGACGTCTAGACTGGACTATTGTAATGCACTACTAGGTGGTTGTCCTGCTTCTTCAATAAATAAGCTACAGGTAGTCCAAAATGCAGCTGCTAGAGTCCTTACCAGATCAAGAAAATATGATCATATTACCCCAATTTTACAGTCTCTACACTGGCTACCTATTAGGTTCCGTATCACTTACAAAATATTACTTCTTACCTATAAGGCCCTTAATGGTTTAGCTCCTGCATACCTAACTAGTCTCCTACTACGCTACAATCCCTCACGCTCCCTAACTAGTCTCCTACTACACTACAATCCCTCACGCTCCCTAACTAGTCTCCTACTACGCTACAATTCCTCACGCTCCCTAACTAGTCTCCTACTACGCTACAATCCCTCACGCTCCCTAACTAGTCTCCTACTACGCTACAATCCCTCACGCTCCCTAACTAGTCTCCTACTACGCTACAATCCCTCACGCTCCCTAACTAGTCTCCTACTACGCTACAATCCCTCACGCTCCCTAACTAGTCTCCTACTACGCTACAATTCCTCACGCTCCCTAACTAGTCTCCTACTACGCTACAATCCCTCACGCTCCCTAACTAGTCTCCTACTACGCTACAATCCCTCACGCTCCCTAACTAGTCTCCTACTACGCTACAATCCCTCACGCTCCCTAACTAGTCTCCTACTACGCTACAATTCCTCACGCTCCCTAACTAGTCTCCTACTACGCTACAATCCCTCACGCTCCCTAACTAGTCTCCTACTACGCTACAATCCCTCACGCTCCCTAACTAGTCTCCTACTACGCTACAATTCCTCACGCTCCCTAACTAGTCTCCTACTACGCTACAATCCCTCACGCTCCCTAACTAGTCTCCTACTACGCTACAATCCCTCACGCTCCCTAACTAGTCTCCTACTACGCTACAATCCCTCACGCTCCCTAACTAGTCTCCTACTACGCTACAATTCCTCACGCTCCCTAACTAGTCTCCTACTACGCTACAATCCCTCACGCTCACTAACTAGTCTCCTACTACGCTACAATCCCTCACGCTCCCTAACTAGTCTCCTACTACGCTACAATCCCTCACGCTCCCTAACTAGTCTCCTACTACGCTACAATTCCTCACGCTCCCTAACTAGTCTCCTACTACGCTACAATTCCTCACGCTCCCTAAGGAGCAAAACTCTGGACTTTTAGTAGTACCTAGGATAGCAAAGTCCACTAAAGGAGGGAGAGCCTTTTCACATTTGGCTCCCAAACTCTGGAATAGACTTCCTGATAACGTTCGGGGTTCAGACACACTCTCTATGTTTAAATCTAGATTAAAGACTCATCTCTTTAGCCAAGCATTCACATAATGTATCTCATAACGTTGTAATTTCAGTTACATCTGATCAAATGCACATTAATATTCTTCAGCTTGGGCTAAACATATCCTTTTTGTTTGGTTGGAAGTTGGAACAGCAGCTACGCTAATTATTTCTCTATTTGATTTCCATCCCGTGGTAACTAGGATTTACACAAGATTCAGTCTGGATTCAGAAGAAGAGATGATGCCAACCCCTCAGAGGACCACAGATGATGCCAGCCTTGAAACAACATTCAGCACTACACAATTTTCCTACAAGTTGATTACAGCACATAACCATTGCAATTAGTGTTCATCATCTGTTTGATTACACAGTTACTGATTCTAACATTTATATCATATGTACATTGACTTAACATACAATTTAAAAGGCCGTTTTAAATATAATTTAAATTTATAGTTCTGTTAAATGTGGTGTGTACCAGAGCTGCTTTTCATTAAAAAAAAAAACACACACACACAATTTCTCGAATATCGAATATTTTCTTAGGACCCCCACATATTGGTCTAGGCCCCCGTTAGAGAAAATATTCTGGCGCCTGCCTGCAGATTAGAAACGACGGCAACGAAGAAGGCGACACACTTTTAGGGAGCTCAGGAAACTGAGTTTATGTTGTGTAGATTGCGCGATTATGAACAGATTGAACGCAATGCAATTTATTGACGGACAATAGGAATAGAATAATGGAAACTCCATGTAAACCGGAGTGAATACAGAGAAACGCATAAACAGAAATGGTAAGATACAGATTCCGCTCAGAATGAACCACTTTTTTTCATTTTAAGCCCTGCTTAAATCATACTGAGCCCCTGCACATGACATGCAGGGGGGAAAAAATCGTCCGGACGAATTTGTATTTTCTCATGTTACTAAATTATGCATGACATTAATAAATAGTGACCAGGATTTAGTTCAATCAAATCAACAAACAAATTATTATATCGTGCACTCAAATTACTTAATACAAGGGAACGAGTTACTAGCCCTAAGTTGTGCATATGATTTAGTAAAATGAGGGAGCGAAATATACTATTGTGCGCACGCTTTAAATTTTTTCCCTGGGGCTCCGTAAGCCACATTAAGCGTAGCCTAAACTTATCTTCTTTGAGTATGACTGGCTTGTTTTAGAAGTATAGTGTTAAAGTAAAATGTGAGAAAAATGTTTTTTCCCCGGTTGTTATTATAGAACATTAAACTCGCTCCACTGCGCTACCTTTGCGCTCACGTCTCGTGTCTATTTCACCGTCTCGAAGCACTGCCTTTTAGAATGTCCTGCGACGGGGCCCCCCAAAGGGTCGGGGCCCCCACGCACCGCGGGGGCTGCGGGGGTGTCCGGTACGCCACTGGGCCTACCTGGAAAAAAATACATGTTACATTTTTTCAAACGCCTAACTTCCATTCCTTAAAGAAATTGAATATTTTTATTCAGCAGTAATTTTGTATTGATAAGATGTCTATATAATGAATAATAATCTGCAATATTAGATAAATCCTGAAAAAATGCAGAAAAATATTAAGCAGCACAATTGCTTTGATTTTTTTTTTTTTTTTTTTTTTTGTATAATTCTGTCAGATCGTCTGTCAAACAAACTTTGGTTACACTATAAAACTTATAACATTTACAAATGCGATCTTTTGTATTGGTCTAGAGACTCCTAGTGGTAAATACATGCTATAACAACTTTTTAGTGCAGACGCAGACGTCACGTTCAGTGAGACGAGGGCACGTTGCAGCGTCATGTTTTTGAACCTTTCCAGACGCCATATTTCAGGAAACACGGAAGAACGAAAGCAAAAGGGTGAAAAGTCAACAGCGGGTTTTTTTGAAACTAGAGGTGTGAGATCCGGAGCAGTCGACTGTCAGAGCGGGAAAAGACACGGTCTGATTAATATTAAGTTATTTGACAGCATTTGGCATAATCTGATTTGTGACTGGATCTGGACACTAGAATGGAGTTATGTAGTGGAGGCAGTGGCGGACTGGCCGTCTGGACGTTCGGGAGAATACCAGAACGGACGCTGCAGCAGGACGGCCCTCGGCCTCTGTGCAGCCGTCACAGTTTTTTTTTTTTTTTTTTTTTTTTCTCTTTTTTTTCTTGCTCATAATTTACTGTTGTTCTATGTCAAGATCGATAGTTGGCAACAATGCGCTTACAAGCCCATAGATGCGCAAGCTCACTCGTCAATGCTTGTCACTCAACCGTTTACAAGTGCAGGTGGGAGAAAGAACATGGAGACTGCAGGTGTTGGTAACAGGGGAAAAAAAAGGAAAGAAAAGGGTGTGAAGGAGAAGGCTGCGGCCGCAGCAGCACAGGGACATAGAGATGAGGGACAGGTGCAGGAACAGGGGGAAGTTCCCCAGACAAGTGCATTGCAACTCAGCGAGGATAATTAGGGTTATTTCCTAGGTAATCTGACTTTAGCAAATGTAATTTCAGGTTGCTACATTTGTATCTATACCCCAATGAAATAAAACTATTGCAGTTTTTACAGTTGATTAGCTATAAAACACGATATAAACATGCACCTGCATTAACATGAAGGCAGAAGAAAT
Organism: Garra rufa; assembly: GCF_049309525.1. NCBI lineage: Eukaryota > Metazoa > Chordata > Actinopteri > Cypriniformes > Cyprinidae > Garra > Garra rufa. The sequence goes on along the minus strand of NC_133366.1, from coordinate 2,928,248 downwards.
ATTTAATAAGTAATTAAACCATTTTTGTGCACACTGCAAAAACTCCATAGTCAAGTCAAAAAATCTTGTTTCCTGCTAAAAAAGTATTTTTAACCTTGTTACTTATATACTAAGCAAGAGTATAAGGTGTTAGATTATGAATCTTATATTGAGTATGTATGCCTTATTTTTAGAATTCTTACCAAGTGTGATTTGTCTTATTTCATTGGTAGATTATTTCACTTAAGTTAAGAAGTTTTCGACTAAAATCAAGTATTTTAAGGGTTAGGTTAGTCGAAAGCTTCTTAAATTAAGTGAAATAATCTGCCAATGAAACAAGAATATGCTAAGAATTCTCCAAATAAGACAAATATACTCAAAATAAGATTAATAATATAACCTCTTCTGCTCTTGCTTAGTATATAAGTCTCAAAACAAGATCAAAAATACTTTTTAGCTGGAAACAAGATTTTTTTGACTTGGTTAGATGAACAGTTTTTGCAGAGCCGTATTTTTTGCACAAATTAATTAAGAGATTAGCAAGTAATAAATATAGTTTAAGATTGCATGCCATTTCTACCATTTGTTTTTGTATGTTTTAGGTAGTCACCTCATCTGCATATTTTTTTCAGTAGAGAGACATTAAAAGAGGGCTGTTTATTTCTGTGAGTATTCTACACTATGCTTTTAACACATCTTTTAGTCAACATCAGAGATAATGCTATAATTTGGAAGGTAAAACATAAGGGTTAAGATTTAAGTATTTTGAGACCCGTGTCTGCTGCTGATTAGCTTTCACACACATCTGTTGTTGTGGGCTGAGCCGAGTCAAAGTCCAGGGCTGTTTTTTAGTCCCAGTCCGCCACTGAGTGGAGGTGGAGGTGAGGATGAGGAAATTGATAATCTAGGGTTCAGGAGATCTAGTAGTCAAAAGCATGGACAGGGGAGAGGGCGATAGAGCGGTAAGAAGGAAAATGTGTCAGGAAGACGATCTGAGGGTCTTAGTTAAATTTAAAGAAGGGGGCGACATAAACGATGTTGGTTTGTGTACATTAACACACGGACTGAAGAAAGCGCTGGGAGACATAGAAATGGTGAAGATATTGCAGGATGGTAGACTATTGATCAAATGTTAAAATATTGGACAAAGGGACAAGGCTCTTAAAATTCAGTTAGTGTGCAAGAAAGAGGTAAGTGAGGTTAGGGAGTTTGGGGAATGGGGAGCGAAGGGGGTTATATCGGGAATTCCGTTGGGAGAGAAACTGGATGAGCTCAGGAAAGTTATCAAAGGAGGAACAGTAGTGAGTGTGAAAAGGCTTCAAGCTAATCGTAATGGTGAGAGATTGGATAGCACGTCTGTCCTCCTAGGGTTTAAAGAGCAAGTGCTACCAGAAAGAGTAATGATAGGCTATATGAGCTTCTATGTACGGGAATATGTCCCTCCCCCGATCAGATGCTATAAATGTCAAAGGTATGGGCATATTGCAAAAGTCTGTAAAGGTAAACAGCGGTGCGGGAAGTGTGGAGGTGAGCATGAATATGGAGAATGTAGTGATAGGGATGGAAGGAAATGCTGTAATTGTGGGGGGGACCATACGACTGCATATGGTGGATGCCCAGAAAGGAAAAGGGCAGTAGAAGTCCAGCAGATACGGACAGCAAGGAATCTCTCATATGCTGAAGCAGTTAAAGCAGTTAAAAGAGACAGAAGAGGATGATATGGAGTATAAACCGGACATTATATGCATACAAGAAACATGGTTAAAACAGTCACTGGAGTTTGTTATAAAAGGATATTCAAGTGTCAGAAGAGACAGGGGGGAAGGGAATGGGGGTGGTTGCGCTATATTTGTCAGGAGAGGAATACAATATAGAGAAATAAAGAAAGGTAATGATTTAGAATTTATTGTTATAGAAGTTTGGACTAGAATGGGCAGTGTGAAGGTTATCAATTTTTATAACCCATGTAGACAGTTGGAAGTGGAGCAGTTAGAGGAAATCTGGGAGAATGTAAATGGGAAAGTTATCTGGTGTGGGGACTTTAATGCACATAGCACACTCCGGGGAAACAAAGATGACTACAATGGAAGTGTGATTGAAAGTTTTCTGGAAGAAAAAGGCATAGTCTGTCTAAATGACGGTTCAAGCACTAGGGTTGATGTGGTAAGGGGCAGCGAATCTGCTATAGATTTAACTATGGTAACAAGAACAATAGCAGATAAGTGTAGTTGGGAGGTACACAGGGAAAACGTAGGAAGTGACCACTTCCCTGGTGAGAGAGGGGAAATGGATTCTAGGAAAAGCTAACTGGAATAAATTTGTAATTTTAAGTGAATATGAGCTTTTGAATGTTAATAAAAATCAGAGTGTTGAAAAATTATGTATTGACATTAGTAGTAGTATAGTAGTTGTGGTAGAAAGGGCCATTCCAAAAAGTATGAAAAAGATAGTGCCATGGTGGTCTAAGGAATGTAATGAAGCCATTAAAAAGAGAAACAAAGATTTTAAAACGTTGAAAAGGACGCATAACTTTCAGAATCTAATAGAGTATAAGAGGTCACAAGCGAAGGTAAGACAAATAATTAAAAAGACAAAGAAGGAGTATTGGAGGAAGTTCTGCTGTTCTCTTGGACGTACAACACCCATAGAACGAGTGTGGGGAATGATTAAGAAGATGAGAGGAAATGGAAGGGAATATGAATATCCAGTAATGGTAGAAGGAGGTAAAACCATTGTAAATTGTAGAGATAAGGCAGAAGCAATAGTAAAAACTTTGGCTAGGGTACACAGTTCAAGAAACTTAAGTCCTGAGGAGATAAAAGCAAGGCAAGACACAATGGCAAAGTATAGAGTTGAGTTGCAGGAGAAGGAAGGGGAAGGAGTGTTAAATAGTTTATTTTCACTTCAGGAGCTGAACAACGCCTTGAAGAAGGTAAACGGGTCTACACCAGGAATGGACCAAATTTGCCACTGAATGTTAGAGGAACCGAGTGATGAGGGTAAAGGAGTGTTGCTTCTATTATATAATAAGGTATGGGAAGAAGGAGTTCTCCCCGCATCCTGGAAGGAATCCACCATTGTCCCAATAAGGAAACCTGGGAAGGACCCCAAAAGTCCTGGCAGTTATAGGCCAATAGCGCTAACCTCCCAAATGGGGAAAACTCTTGAGAGAATGGTTAATGATAGACTTACATATTATCTAGAAACCAAAGGATTAATACATAACTATCAGTCAGGTTTTAGGAAAGGCAGAGGTACTATGGACCCATTAGTAGCCCTGGAGGATGTAATAAGGAAGGCTCAAGTCAATAAAGAAACTGTTATAGTAGTATACTTTGACATAGAGAAAGCGTATGATATGATGTGGAAGGAGGGGTTGCTGGTCAAGTTGTCTCAGCTCGGAATAAGAGGTAGAATGTGGAGATGGGTTAAAAATTTCCTATCAGGAAGGAAAATCAAAGTTAGAATTAATGGGGTTTTTAGCAATGAGTATGAGGCTGAAAATGGTACACCTCAAGGAAGCATAATAAGCCCATTACTTTTTATTGTTATGATAAATGACATTTTTAAGAACATAGATAAATCTGTAGGTGTTGCATTATTTGCTGATGATGGAGCTATGTGGGAAAAAAGGAAGAAATATAAACCATATTGTAAATAAGATGCAGCAAGCAGTAGACATGGTACAAAAATGGGCTCTAGAGTGGGGCTTTAGGATATCTGTGGAGAAGACTAAAGTTATGTTCTTCAGAAGGAAAACTATAAGTCAGGACTTAAAGATCACAATTTGTGGCAAAGAGTTGGAAAGGACAGACCATTTTAAGTATCTTGGTATTTGGTTTGACAAGCGATTAACGTGGGTAATGCATATCCAAAGAAATGATAGAGAAATGTAAAAAAGTGTTGAATGTAATGCGATGTCTGCGTGGTGTAGAGTGGGGTGCAAATAGGCCTGCTTCGAATCAATATTTGATTATGGCTGTATTGTGTATAGATCTGCTAATAAAACAATATTGAAGAAGCTAGACATCATTCAGAATCAAGCATTGAGGTTATGTAGTGGAGTCATAAAAACCACTCCTGTGGCAGCCTTACAGGTGGAACTGGGAGAAATGCCTTTGCATCTCAGACGAGATCAGCTATCTCTGGTCTACTGGGCTAATCTTAAAGGGCATCAGGAGGGTCACATAGGACTGAATTCTTTGACAAACTGTCAAGAGAGAGGAAACATAAAAATGAAAAGTTTTGGATGGATCATTAAAGAAAAGGCGAGTGAAGTTGAGGTAGATCAACTAGCTGTGTGTCCCACAGTTTCCTACCCTGCAGTTCCTTTGTGGATCCTTGAGGTGCCTTCAGTTGATTTTGGCCTCCTGGAGGCAAAGGAGGAAATAGAAGAATTTAATAAATCTTATGTTGAATGGTATATACAGGAGACATATGGGGATAGATCTATTATATTTACAGACGCATCAAAAAGAGAAGACAAGCAAATGGGGGCAGCATTTGTCATCCCAAAACTAAAAATTGCTGTAATGAAAAGGCTAAATAACAATTTAGCTGTTTATACAGCAGAGCTGATTGCTATTTTTCTGGCTCTCGTATGGAGCGAGAGTAATGGGCTTAGGCCAAGAAATATAGTTCATAAAGAGAGGTGTTTTTATGTTTGTATGTTCAGTAGACAATTACACAATGTGATCCAGCAACATTACAGCAGCATCAGAGACTGAGTGTCTGAATCACGCTCTACATCACTTTATATTAATATTACAAATGAACTGGACCAATGATGACTCTACTGTCTCTATAGTAACAAACACAACCTTCACATGAATCTGATTAGCAGATAAACCTCACGCTCTGATTTCAGTCTGAGTTTTTAATTTCAGCTAGTAGTTTGCTGTGTGCATTCAGTTTAACAACATTTAAAGTTAAAGACAGTGAACTTCATTATTCAGCTCAGCTGTGCTCATATGTTTTATATTCTAGCTTCGCTTATCTATTAAATGTGTGCCGTGAAAGTGCACTGTTTTCTAGTGTATATGCTTTAACTTCTCAGGTTATATCAGTGTATGACCTACTTTAGATGAGGCCAAAATTACAACAGCATATACATATATTTAATTGTTTGACCAAAATGATTGCTAGAGACAATTTAGTAGTTGCTGGATATTAGTTGGGACACGTCAAAGCATCTCTAATAAATTCTATATTCTACACTCTTGGTCTCTAGTTAATTATGGATAATAAAGGGAGCAGTGAGAGAACAGCATCTCAAAGACACAACAGAGAGTCTCTGAAGAGTGACAGATCAACTCCTCATCCTCCTAAACTCAGTGATGAAGCAGTGACCTCTGACCCCAGGTGAGACACTACCTACTATTAGACAACAGAGAGACTCATAATGAAGTTAACAGCAGGAAGAACTAAAGGAAGACATATTTGTGTTTTCTCATATATATTCCAGCAGGGGGAGGCAGAGATCTTCATCTCCTGAACCCAGCTGTGTGTCTCTGAAGAGTGATCGATCAATGCCTATTCCTCTTAATTTCAGTAATGAACCAGTGACCTCTGACCCCAGGTGAGTGTAAATGATGGTGTTTTGACAGATCTAGTAAAACTAGGAGGAAACTAATAGATTAATATGAGAGTTAAAACTAAGAGAAATGTTTTGATTTCCAAGACACTGAAAACAGAATCATGAGATGAAAGTTAGTGCTGCGCTTCACTCTGAAACACAATACATCAGACTATAACCTTTCTGCAATTAGATTTTAGTTTGTCATCCAGTGCTTTATCAAATCAATAACACACACAACACTGCAGCTGGAACTAGACTTTACAAACTACTGAATGACAATGATCTCATATTGTGCTTTATTTAATGTTACAGTTGTTGGAATATCATTTTGTAAGACCTTTATAGCTGAAAGCAGTAATAGGTAGTGTTCCTCACATCTTGAGAATACATTTAAGAAAACAATAGATGTTCAAACAAGTGTATTCTATGACATTCTATTTCTAATAATGTTAAAGTTTTTTATTTCTGAATTAGATTGAGTTCATTTCACCCGCTCACACTTCTGTCTGACTGATATTTGATGATTTTATCACATTACGCTGCTGTGTCACGTCTGTTTAGGACACAGTGTTAGAGACCTTTTATGTTGTTATGAGAAGTGTAGAAATATTTTTTGTTCATTGTGAAACTGTCAAAGACAAATTAGTGATGGTGATTGAAATACTAGATATGAGAACATTACTAACAGAACCTGTGATGTCAGTTTGAGGAGGAAGTTGTTTAATCTCAGAGAGTTTGTTGTCACTGCTTGCTATAGGAGAATTAAAAGACTTTCATTTTCTGTGTATTTTCTTATCTGTGAAGCTGCTTTGGAACAATGTGCATTGCAAAAAGTGTTATGCAAATAAACTTAAAATGAAGTTAATATGCAAGACAATAATTTGACACAAAATATAAGAATGACATCTGTATTGATTTACTGTCATTTTAACAGCACTTTGTGCATTTCAGTACTTTTTCATGATTATAATGTATTGTCTTTTGTTGTTGTTGTGTCAGCAGAATAAATGAAGTCTCCAACTTACAGTTTAGACCCTCTGCCATCCGTCTGACCAGTACATTCACTCCTGTTACACCGATCCTGGATAGAAATGATCAACCAGTGAATGATGAACTACAGAGAGTCAAAGACCAGCACAAAACCAGCATGAAGAACAAGTATGAGAGATTATTTGAGGGACTGAAACTCCAGAAGAATGAAACCCTCCTGAACAGCATCTACACACAGCTCTACATCATAGAGGGAGAGAGAGAAGGAGTGAATGAAGAACATGAGGTTTTACAGATGGAGAAAACAGCCAGAACACAAGACTCACAAGACACTCCGATCTACTGCAATGACATCTTTACAGCCTCATCTGAATTACTGCTATTTAACGAAGAACACAGAGACGCTGCGTGAATTTGGATTTTACAGATTTAATAATGACTCTCTGTATGGTCTACTAACATCAGCAGTAGATAAAGCTCTTAAGAGTGAGAATGGCCAGCTGGATCTGTTTCTGCGGTTTCTGCTGGGCGTCTTACTGGAGTCCAATCAGAGACTCTTACAGGATCTACTGACACACACAGAGAACAGACCAAAGACCATCAGGAGAACCACACAGTACATTAAAGAGAAGATCACAGATGATGATGATGATGATGATGATGATGATGATGATGATGATGATAATTTTAGTAATCAGTATCGTCTCTCAGCTGGTCAATCCATCAATCTGTTCCTCTGTCTGCTGGAAGTGAAAGATCAGACTCTGTCCAGAGAGATTCAGGAGTTTGTGAAATCAGACAAACACTCAGATGAGGAACTCTCTCCTGGTCACTGCTCAACAATCTCCTACATGATTCAGATGTCAGAGGAGCTGCTGGATGAGCTGGACCCCATGAAATACAACACATCAGATGAGGGCAGAAGAAGACTGATACCAGCTGTGATCAACTGCAGAAAAGCTCTGTGAGTGTTTAATTATTAACTATAGTATCATATTTAATAATGAATCTGACATCTTTAAAGTAAATGTTCCTAAATGAGAGATTTTCTCCTAAATGACAGGCCAGAATCTTAAATGAGTCACAACACTCTTAATACAGTAGATAGTTGATCAAAATGTGTGTTAGTGCTGCAGTAAATACACTCAGTCTGATGTGAAACTCATTCATTAAATCAGCAGCAGATGAAGCAAAGAGACAGACACTATTCATCAGTAAAGCTGGAATTCAGACATTTTCACTTGTGAATGAAGATAAAATAGTGACATACATTACTGGTAATATCTATAGCAATAATAATATAACATTTAATCTTCACTAATTATTAATAATAAATGTTTAATGTTCCAGCTATTTGACTATTACAGTACCTATTATGAGAGATATAGGTTTAGTTTTCTAACACATAATTACTTTGTCACCATCAGGATCATATTAATGTCACAACAGGTTTAGAAACATTTCAGCAGGTCACACATGTTCTTATTCATTATCTGTCCATTTATGACGCATTTATTCTGGTTTACAGAACAGCCCTCATGACAAGACAACAAATATATGTCCATGAGCTAAGAAAATGTTGATCAGTTTTTTCATGAAATCGTTCCTTTGAATGAGTTAAAACATGAAAGCGCTGTATTTATGTGAAACAAGTAAATGGTCACAATTTGTCAGAAGTACAATCATAATATTTATGTCACAATTGTAAGTTCAGTGAAACTCTTCTGGGTTGGAGCCTTGTATTTTAGCCAGATCCAGACGGGCCCCAGCGGACTTATTTACGGCCCTAGGGCTGAGCTGGACAATTCTCAGGTCATAGCTCAGATGTGTGTCTGGATCGGGCTTGTTTTAGGCTTCTCCTTATGTTTATATTTTACACATTCATCAATAATGGTGAGGAAAAAACTTGGCATGCTGATGGAAACAACATGATATCAGGCTACTGCGACTATCAACAGCGGCTCGAATGGAGTTTCATATTTTAAATTATTTCCACTGAAAAAAATCTTAAAGAGTGATCGTCTGAAGCCTACATGTCCTGCACTTCAGCTTCCACTCTCCACACAAACGACTGGATATGGGTCTAGCAGCACACATTTATATCGGTTAAGCGTTTAACATTGTGATATGCTTGAACTGTTTTATATCTAGAATTTTTATTTTAGGCAAGTCGTGATGATTTAAGAAGACTAAACTGATCAAACATATGCTATGATCAACTCACTGTCTGCCGCTTGATCGTTACTTTAAAAAAATGAAAACTTACATTTAACAAACAAAACAGATAAACAGATATCCAGATATGTACTCACTCTCTTGTCATCCAAGATGTTTGTGTCTTTCTTTCTTCTGTCGTAAGGACATTATGTGCCCAAACTAAAGTGCCCGAAGTGCAAAGGTGCTGCATATCAATGCACTGCTCATGAGGATATCAGCCGACAGCTTTAATACAACAGTTACACAAGAAGTTATTATTAATTGACTTACATTGTCTGACTGTAACACTATTGTCTGATTTTGCTCTAATTTGTCGTCACAAATAGTTTGAAACAAGTCACAAATGAGCCGCTGCACATCTCCATTCAAACACAGCGGTGTTTAGTTTATAAACTAATGTGTTTTTCAACGCATCAATGATTCAGTTTCCCATTCATAAAGACAGTCACTTGTTTTATTCCTGAATAAATCAGCCGTTCAAACAAATCAAATGGATGATATGATTCAGTAATTAAATCAGTTTTAAATATCTTTTCAGTGATTTAAATCCTTTAATATTTCTATATTCAAAATGTTATGTTTAAAATATTAATCTCAACATGAATTTATGAATTTGATTGCTCTCTTGCCATCCCTGAGCCTCATTAAACATGAAAATACACCTACAAGACACTTTTGTGTTCTTCTGTGCCACTTCTGTAGTACAAATTAATTTTGATTGGTAACTTATTCTTCTTCTACTTGTTCTTTTCTGTTGTTTTGTCATTGCACTATTAAAATCCTCTTTACATGTCTTTATTATTATTGTTTATCTCTTCCAGACTTTCTGGCTGTAATCTCTCTGCTCAGTGTTGTGAGAGTTTGTCATCAGCTCTTCAATCCTCAAACTGTGTCCTGAGAGAGCTGGATCTGAGTAACAATGACCTGCAGGACTCTGGTGTAAAGATTATTTCTGATGGACTGAAGAGTCCAAACTGTCAGCTGCAGATACTGAGGTACTGAAGAACATACAAGAGATAATGTGGGATCTGTCTATATAAAGATATATGGTGTCATCAGTATAAAGTGAATGGAAAGGTTTGTGACACAGACGTGGAGATTTAGTATTTGAGTCTGATTTCTACCTGTCCAGGTAATTTGGTTGTGTTCTGGTGGTGGTTTATGTAGCTCACAGTGGAAAGTCAATGAGAGTGGTGACTGCTGTGGCAGATTGTGTTCATATGCAGCATCCAGACGCTCCAGTACTTGTTGATATGAACCAGTTTAAACTGGATATAATAACAATGCTGGGTTTTAAGTGATATTTAAAGGGCCAATCAAAGAAGAGTAACTTGCTGCTAATTGTTTAGTAAATGTGGAGGGAGCATATGTGTCCAGGATAAGGTCACCGGTTGCAAACCCGGATCATAATGTGGTACATCTTGTAGAAATTAGGGATGTCACAATACTCAATATAATATCGAACCGTTCGATACGACATCCACGGTTCAATACGCGCTTGTGAATTGCAGTTTTTTCGGTTTTGCATCTAAATATCTTCCTTCCTTTTATTTCTCTTGGAATTTGCTGTATGTTTGCCCATGATTTCATGTGCTGAAATGAGAAAACGCGTCCCCTCTTATATTTGAAAAAAATAACGCAACACGCAGAGCATCTTCCATTCTAATGGCATGCAATGATAAGCCTTTCTAAACCTGTTGTCCAACAAAAGTTATAAAATAAAGTTACAAAAACATTATAACTTGTTTTTAATTCACAACATCAGTCGAGTGTTTGAAATAACTTCCTTATGTTGTGATCTGATGTGGATTCTCATCACAGAATGAGGCAGACGATAAATTCTATACTCATATTCAATGTATGTCGATTAGCAATGGCTTATGAAAATACCCGAGATGGCTTGAAGAACACAGATAAACCATATATTATTGCAGACGAGTGTTTATTGTCCTTAGATTTCATCATTCAAAACGTTTACCGTTATATCTTGTTTTTAATAAGTTACAGCAATAGCGATGCTTTTATCCATATTAGAGAAGCTGGAACGGAACGTTATTAGCGCTACTTCTTTGATGCATATGTGTTTAGTTTTCTTTTTTTGCACAAGGGCGCCCTCTGGCATCCAGTATGAATGAAACCCATTCTATTTTGCATAAAAATCTAAAAAATTATACCTCTCTCAAAAGAAAAATTAAGCAGACACATACTAAACCACACTTTATCTAGCGTGCAGAGGTTTACAGGAGTATTTTGTTAATTTGTTCCAAAAAAACCCACAGCAAAGTGGCAAGATATCAGAACCGAACCGAACCGAAAACCGAGGTACATATTGAACCGTGGACTAACTGTATTGTTGCATCCCTAGTAGAAATGTATAAATCTAAGCTGAAGAGCAGTAAACCAGAGAAAAAAGCATTAACAGACTACATAGGTTTCTGTGTGCAGTCAGTGATACCAACTAAGGAGATTACAGTCTGTCCGAATAATGAGATGTACATTACTAAAGATGTTAGGCATGTGATGAATCTAGAGAAAAGTGCTTTTAAGAAGAAGGATACAACAGAATTAAATCCGCTAGAAAAGGAGATCAGATTGTCAACAACACAGAAACCTATAGTAGTAGATAATGAGAAGGCCAGAGTGTTAATATTCTTAATTCATTCATACCTGAGTGGTCAGATCATTTAGTTGATGTTTGAACAAGTTTTTTTTTTTTTTTTTGGAAGGCTATAGAAAGACTAGACTAATTTTTTTAAACATTCTGCAGATGAGGATGAAATTGAATCTGAGGTGGCACAGTCAGATCAGAGGGGTACCAATATTTCAGTCGAAATGCATTCGGTTTAGTTCATGTTTAAAATCATATTCTGGGGGTGAAGGGGTCTGTCACTGCAGGGGGGCTTCAGGGTGTCATAGGAAAAGTTATGTCTGACCCTTCTCACATTTTGTATGAGGCATATCACTTTTTATCTTCAAGCAGAGGCTTAGAGTTGCAGATTATGTAAATGCTTTGTTTATCAGTCTGTAAAATTTATAAATCAGAATTAGGGGTCTTGTAGGCCTCTGGGCTCCGGAAAGTAGAAAGGACTATACTAATGTACTGTAGCCATGTATTTGTATCGCTGTTATTGTTTTATTAAGTTGAGTCTATTGTAGTGTTTGCTTATTCATTGGTGTGGAAGTGTATTGATGTGAGACAGTACACACTGTGAGATGCAAGAACATTTTTGGAAGAAATTCCACCAATAAAGTGTAATTAAGTATAATTGAATGTACAGTTAGTCGGTCATAATGTTGATGTGTGTCTGTAGATGATCTGAATGTTGATGTGTGTGTTCTGCTCTCTTTCAGGTTTGCTGGCTGTAATCTCTCTGCTCAGTGTTGTGAGAGTTTGTCATCAGCTCTTCAATCCTCAAACTGTGTCCTGAGAGAGCTGGATCTGAGTAACAATGACCTGCAGGATTCAGGAGTAAAGATTATTTCTGATGGACTGAAGAGTCCAAACTGTCAGCTGCAGATACTGAGGTACTGAAGAACATATAAAGGATAAAGTACAGTCAGCTGGTCATAATATTGATGTGTGTCTGTAGATGATCTGTCTGTGTGTGTCTGTAGGTTGTCAGGCTGTATGGTGACAGAGGAAGGCTGTGGTTATTTGTCTTCAGCTCTGAGTTCAAACCCCTCACACCTGAGAGAGCTGGATCTGAGCTACAATCACCCAGGAGAATCAGGAGTACAGCTGCTCAAACACAAACTGGAGGATCCCAACTATAAACTAGAGATACTCAAGTATGTCAAACACTAATACTATCATACTAAATGTGTGTGTGTGTGTGTGTGTGTGTGTGTGTGTGTGTGTGTGTGTGTGTGTGTGTGTGATGCAGATCTACATTAATGTGTGTTTGTGTGTTTATAGTGTGGATCATGGAGGAGAGGTCATGATGACAGCTGGACTGCGAAAGTGTAGGTCTACACACACACACACACACACTCTCACTCTCTCTCTCTCTCTCTCTCTCTCTCTCTCTCTCTCTCTCTCTCTCTCTCTCTCACACACACACCCACTCACTCACTCTCATTTTCATTGAATTGGCTATATCACTCTCTCCTCTCCACCTGTAGCTGGTGTGTGGTGAGCGCACTGGCGCCGTTGTACTGTGGCTGCCGACGCATCATCCAAGTGGATGCTGCACACTTGTGGTGGTTGAGGAGAGAACCCCCATATGATTGTAAAGCGCTTTGGGTGTACGGCAATACACAATGAAAGCGCTATATAAATGCATCATTCATTCATTCTCTCTCTCTCTCTCTCTCTCTCACACACCCACACACACACACTCTCTCTCTCTCTCTCTCTCTCTCTCGTGTGCATGTGCGGAGTGTCTGTGGGGAGCGTGTGAGCGGAGGAGTGTGTGGCGTTGAATGAGTGAGTTTTTCTAATTTACTCCTTTGTTACGGCTGTGGTTGTGTAAATCGTTTGTTTGGCTAGTACAATATTGAGTAAGTAGAGACACTGGCCGATATGGCGGCGTCTCAAAGTTTAGATAACTTAACGCGGAAGCATGGCATTAAAGTCATCACTGCAGAGCGTTGCTCGGTTGAAGATTGCACTATTGCAGTCGCTGAAGTAGTTGGATACTCTAGTATTTTGTCTGCAGCTAGAATGAATAGTGCTGTAGTGATTTTTTTGAACAGTGTAGAGAAAGTTAATGATGTTGTAGTGAGAGGGATTGTCGTCAACAGTGCGTTTACCCCGGTAATGCCTTTAGTCCAGCCGGCGAAAAGGATTACACTTTCAAATGTACCGCCATTCATCAGAGATGAGATGATTGAAAGAGAATTAATGCGACATGGTAAAGTTGTGTCTAAAATCAGGAAGATTGCTTTAGGGTGTAAGTTACCTCAGCTGAAACATGTGGTTTAATTTAGAAGACAGACATATATGATTCTAGAAAATGAAAATGAGGAGCTAAGCTTAGTCATGAAATTTAAGGTGGACAGTTATGATTATGTGATCTATGCAACGTCAGAAAGTATGAAGTGCTATGGCTGTGGGCAAGAGGGACATATAATTCGTGTTTGTCCTGAGAAGGTTGATTCAGTAGTGCCTCTAAATGAGAATGAGAGTGAGGAGCAGACAAATGTGGGTAGAAATGAAGAACAGGGACAGTCAGAAACTGGTGAAGGATCGAGTGCTGACACAGAAAAGGGAGATTGAAATATGAATGAAGTTGAAAAGGAAAACTTGGAAGAGGTTGTGAATGAGGATGAAAAAGCAAATAGGAAAGAGTTTGAGGCAACTGATCCTAAAGTGGTTGTAATAGGAGGTGAGGAAGATATGGAAATGGTAGAAGATGAAAGTGTGTTTAATTAAACGGAAATTGAAGAAAAAAGGCTGTGGGAAGAGAGTTAGGAAAGAAACGGGAGATGAAATATCTGGAAAATATGTTGGAGATTCTGAGATTCAGATCAGAGATGAGCAATGTTGATGAGTCTCAATCTGCCCCAGAAAGTGGGAGTGATTCTTCAGGATCTGTGAATTCAGCCTCACTAAAAAGATCCGTTAGAAGTGATTATACGATTGAGAAAATAAGAACATTCTTACAAACAACTAAGGGAATGAAAGGAGTGAGAGTGGAAGATTACTTCCCGGATCGAGAATTGTTTGTTAATTCAGCAAAAATGTCAATGAAAGAGAAGGGTGCAAATAGTTTGACTGATCAAGAGATTTACAGATTGAAAAAATTTGTGCAAAAGACTAAAATGAATATACTTAATGATGAATTTGAAACAGAAGGAGTTCTTTATTTTTCTTGTGTTGTTTTTTTGGTTGCTTTGCCCAGTTTTGGTCTCTATTTATACATATATGAGCACGCTAAGATTGGGCACACTCAATGTCAATGGAGTACGAGAAAGTGGGAAGAGAACTAAGCTTTTTGAATTAATAAAACAAAAGAAATATGATGTGATATTGGTTCAAGAAACCCATAGTGATGCAAAAAATGAGACTGATTGGAAAATGGGATGGATGGAGAAGTTATTTTGAGTCATAAAAGTTCTTCTAGTGGTGGTGTAGCGGTTCTGTTTCAAAAACACATGAAACCTTTATCATATGATGTTGAACTCATTGTTGAAGGGCAACTATTGAAAGTTAGAGCAAAATTTGACAAATTTGTTTTAGTTTTTGTAAATGTTTATGCCCCTGTGTGTGGTCCTGAGAGGGTTTACTTTTTGAAAAAAAATGAATGATGCTCTTTCTAGTTTGGAACAAGAAGAGTATATGTTTATGGGAGGAGACTTTAACTGCACAGAAGATGCTAAAGTAGATAGGAACCATAAAGAGCCCCATATTGCATCTCAGCTAGGCCTCGGCGATTAATCGAAAAGTAATCGAAATTGAAATTCAGAACCTATAATCGATCAAAATTTTTCAGGTCAATTATTTCAATTACTTTCCCTTTAAAAACATTACTGCGTGTGGAGTCAGGTGACCCCGCTCCGCTCCGTTGCGTTATTCCGCCGACATGTCGATGGAGAGCTTAAGCAGTATTTATACAGTAAAAAGTATTTGCAGGATATACAAGAGTAAATTTATTTAGAAGAGATAGTGCTTATTTTCTACTTTTAATATTTATTATTATTTTATAAATAATTTATTTTGTTTCCAAAAGTGCAAGTTATTTATTTTCACTAATTTAAGAAAAATTTTACTTTTCATTTTAAGCAATGTGTGCTTTAATTTCAGTTGTTCAACACTGATGTTCAATAAATAATCATAGATAGTAGATAGTGTGTGCACCCTTCATTCAAAAATCTCTCACTTGTAATATGTGAGCATATTTACTGTACAAAACTTGTCAGTGAACTATGAGGGCAAAAAAATAAATATTATTTAAATATAATTAAATATAATTGTATTAATGAATAAAATAATCGTTGATTAATCGTAATCAGGTTAAAATGTTCAATTAATCGAGATTTTGATTTTAGGCCCAATCGTCCAGCCCTAATCTCAGCATGAAATGTTGAAACTCATTTCCGAACACGATCTCTATGATATCTGGAGAATATTATGTGGCAAATATAAAACCCAAAAGTGCTTATTGGCACTTTAATGTCTTATTGTTGCAAGATAAGTCTTTTATTGAGACATTTACATATTTTTGGAAACCTTTGAGGAACCTCTTGTTCATGGAGCGAGGTTGGATGTGGCTTGTGAAGCCACACCAGGACTATCTCAAATACTGTGTTCATCATTTAATGGACATTGGTGGTCCTGAGCTATGTAATTCTCAAGCTGTGGTTTCTCATTTGGGAATTCGTTCTGTACGACAAGTTGGTAAAGTGTTAGAGTTATTACTGCAAAGGTTGACAGTAGAAGAAAAAATGGTGTTGAAAGAATATTATAATGGCAAAGTGGTTTATACTACTTCAGATCCTTTTCAAACTATTTTAATTACTCCTGATTTAAAGAGTTTAAGTGGGTTTTTTTTTTGGATTT
The DNA here is from genome assembly GCF_049309525.1 of Garra rufa. Taxonomy (NCBI): domain Eukaryota; kingdom Metazoa; phylum Chordata; class Actinopteri; order Cypriniformes; family Cyprinidae; genus Garra; species Garra rufa. The sequence continues at coordinate 2,911,983 of NC_133366.1, read as the reverse complement.
GGAGGGTCTGGAGAATTTGAATTTTCAAGATGTTCAAAGTAAAGTGTTATATAAATGCTGTGTAAAGATCTTAAACAAAACAATTCTTAAAAAACTAAAAGATACCGTGTGGAGAGAAAAACTGGGGTTGGAAAATGACGTTAAACCTGTATGGAGAATTCTTTATAAACTACCATTAGAAAAGCACACTGGTGATCTTCAGTGGAAAATATTCCTCGGCACAGTTGCTGTTAATGCATTTGTGAGTGTTATCAATTCTAATGTGTCTGATGAATGTCCTTTCTGTAAAATAAGGGAAACGATTTTTCACTGCTTTTTAGAATGTTTAAGGTTAATGAATTTGTTTAGTGTTGAGACCGTTTTTAAAAATTTGGTGAAAAGTCTGGTTCTGATTGATTTTAAGTTTTATAAGGTGGTTAATGATTATGAAGGTTTTTTTGCAAAGGTGGGGATATAATGAAGCTATTTGAAGTTAATGTTTTTTAATTTTGGTGACAATTTCTCCATTCAGAATTTCATTCTTGGTCCATGTTATAGAGCGACACAAAAAAGTAAATGTCAATTGCTTAATTTCTTGATTGGACAAGCTAAAAGAGCTATATATATTTCAAGGAAGAAAAAACTAGAAGGTTTAGTGGGGCAGAAAGACTGTTTTTAAAAATTTGGTGAAAAGTCTGGTTCTGATTGATTTTAAGTTTTATAAGCTGGTTAATGATTATGAAGGTTTTTTGCAAAGGTGGGGATATAATGAAGCTATTTGCACAGTTGTGGATGGAATGTTGTTTTTGATTTGGTATTGCAATAAGTATTAGGATATGGAAGAAAGAATAATATGTGACAAGAAGGTGATTAGAATGTAACAATTGCAGTGTGAAGCTCTGAGAAATAAAAGTTGTTGTTAAAACTAAAAAAAAAAACTCTCTCTCTCTCACACACTCACTCACTCACTCACTCACTCACTCACTCAATTCAAACAGCTTTATTGGCATGACAGAAGCACATTTTGCATTGCCAAAGCATACATAAGAATAGAGAACATATACAACAGATGGTAATTTGGAACAATCAAGTGAATTGAAATAACATTTGAAGAAGTAAAATTGAAGGACGGACATTAGAACAAAGATAATGAATAGTAAAAACTGTGTAACTCTTTGTTCTGCCTCTGTCATTCCATGCACAAGAACATGGTCTATTACAGCAGCTCTGATTTAATCTGAAAAGACTGTTTTTGGTTTTGCTCTTACTCCTCTTCCATCATCTGGTATTTGCACTCTTCTGTACTCTCAAAACAGTGAAGAATTCTGAATTATTGTGTGTAAATGACAACAGCCGTGTTGCGGTTGTGCTTCACTTTTGCTTTCTTGTGTTGCTGAGGACGTAATGAGGAAGAGGAAAGTAGATGAAGAGTCCTCAAGGCAAGATGAATGTGGAGTTGCTGGTGTCTTTGGTGTCTGAACACAAAGAGCTTTTTGACAAACGCCAGAGCGACTACAAAAATCTGGATAAGAGGGAGTTTGTTATGGAGAGGAATTGCAGATCTGCTGCTTGAAAAATTCAACGTTCTGTTTCACAGTTAACAAAAAAGTGTGTGAATGGTTTTGACAAGCACATAAATACTGGCTCTCTGTAATTACTGATAATTGTGTGCTAATTGAGCTCAGACTTTGCAGACTCAAGTGAACAATATTGAATGCTAGTGTTTCTAAATGACCACATGGTCTTTGAGGAGAAATGTAGGGATTTGTGTGTAGAGTTTTACAGTAACAGTTCACCAAATCTGACTAAAGCAGGAGAATAGTGTTTATAGTTTAGGGAAATGGGTGTCATTTTTATGGTTTTGAAATTTTAGTTCAAAAGTCTGGTTATAGTGTTTTTGCAACTGAGAAAAACTGTAAATAGTAAAATATATCCCAATATTACTGCTCTTGCTGTATTTTAGATCACATAGATGCAGGCTTGGTGAGCAGAAGACAATAAAAAAACATTTAAAAATCTCACTGTTTTGACTGGTAGTGTATATCAAGCATGTGTACAGTAGCTGGACTGAAACCAAACATAATTTTGAAAAAGGTGATTATTCCAAAGCATATTTCAAGGCCTATTCTAAAGCCATGTTTAGTTGGTGTTTAGTAAAGCCATGAGCAGGGATGGAAATTAACAAAATCTACAAATCAAAAAACAATTTCAAAATCTACCAGCCACTAAATGTTTTTAACCAACAATGTGTAGCTGCATGTGAAAATTAATACTACAAGATCTACTATACTTGAGCAGTTTATTTAATCTCAAGTCTCAATAAAATACTGGTATTTTCTCTCTCTCTCTTACAAACCCAGGGATCAAAGCAAAAAAAAAAAAAAAAACTTCTGACTTAAAATTTTTCCTCCAAAAAATCTTTGCCAAACACCATTCCACAGCCATACCTGTCACACACCCACTTTAGAAGCAATTTTTTCCTTCTTATAGTGCGTGTCCTACTGATTTAAAACATGTTGAAGCATCTTCTGATCAATAATAAAAAAAATCTGATAAAAAATTAGCCTTGAGGTGGTAATTGACTCATTAATGTGATTTACAGTGGCAGTTTCTTTTTACCTTTGTTATGGCATTTTTATTTTAATTAAATGTCATTATATGTCAATTAAAAAATATATATTATATTTTATTTTTTTTAAATTTCTAATTAAAACAATTTAATAGCAGAATAAGACAACTATATTACCAATCATATAAAATTAGTATTAATAAAAAATAATTTGTACTATAGAGGTGGCACAAAGGAATACAAAAGTGGCTTGCAGGTGCAATTTCAGACATTTAATGAGGCTCAGGGGTGGCATAAGTGCAAATAAATTCATGTTGAGATAAATGTATTAAATATACATTTTTTAATATAGAAATATTAAGTTTTAAATAACTAAGTATACGTTACAATGACACTAAATCCGCCAGCAGGTGGCAGTAAGACAAATTATTCGTTTGAACGGCTGATTCATTCGGGAATGAAGCAAGTGACTTTCTTTATGAACGGATAATAATGAACTGAAGATTGGTTCAAAATGCGCTTTCATTCATGAATGAAACACCGCTGGTTTGCTTTTAGAGATGCGCAGCGGCTGGGCTGTTACTCATTTAGAAATATTTTCATTTAAAGAAATAGAGTAAAATCAGGCAATAGAGATATTGGCAGACAACTCAGGCCATTTGATACTTTCTTGTTATAGAACTGTTGTATTAAATCAGTATTACATTTGCTTATTCCCTTAACAATTGTTTAAATCTGTCACTCTCCTTTTTGCGTTCTGTGGGCGCACAGACAATAATCTATTTGAGAGCGCTTAAATGAGTCTCTCTTTCACTTTAAATAAGCAGAAAAGCACGTGCAAATGATTGATTCCAATGAGTATTAATAGCCGCGCCGACATTCTAGTTGTGCTCTGTGTTCTCTGATAAATAACTAACTGTGAATGATGCCGAGATGATTTTTTGGTTTGCCGTCAGAACAACAACGTTTATACGTATACGTACACATTTTTTTGAAGGTGTGCCTCCGCTAAAAGTGTCCGCCGTCGTCTTCTTCGTGTATTTTAACTGCAGTTCGCAACCAACGTTAAGGTGCATTACTGCCTCACGCCGTCCGGTTGAAGTATGTTATTTTTATTTACCCGCCACGGTGGCCGGTGGGTGAAGCGAGTTTACCCGCCACAACACAAAATCACCCGCATTTGGCTGGTGGCGGGTGCGAATTTCCATCCCTGGCCATGAGTGTTTGCACAAGAGAGGAGTTAGTGTGAGGCACTGATCTATTAGTGTGGCATCTTCATCGCTTGTGTTTGAAAAAGGAAATCAAGATACTTCCTGTTAGATTTTTGTGTTACACAGAGAATTGTGTGTTGTGTTTTACAAAAAGTGCTTTATGAAATTTAAAACCGAGTCAAAGACTGAGAATTAGCGTATGGTTTTGCAGATTTGGTGTGTGCTTCTGGTGTTTGAGTGTCAGCTTTCACAAATTGTGTGACAAGTAAAGATTGTGTGTGCAAGCAGATGACAAAAACTGTAAGCTACATCCATATTAATCTAGATAGATTGGAAAATGCAATTTTTTCTCAATATTTTGGCCTTTTATCCACACTAAGACTTGTGGTTTTTCTGGCATTGTTGTTTTATATTATGACACAAATTGCACTTGCAAGTCCATCCATCTTCCACTTTAAAATTCTGTAAAAAAAAAAAAAAAAAAAGTAAATTCCATTTGAAAAAAAACTAGAAATTTTCTTTTTTTGGGGTGAGTTTTGTTTGGCAGCCGTTGTTACCAGTCATACAAATATTGTAAAAAATGTGCGTGCATATATATATATATATATGCACACACACACAGTAAAAGTGAAAGTAGTGACATTGTATAAACAAAAAATGGCCAAGAAATATTTCCTAAAATATATCTACATATTTATTCTCATATTTCTGGGAGAGCTCATGTTGAACAAACTCTGGTGTATTGAGCAGATTCTGAATAAATGACTCTGATTGGCCGTTGTGTTCACTCTCTCAACAAACTCGTCTGTGATTGGCTCCAATGATCAACGCTGCAGAAACACACTGTAAATAGAAAGTGTTGATGTTGTTCACAGTCACACAAACACACACAGGATCATCTGAAACCAAAGCGAGCCGCTGCTGCAGAAACCTGCTATCGTTATGCTTTAACATTTAAACCAGCTTTCTCTATATTAGTGAACACATCTGTGAATAGTGAGGACATTCTGGACAAATCTAGTCAAAGCTGTAAACACACACAGACATCTTCACTGTTGAGCTGTTCTTGATGTTTCTCTCTTCTTGTGTTCAGATGCCTGTGATCTCACTCTGGATCCAAACACAGCAAACACTCGACTCGTTCTGTCTGATGACAACAGGAAGATCACATTAGTGAAAGATCATCAGCCGTATCCTGATCATCCAGACAGATTTGATGATGATGCTCCTCAGGTTCTGTGTGTTGAGAGTCTGACTGGACGCTGTTACTGGGAGACTGAATGGAGCGGAGATGGTGCTGTTATATCAGTGTCATATAAAGGAATCAGCAGGAAAGGAGGAGAGAGTGAAGACTGTCAGTTTGGATCTAATGACAAATCCTGGAGTCTGTGGTGCTCTGATCACAGATTCACTGTCCGTCACAATAATAACAGCACTGATATACCTGACATCCGTTCATCCTCTAATAGAGTAGGAGTGTATGTGGACGTGTCGATCGGCTCTCTGTCCTTCTACAGTGTCTCTGACACACACACACTCACACACTTACACACATTCAACACCACATTCACTGAACCACTATATGCTGGATTTGGGGTTTATCATTATTCCTCAGTGTCTCTGTGTGATATTAAACGATAGAGAGACTGTCTGTAAATCCTCTTTCTGATGTTCACAGTCATCTAATCTCACATCATTACATTTGTATTCATTTGTTTGTAATTAGTTTTTCATTGTCATCCAGAAGTTATAATCTGGATCAGACACATACTGTTCTGAATCTTTAATAGAGGAATATGTTTGCTTTAATATTTATATTGTAAACTGATCATCAGAATTAATAAAAGTACATTTGTGACTCATTTAATGATGAACTTGTTTATGAATCTCTGATATGAACTGATGACAGTGTGAATAATCATGAATGTGATTGAGATCAGAATGAAACAGAGGCTGAATTGACTCAGAATGAATCTGTCTCCTGATCGTCTGCTTTATTTTTGTGTCTGCGGTGATTTAACACTCAGTTCTCTAAATGAATTGTGTCCAAACACTCACAGTATCGCTGCTGAACACAGTTGATCTTGCTGTAATTCCAGTCTTTCAGGAGCTTCAATCTGCTGCTTGATCACTAGAAAATCTTCATCAGCATCTCTTCTTCTCAAATAATGGTCTTTTCTGCTTTACTAGATCTCCATGAACACAACAGATTGAGCCTCAGCTCTCACTCAGATCACATTCACATCACTGTCTGCTTAGATTCATCTCTACAAAATCTGCATTAATATAATGCTGTAAATACAATCGGAAACTAGTCTTTTGAGACTATATATAATATATATAATATATTTAAAATTTAACCTGAAAAAAGACAGAGGTAAAGATTTCTGTGTTCAGTGAAAGAGTGCATGAGAGAGACGTGTGTGTACCTAGTATTAACTGTGTTATATTGAGCAAACGTCAGTAATACCAGTACATTTTGACTTTGTGGGGATATTTTTTGGTTATAAATCACAAAAATAAGGTGTTTTAAGAATGTAAAAAATGGCTGTAGTTTTGTGTGAGGGGTAGGGTTAGGGTAAGGAGTTAGAGAATACACTTTGTACAATAGAAAAACTATTAAGCCAAAGCAATGAACCCGTAAAACATAAAAATAAAAAAGTGTGTGTGTGTGTGTGTGTGTGTGTGTGTGTGTGTGTGTAGTGGTGCTCAGTTGTGGCCCAAACATTTCTGGCTGGTAATGCACTCACTTCTCCACACTTTATTTATTTATTTATTTATTTAACAGGGACAGTGCATGGCCCTCAGCCATACCAGAATTAGCTACAAGCAAAATTCCATCTGTAGTCCCTGGGCAGGAAAAAAATAAAATAAATAAATAAAATAAAAAAATAACATACAGTTAATCCAACAAACACATATAAATAAACCGTACAAACATCATCACACAGTAGACTTTCAGACAAAAAGTTTCACACTCTTAAAAACACAAAACACAACAGCGGAAAGAATAAAATGTTATATTAATAGACACAACAATGCAATGTTAGAATATAACAATAAAGAATTTTTGAAGTTTATGATTGATGAGTACATGATTGAGTAGATTTAAGCCATGATTTTATCTTATATTTAAAACCAGTGAATGTACTGATGTCTCTGATCTCGTTTGGTTTGGAGTTCCAGTAATTGGAGGCTCTGATAGAGAAGGCTGATCTGCCAAACTCAGTGCGTCTGTGCTGTACGGCACAGTAACCTCTACTGGTCGCCCTGGTTGTTCTCCTACTGCCGGAGAGTAAAGATATCAACTCCTCCAAAGGGGGTGCAGCCAGATTATTAATTATTCTGTACACTAAGCAAACATTGGCGTAGTGCATACAATTTTGAAAAGTCATGAGTTTATGCTTTTGAATGATGTTGCAGTGGTGATAACCTGATGGCTTTTTATCTAATACTTTGAGAGTTTGTTTATATAGCGCTTGTAGTGGAGCAAGTATTGTTTTTCCGGTTTGTGACCAACTTGTGATGCAGTATGCAAAATGCGAAAAAATCATTGAGTGCATGTACAATTTAGCAGCATCTAGAGGTAACTGATTACGTATGTGTCTAAAATTTCTTAAATTAAATTTAACAATATTGCAAACCTGCTATATATGTTTCTTAAAAGACAACTGTGAATCAAGAGTAACTCCCAGATATTTAAAGTGTGACACAATTTGGATTTTTTCCCCATTTACAATGACATCTGTCTGATTTCCAGTTTTCCTTATACAAAAATACATACACACAGTTTTACTGATGTTAAGTGTCAGGCAAGACTCAGAAAGCCAGGTGGCAATCTTTGCCAATGCTGCTGTTAATTTGGTTGCCACTTCATATCTGTCTTTTCCATGTGCCAGAATGACTGTGTCATCTGCATACATTTGGATGTCAATTTCAGGACATGCTAGCGGTAAGTCGTTAACATACATACTAAATAACAAAGGGCCTAAAACTGAGCCTTGCGGGACGCCAACAGAACAGTTACTAAATAATGACATCTTGTTCCCAACTCTGGTACATTGTCTTCTCATAGTGAGATAGGACTCCATCCATTTCATAGCATCGTCAGAAAAATTAAAATTCGCCAACTTAGATTGAAGAACATTGTGATTTACTGTATCGAAAGCCTTTTTCAGATCCAGAAAAACAGCTCCTACAGCATCCCCACTGTCAAGTTTTGATTTGATTTGTTCAACAAAATAGCAGGTAGCCATTTCGGTCGAATATTTTTTCCTAAAACCAAATTGCATTGGATGGAGTATTTGTCCAAAATTTAAAAAGTCGGTTAATTGCTCAGTTACCACTTTTTCTGCAATCTTTGATACCACCGGCAAAATGCTGATGGGCCTATAGTTGGCTACATCAGTTGGTTCCCCTGCCTTGAAAATGGGAACTACAACTGCATTCTTCCATGTGGTTGGAAAAATGGATTGCTTTATTGATAAATTAACCAGGTGTGTAATGGGGGTGCTGAGAGAGTGAAAATTGTTCTTTAAAAATGTTGAATCCCACTTGAAAATATCTTTTGCCTTTGAGGACTTTAAGGTGCTTAGTATCTTACAAATTTTATTTTCAGGAACTTCAGTTATCTTAAAAATGGTCTTGTCATAATCTGGTTTTGCTATATTTTTAACTCTTACACCAAAAGTGTCAGATAAATTCTGAACTGATGCGGTAAAATAAGTATTAAATGCATAAGCTATTTCACTAGGATCATTGGTTAAAATTCCATTCATTTTTAGCTCATGTTCATTTCCCTGATTTTTCTTGTTGTCTTTCTTTGTTAGTTTATTTATATTGCTCCATATCAATCTACTATTTCCTTTTCCCTCTTTAATAATGTCCATAAAAAACTTTGCTTTTGCTTTCCTTAGTTCACTGACTACTTTATTACGGAGGTTTGTAAAAATTTGTCTGTCAATAATTAATTTAGACTTCAGTGCTACTTTCAAGGCAAAGTCACGTTTTTTCATCAGGTCCCACAAATGGTCATTAAACCATGGTAGGTTACCCTTACGCCGTCCATTTTTAAAGGTTTTTGTATATTTTTCTTTAATTCTATTTAGTGTACCTTAGTTTGCTTAGTGTGCTTAGTTATGACAGTAGTTCAAATAAACAGGGGTTTGTAAGGTCAGATTGTCTAATTCAGTAGTTTGGTTAAAGTTTAAATCAGTAGTTAAATAATTGCTCAAAGCTATCTGGGATTATAGGGACAGATTTTGAGAGAGAATAAAGAAGATGAATGGTTTGGGTGCAGAGTTAATGATGGACACAAACATCCAAACTGTAAGATGAAGAAACTGAGATGAATGGAAAGCCACAACTGTGTCCCTGCGGTCAAAGACTGATGATGATGATCAAAATCACTCTCCTCAACAGGTACGCTGACATTCTTCATTATTCTAATTCTGTGTCCTGCTTTACTGTTGTTTAAGCTTAACAATAAATGTTTTATTTTCTCTCTGAACTCTAGTCAACTTAAAGGCGTCATCAGATGCCCATTTTCCACAAGTTAATATGATGCTTTAGGGTCCCAATCAAAAGTCTGTAATATACTTTGATTAAAAATTCATAATGGTTGTGTAAAAAGAAACACTTATTTGTACCTGGTAAAAATAGCTCTATTCTCAGCAACCGATTTTAGTACATGGCCCTTTAAATGATATGAACCTCTGCTCAGCCCTCAGTTCTGTGGGGCGTCATCACATCACACATGAGGTGTTGTCTAGACAACAGTAGAGGGGACAGTTTGGGGAAACAATGGTCGCGGGAAGCTTTGAAAACACACCTGTGCAACCATAGCTATTTGGACCCGGGACAAGATGACACCCGCGAACAAGTTCGGCAATTACGGCTTGAACAGGGCGTTTCTGAATGGTTAGTAAACTTAGTGTCACTTTCATTTATCTTTGTATGTACTGGTAAGATAGCGTACTGAGAGAGATATAAATGCCATGTGTTTACTGAGGTATAGATGATCGTAAAATTATGCTTAGAATTGATGTCTTGAATGTGTATTTCTTATATTTTTCACAAAACAGACAAGTCATTTATCACAAGAAAGCTCTCATTCTCAAGAATCTGACCATGTAAATCATTTTATTGTGTGACAAACACAGATCGAATAATCTTCAATTGAATCGCGATATCAGAATATTACTTCAAGAGTATGATAATATATTCTATTACTTTCCTCCACATACTACTGCACTCTAAAAAATAATACCCTACATCTACTCAATAAAATTGTGGCAACAGATTATTACAAGCAATATTATTAATTAAATTCAACAACAATTGAGAACTGAGTTAGATTTAATCAAATGAGCTCCTTAAAAATTAGCCATTCAAATTAAGTAGATGCAAATTACTTTTAATTAAACTTTTATAATAACATTTTATTAAAATATGATTCCAGGTATGAATAAAAGACACAGATGTTAAAGATTAATTAAAAACTTATGCTTTATTGTCAACAATCACAATAGCATCTATTAGTAATTAACATTCCGTCTTCCAACAGAACCAACTGGTTTTTATCCACAATATTTTCTAAGACATATAATTTCAAGTCTAGAAAACACGGTTTCTTTTTTGGGTACACGTTGTTACATTGTTTAAAATAAACCCCCTTTTTTACACATACACAAAAAATAAAATAAAAATAAAATTTTTCAACAACATTGAACCACTGTAGAAACTTTACACTTGAATCTTCTAAAACTGTAGATTTAAACAACTGGACTTAAACTTAACTTACAGCCCTGGGAACACCTTCAAGGTAGACCTGAGTGACTGAACCCTGTTTGACAGCTTTGAAGCATCCAAGTCCAAGAAAAGTTTCTGTAGTACCTCAAAAATATACTTTAGATGCCTGGGATAATGGAGATTCAGTGCATATGTCAAACCAAGGAGGACACAGCAAGCCCGCTGAGCTGAATAGAGCTGTGAACGATGACAGCTGTCCCTCTCCAACGCGCAGAAGAAGAAGAGTCATGGAGAGGTTTTGGGTCACAAAAGATGCTTCGACGGTGCAGGGGCTTTTGGGTGATGTAGTTTTTGGACTCTCAGACCGTAGATGTAATATCACAGAGGAAAAAAGCGGTCTCCATTATCCAAAACAGACGCTAAATGAATAAATAACGGGCCGTTTCCACAGAGAGCAGAGGATCCGCGGCTCATAAGCGCGTCTATAAGTATTACAGTGCTTCTATTCAGGTTTGTTTTATTCTTATAATAACTTTGAAACGTAAAGGACACCAAAACTATCTGCTAAGCTATGTATCGAGTGTATATTGAATATTGACAGTAAAGTACAGTAGGTGTTTCAGTAAATACACAGGCAAACATAAAAATGAAACATAATTCAGTCAATAATCATGGAAAGTGCTATGGTACATAGTAAAATAGCAGGGCTCTCAAGTTTTGGAAAAAGTTTGGAGTGAGATTTGATCTGTTAGAGCAGGAGCCTCTCAAATATTTGCAGCAGCGGCCCCTCGGCCCCACGCAATTCTCTCCAGTTTTTGGAAAAAGTTCAACTATCTATTGTCCATAATTAACCAGCACAAAATAAAAAATATAACAACTGGTAGAAGTCAAATTCATTAAAAATAAAATGTTTTAAATATTTCAAAAATGCATATGTATCAAAAGTAAAAAAAAAAAAAAAAGACATTTTGCCCCAAAGGAGCAAACTAAACATCAGAGCTCAATGCACATACTGTAAACACACAGGAGGATTGCAGAACTTGCTCATCGCATGAATGTCAATCTGTGTGTTTGTGAAAGAGAGAGGTACATATTTCATCTTACTAATGTCATTTTGTATTTCGAGTGTTTATTGCACACTTTGATGCCTTGATGACAGCGGTAGGGGCTTGAACTTAGCTAGAGTAATTAGTTACATGTAATTGTGTAATTTAATTAAAAACGACATTTAACTAATCTGTTACAGTTACTGAGAAATAACAAATAGAGTTAAATTACAGTTACTTTTAAAAATGTTTACAATTACAAAGTGGGTTACATGTAAATATTTTGATTGATTTATTTCCCAAATCGCATTGACTGCTTTAAAATAAGAGACACCAATGTTTCAGGAGTTAAACAGAGGTGCTAAAGATTTTGTGGCGGCTGTGCTTTAAAATTAAATGATTATAATCTTAATTCAAGTGATGAAGGATTTTGTCAAATTGACAGTAATTAGTGTTGAGTGCTACTGTAAGGTAAACCTGCCTGCTTTAAAAGTTTTTAAAAGATTAACAGTTGAAAACATTCCTTAGAAATGTAGTAATCAAATGTAATGTTACATTACCTCTAAAGCAACTGAAATAGTTACACTACTTTTAAATTACATTTTAAATAGGGAAATTTAATCTGTAGCCTATTACAGCCTATTTCCAAAATAACCTTCCCAACAATGTTGATACATTTGTGTTTTGAAATATATAAAACAATTTATTTTATTTGGATGAATTTGTCTGTCTTTTTTAGCAGATTTACCAATTATCTTGTCTTTTCCTTCATTTCAGGCCCACAATTAGTTAAAGCTGTTGAAGAACTAATAATTTTGCACAAATGTGGCTCTAATGCCCAACATCAGTTCTTCTCACTATCTTTGATCACAGGCAAGTGATTTTGTCTAGGAATCGTAAAATGGAAAAAATAAATAAATAAATAAAAATAAATATGAAAAACCCTGCTGTAGTTTCTAGTAAATACAAATGGCAACGTCCGCTCAGAGACCGCAACGCGACCACCTCCTCAACTTTACTAAACGCTTCCACTGCGAGAGAAAGCCGCAGCACCGCATCGATTCCACTGCTGGCCTTGTCCTGCACTGTAAAAAAAAAAGCCGTAAAATTTACGGGAAAACCCTGGCAGCTGTGGTTACCAGAGTTTTACTGTAAAAAGTACGGTAGCAATGTTTTACATTTTACGGTTTTCAATTTAATATACAGGTAAATACTGTAATTTCAGATTTTTTTTAACTGATATGATGGTGATTTACCAACCTTTTGAAGTACTGAAATCTGTTTTGTACCTTTGCAATACACTGATAACCACCAAAAGCAGGTGGTGATGACAACATCACATCATGAACCAAAGTCCATCGCACAGAGGTTTTAAATAATAACATATATAGAAGGTGCACAGTGTGATTCACACAAACACTAAACACCATCATGGTAACACACATAAAACTGATTTAATGCAAAAAACATTAATTTAACAGCATTATATGTAACATATAACCCTAATGTACAAAACTGGCAAGAAAAATCTAAGAAGAAAAAGTTATTTCCACAAAAAAACATCAAATAAAAAAAATTAAACACAGGGAATTCTGGGAATGTCAGTTTACGGTTATTCACTGTAAATTTTACCTTCTTTTTCACTTCAAAAAAACGGTATACTGCCGTAAAATTACATGCAATGTCCAACACAGTTTTTCACCGTATATAGAAGGGGAACTTACCATTAACCATATCACAGGTTTTTACCGTAGCCTTTTTACAGTTTTTTACCGTTAAATTCACAGTCATTTTTTACAGTGTGTGTGTGCGCGTCTACATTACCTAGTGACGATCGTGATTGTAGCGGAATCACGTAATATACCAGAAAACAGCAAATTCAAATTTTTCGGCTGGTAGGTGCATTTAAATCTCAAGACAGCTATGAGCTATGAGAGTACTTCTCTCTGCAAAGCCTGCACCTTGTTCATTAACACATATAGCGGGACAAGTTATCCCTTACTTTTCAGCCTGAGAAATACAAGGTGAGGCGTGAGAGCGTGTGAACTGGTTGAAATGTGTCTGTCTCACGGTGAATGCGTGAGACTTGAGAGCCCTGAATAGTATTCTAAGGGGTAATGTGCTTTATAAAACCTGTTTTTGCAAAGAAACAGAAGGACACTTTAGGGGGAAAAGGGGCAATGCGACTCCCTTCGGATATAATTCAATAACTTCCAATTAGAAACTGTTTTATGAAAAAAATCTTTTTTCTGGTATATCCTGAGACCTAGTGGAATCAAACAAAACTATTTGCAAATAGCTGAGACACCCAAAACCTGAATAACAGACTTTCAAAAAAAAAACTTCTGAAAAAAAAAAAAAAAATTCAAAAAGCGCCTACGTTTTTATTGTAATATTTGAAACCTATATGGGTGTTATTTATAAAGAATTACACTGATATTATGTAGTTTAAATGGTTTTATTTCCTCCATTGTATGTGTCTAGGGGAACCATTTGAATTTAGGCCAAATGCAGGCGGAAATCCTCCAAACAGCTGCAGAGCTTAAGGGGTTAAAATCAATGTTCAAGAAAAAAAAACAGATTTCAAAGCTGAAATTGTAGCATCATTACTGCAGTCTTTAGTGTCACATGATCCTTCAGAAATAATTCTAATATTCTGATTTACTGCTCAGAAAAACATTTATTTATATTATTATGTTGAAAACAGCTGAGTAGATTTTTTTAAGGTTTCTTTGATGAATAGAAAGATTTTTTATTTAAATAGAAATCTTTTGTAACATTATAAATGTCGTTATCATCAATTTTTATTAATTTAAAAATAAAAAAATAAAACACAACTCCACGCTTTTGAATGGTATAGTGTATAATGTTACAAAAACTTTTATTTCAAATAAATGCTGATCTTTGGATCTTTCTATTCATATAAATTATTATTAATTATTTTCTATTCATATAATATTCAAAAATATTTCACAATATTACTGCATTTGCTGTTTGTTGGACTCAGTTTGGAGAAAATAAATGGCAAATCATCTCAAAAAACACCATTCCCCATTTTCACACACTTTGTTCATAGGTTTTTGCTCATTTTCTCAATTGATTCCTGTTCACAGTCACCCTGACTATTACTGTATTTATTGTCAAGTCATTTTACTGTATTGTTTTGGAGAAAATTAAAGGCAAATCAGCCCCAAAAAAACAAAGTGCATTTACACCGTTTTCCAAACAAATAAATATAGAAGAAAAAAATATATATAAAAGGTGCTAGAATGATCTTTAATGCTTAGGATTTTATTTAGAATTAGAATTAGATTTTTTTTTCTTATCATTTTTATCCGTTTTTGCAAAGTTGAACTTGTATTACTTTTACATGGCTTTCTAAATATATGTCTAAATATGCAACAATGATAGACGTCCCTCTAGAAAATGTGTGAAAAATTGTGTTCTGTGTGAGTGACTTACTTTCAGTTTTGACACAAACTAAATGTTCTCTGCATTGATGTTAATATTTTTAATGAACAACGCAGCAGCTCTGCATCTAGTGTCTTCAACTCTGAATAGACAAATAAAACATTATAATACAACTACAATTACATCTTCATCTCTTCTCATGAACACTGATAAAGCTGCCTCCCTAAAGCACAACTAAAATTAGAATGAAACAATTTTACATTCGAATGTACAGTATATATATATATATATATTTGACAGCCCTAACTCACACAATCAAACACACACTTAAGGTCCAACATTTTAGTACATGTTTTTTCATATTCCTCCAAATGAATGACACACAATGTCACTGTGGCTCAAATTCGATGCAGAAATCCCAGAACCCCACACTAACTCACACTCACTCTCTCACTCTCTCTCTCTCTCTCTCTCTCTCTCTCTCTCTCTCTCTCTCTCTCTCTCTCTCTCTCTCTCTCTCTCTCTCTCTCTCTGTTGCATGCTGGGAATTGTGGAGAGTGGTGGTAAGAGCTGTTGTATGAGGGTGAGAACTTTCTTTGTTTTCTTATTTACATTTTCTTTTTTCCTTCCAGATAATACATGGTTTAGGAAACAATTGTAAATACAGTGGTAGTTGTGTGGCAGGATGGCGTCTCTTGATGAGACGCCGTCATTATCTCTCCGTAATGGGTTTAGATGTGTTCCTGAGGATAATGCCACAGTGGAAGATGTGTTAATTGCAGTTGGCGATCAAATTGGTCACGAGAACATTGTTTCTGCATCACGGATGAATCGGGCTGTTGTCGTTTTTTTGAAGGAACAAAATTTAGTGAACCGTTTGATAGTAAATGGCCTTATTGTTAAAGATTCTTTTGTGCAACTTTCTCCAATGTATATATCAACAACAAAGGTAACAATTTCAAATATCCCGCCTTTCGTGTCCAATGAAGTTTTGCAACGCGAGTTAGCGCGTTTTGGAAAAGTTGTAAGTCCCTTTAAAACTGTTGCGCTTGGATGTAAACATCCGGCTCTGAAGCACGTTGCGTCTTTTAGACGGTACGTTTACATGGTGCTAGAATCGCCTGAGAATTCACTGGATATAAATTTTCGTGTGAAACATGAGGGAAGATTATACATGGTGTATGCAACTACTGGCAGCATTAGATGTTTCGAATGTGGAGACATCGGACACAAGCGCCTCATGTGTCCACATAAGAAAACAGGTGCAGAAAACGCGACAGGGGCAGAAAACGAGGGCGAAAACAACAGTGTTGATGTGGCCCAAGATGAGCTTGTCCCACCAGTTGAGGTGAGTGATGTGAACTCAGATGCGGTGATACCTGCGGTTGACACTGGAAATGAGGATGTTGTAGCTTTTGTAGCTCCAGAGATTAGCATAACTGATCTAGTTTCTGATGTTAACAAAGAAGTAGCTAGTACCAGTGGTACTAAGACGGGGGAGAGTGCAAGTGATAGAACTGAATTGTTTTCAAGCGTCTTGAATAATGAGGAAACAGAGGAGGAGCAGTCTGATGATGCTGAGTCACAAGTTTCTATGTGTGAAAATGATGGTAGTTCACAGGGAAGTGTATTTAATGCATCACGGACAGTGTTTTCAGGAGCTGTCAATAAAGATTTGTTATATAGTCTGGAAGAAATTAATAATTTTTTGGACGAAACGTATGGTAAACAAATTAATATAAATGATTTCTTCTCTGATGTAGACAAGTTTGTTCACTCTGTTCTTTTTTATCAGTAGACTGTTGGATTTGATGAACTTTGTGAGAAGAAGCGTTTTCGTTTGAAAAAGCTTCTTACTAATATCAGAAAAAGTAAAGCAATGAGTAAGAGAAAGAGGAAATCCAAAAAATTGTAAACCATGCATTACACGGTGTCTTTTCTTTGCTTTTCTATCATGCTTTGTTCTTTTTTTCCCATCCTAGTTTTGTATATGGAGGCTTTGAGGATAGGCTCTTTAAATATTAATGGTGGGAGGGATAGTGTAAAGCGTGCTACAGTCTATGAAATAATTGAGCAAAAAAACCTTGATATCGTCTTTCTCCAAGAAACTCATAGTGATTTGATGAATGAAATTGAGTGGAACTTGTGGTGGAAAGGACATAAAATACTCAGCCATGGTACAAATTTAAGTAGAGGTGTGGGCATTTTTTTTTCTTCAAAAATAAGGGCGGATATTATAAGTATAGAGGAACCAGTGAAGGGTCGATTGTTGGTAGTTAAAGCTCGAGTTCAAGAGTTGCTTGTTTTTCTGATAAATATTTATGCACCAACTGTGGGACAGGAGCGCCTACAGTTTTTAGATATACTTAGTGAGAGTCTTAAAAAGTGTCTTAGTGAAGGATGTGTTGTTATTGGTGGGGATTGGAATTGCACTATAAATTTTACCATAGATCGTAATACTGAGGAACCTCATATACAGTCCTCAGGTGCACTGTCAAAACTCATTAAAGATTTCCAGCTTTTGGATATGTGGAGAATCAAACACCCAAATGACAGACAGTATACATGGATTAAGGCTTTTAATAATCGAGTTAGTGCTGCCCGACTAGATAGATTCTATGTGTCAAAATCTTTTAATAATAGAGTAATTGAGTGTTGCATTTGTCCTGTGGGTCTTTCTGATCATCATTTAATTATTATGACAATGAACATGTCAAATACACCTAGAAAATCTGTTTATTGGCATTTTAATGTAAAATTGCTGCAGGATGCTGTGTTTTGTGAAAACTTTGTTTTCTTTTGGGAGGATTGGAAAAAGAAAAAAAGTTCTTTTGAAAGCTTGAAACAGTGGTGGGATGTAGGTAAGACTCAAATAAGAAATTTCTGTCAGCAGTATACAGATAATTGTAGTAATAGAATAAAGAATGTGATTAAAACACTTGAAAATCAAATTAGTTTAATTGAATTGCAGTTGGTTGATGCATATAATTCTATATTGTACAGTGATTTGCAAATAAAGAAGAGAGAACTTGGTCTAGTCTTACATGAGAAAGCTAAAGGAGCCTTGATAAGGTCCCGTTTCATGTCATTAGCAGAAATGGATGCCCCAACTTCTTTCTTTTTTAATCTGGAATACAAGGCGGCTCAACAGAAACAAATGCTATGTCTTAAACTCCCTGATGGGAGGATAACGTCTAAGACTGTAGAAATGAGAACCCATGCTGTGGATTTTTATTCAAGCCTGTATGCTGCAGAGAACTGTGAAAATAGTGACTGTATGACACAGCTTCTTCAGGGTCTTCCTCAACTGGACTCTGGTGCTAAAACTGTCTTGGATGCTGGTATAACATTTGAGGAAGTTACTGCTGCTGTGGGACAACTTAATTCTGGAAGATCTCCTGAAATAGATGGACTGCCAGCAGATTTTTATAAAAGTTTTTGGAACTGCATTGGACACGATTATTTTGATGTTTTAGGTGAATCGATAAGAGAAGGTGTTTTACCAACTTCTTGTCAATATGTGGTCTTATCACTGTTACCCAAAAAAGGTGATTTAGTTTTTTTAAAGAATTGGCGTCCTGTTGCCCTTCTCACAACAGAATATAAAATTTTCTCAAAATGTCTGGCAAATAGACTAAAGATTTTTTTGGGTTTGGTTATAAACAAGGATCAGTCATATTGCATTCCAAAACGGTCAATTATGGATAATTTCTTTTTAGTGCGAGACATTGTGGATATTTGTAAAAGTTTCAATGTGAATGTAGGGTTAATTGCCTTGGATCAAGAAAAGGCTTTTGATCGTGTAGATCACAAATATCTTTTTAATGTATTGAAGGTTTTTGGTTTTGGTGAAACATTTTTAAATCTGATACAGTTGTTATATAATGGTGCATCATGTATGGTGAAGATAGGGGGCACTTTGAGTCGGCCAATTCCTATTTTAAGGGGGATTAGGCAAGGCTGTCCATTGTCAGGTCAACTATACAGTTTAGCAATTGAGCCGCTGCTTTTTAGACTTCGAGAAAGACTGTCAGGTTTTAATGTACCTGGTCTCTCTTTAGACACAAGAATGCATCTCTCTGCCTATGCTGATGATATAACAGTTTTTGTAAACAATGCTGAAGATATTAACTGTCTATCTGAGGTACTTAGTATATATGAGAAAGCTTCATCAGCTAAAGTGAACTGGGCAAAAAGTGAAGCTTTTTGGGCTGGTAAAGGGGAGTTTGAGAGTCTCCCAAAGTTACCCGGAGACCTAAAATGGGGCAAAGAGGGACTTAAATTATTAGGAGTTTTTTTGGGGTCAAATGATTATCAAAAGAAAAATTGGGAGGGGCTAGTGGAGAAAGTGTGCAGCAAGTTGTCTAAATGGAAATGGTTGCTACCGCAGTTGTCCTATAGGGGGAGGGTTTTAGTGACCAATAATTTGGTTGCTTCTACCCTGTGGCATAAAATAACTGTGCTACAGCCACCTGTTGGACTTATTGAGGAGATTCAAAGGCAACTTGTGAATTTTTTTTGGTCTGGACAACACTGGATTCGTGCTGCTGCTTTATACCTTCCGGTTCAAGAGGGAGGTCAAGGATTGATCGATATTAGATCTAGAATCATGGCTTTCCGGTTGCAAGCGGCTCAAAGACTGTTGTATCACACGGATGCTTCATGGCTAAAGACGGCTTCTGCTCTTCTCAGGAAGGTCAAAGGTATGGGATTGGATAAACACCTTTTTTTAATGGAGCTCCAGAATGAGGATCGTGTGAATTTGACTGTTTTCTATAAGTCAGTTCTGGAGGCATGGAAGGTGTTTACCATTTCACGTACATCGAACACACATGCTGGATTTTGGCTCTTTGAAGAGCCACTTTTTCTTAATGACTTTTTACCGTCAAGACTTGTGTCTGGACCCAGTTTGCGTGCATGTTTTACTGCTGCAGGATGCACAAAGCTGGGACATATTTTGACCAAGAGTTTAGAGGAATTGAGTGAAAGGACTGGAGTGAGATCTTTGAGACTGCTGAAACAAGCTACAACTGGAATTCTAAATTCTTTGCATGTGGAACATAAGATTTTTATAAACCACTCTATAGCAACTGATCAATGGAGAAAGGGGGTTCCTTATGTTTTCCCTTCTCTGAATGTGACTATTGCCAGGCGAGACTGGCACGATGATGAGAATTGTCTCTTGTCTTTTGAAACCCCTCAGCTTGGTGTTTTTGAGGAAGTGGGGAAAAAAGCCATCTATATCTCCTGTGTGAAGGCATCCAATGCTGGTCTCTTGCATGGACTTGTTTCAAGTAAATTGACAGATTTTTTTGGAATTCCTTCCTCCCCTAGAGGCTGCTGGCGGTCCTTATACAAACGCCCCATTGACAAAAGAACGGGAGACCTTCAGTGGAGGATCATTCATGGGGCGATAGCCACAAACAGATACGTGGTGCACCTTGATCCTTCGGTAGGGGTGGGCTGTCCCTTCTGTGAAGAAGTTGAAACGGTTTTTCATCTATTTGTACAGTGTGCTCGGCTAAAAGATATGTTTTCATTTTTATCTCAATGGTTCATTGGAATTGGTGAAGCTTTCTCTTATGAAATGTTTATATATGGTCCAAGGTATACAAAAAAAAGGAAAAGTCAGTTGATTTTATTAAATTTTTTGTCTGGTACAGCAAAACTTGCTATATGGAAATCCAGAAAGAATAAGTTGTTAGGACAGGGTTCTGTGGATGTGTTGATGATCTTCAAAGGTTTGGTGGCGGCTCGGCTTAGAATAGAGCATGCCTATTTTAAAATGGTAAAGTGTGTAGATTCTTTCATGTACATTTGGGGGATAAATGAGGTCCTTTGCAAAGTAGATGATGATGATGATTTAATGCTTACTTTTTAAAATGCCTCTCATTTGAACTTGGATAGTATATATTTGTTCCTATTTTGTGAGTTTGTAATATTATTGTGAACACCTTATGGTGTTAAATAAAGGTGTATTAAAATTCTCTCTCTCTCTCTCTCTCTCTCTCTCTCTCTCTCTCTCTCTCTCTCAATTCAATTCAATTCAATTCAATTCAATATGTGCTTTATTGGCATGACAATTATTACAGTGTATTGCCAAAGCAGAGTGTTTACATTGAATGTAAAACAGGTATGTATGCAACAGAAACATGCATGTATATACATTTTTAAAAAGCAGGACAAATAATGAACACATTAGAATTCTATGAACAATTTAAAATTCAATGTGATGTGTGTGTGTGTGTGTGTGTGTGTGTGTGTGTGTGTGTGTGTGTGTGTGTGAGTGTGTTTGGGTGTGCGTGTGTGTATGTGGCGGGCGCATCACTGATTTGTTGACTCCTCCCTCTTTTTGTGACAGGCATCAATGTATCTTGCTGCTAGTAAGATACAATCTTGTTTTTCACCTAATAAATATTGAAGTTGTGTTTTCTTGTTTAACATTTTAAAGCCAGGGCAAAGTGTTTCAAATTTTGGATAAAATTTTGTTCTAATTTCTTGGTAGTTAGGACAGCTGGTGAGGAAGTGTTGCTCTGTCTCCACTTCCCCATGATTACAGTATGGGCAGATGCGGCTCTCTTTGGGCAGCCAGTGCTGTCGATATCTGCCCGTCTCTATAGTCAGAGAATGATTGCTCAGTCTGTACCTCGTCATTTGTCTTCTTAATTTACAGTTTTTCACTGTACTCAGATAATCTGCAGTTGCGTAATCTCTATGTAGGGCCAAATAACATTCAAGTTTACTTTGTTTTTCTGTCGTTTCATTCCAATAGGATAGATAATTTTCTTTGTGTGCTTTTATAATTTGGTTGGGATGAATTTTGTGAATGGATATTTCATTTTCCTGATTCTGGATGTTGTTAGTTATGTTAGTGTGTTTTTGCAGCTTCAGGAGCATCTGAATCAGGGGACTTTTTTCAGGGTTCACTTCATGGTTTTTAAGGGCTTTAAAATGGTAAGAGTTGGGGTCACTCGTTTTTAGGTGTTTCCAAAATTTAATGGCTCGTTTCTCAATGCGCATTAGTAGAGGGTATTGGCCTAATTCTGCCCTGCATGCGTTGTTCGGTGTGTTCCTCTGTACTCTGAGAATACTCTTACAGAACTCAGTATGCAGAACTTCAATCGGATTTTTGTCCCATTTTTCAAATTCGTGATTTAGGAGAGGACCCCATACTTCACTGCCATATAATGCAATAGGTTCTATGACTGATTGGAATATTTTGAGCCAGATTCTAACTGGTATTTCAATTTGGATAGATTTTTTGATGGCATAAAAGGCCCTTCTTGCTTTCTCCTTCATTTCATTCACAGCCAAATTCAGCTTACCAGTTGCACTTATTTTCACCCCAAGGTATGTGTAGTTTGGGGCATATTCAATTTTGGTCATACCAAGGGTGAAATTGTATCTCTTTCCCTGACATGTGGGTCTTTTCTGGAATGTTAGTACTTTAGTTTTGTTAGGATTAATAGTCAGGGCCCAGGTCTGACAAAACTTGTTCAGAATGTCTAGGTTCTGCTGTAGACCCTCTTCTGTTGGAGACAGCAGAACCAGATCATCTGCAAACAACAAGAACTTTATGTTGCAGTCATGTAGTGTGAGGCCAGGTGCTGTTGATTGTTCTAGGAGTTTCGCCAATTCATTGATGTAAATATTGAAGAGGGTCGGTGATAGTGGGCAGCCCTGCCTCACACCTCGTTTTTGAGTGAAGAATTCTGTTTGTTTATTTCCAATTTTAATTGAACACTGATTGTTAGAATACATTGTTTTAATAATATTGTATGTTTTACCCCCAATACCTGATTCTAGAAGTTCTCCCTCTCTCTCTCTCTCTCTCTCTCTCTCTCTCGTTTCCGTTTCCGGTGCGAGTGGACAGGTGTGTGAGGCTGAGTGGCTTGAGTGTGAGAAGTGAATGTGAGTACTTTTCTCTCTTTTTTTTCTCTCTGCTTTGTAGGATTAGTTTAGTAATTGGAGTTTTTCGTGTTGTTATTATTGAGTTGGGCCGTGTGTGCTGCTGTTGCTATTGGCAGCATGGCGGCCCCGCGATCGCAAACTTTAAGTTCCCTCACACGGCGTCACGGAGTGAAAGTGGCGTCCGCGGTGACCGTAGAGGAATGTTGTTTGGCTGCAGGTGAAATGGTGGGGCATGAGCATGTATTGTCGGCCTCTAGAATGAACAGTGCCGTAGTAATCTTTCTTAGTTCAGTTGAAAAAGCTAACGAGCTAGTTGAAACCGGCATTGTTGTGGGTGAGAATTTTACTCCGGTACTCCCGCTTTCTATGCCGTCTAAGAAAGTGTTACTATCGAACGTTCCTCCGTTTGTCAGTGATGAAACTCTAGTTAATATTATGTCACGGTACGGTAAAGTTGTATCACCGATTAAGATGATTCCAGTTGGATGCAAGTCTCCGTTGTTGAAACATGTGGTGTCTTTTAGACGCTATCTGTTCATGATCTTAAAAGATGATGAAGGGATTGATTTGTCACTTCGCCTCAAAGTAGAGGATTGTGATTATATTATTTATGTCACAACAGAGAAAATGAAGTGTTTTAGGTGTGGAGAAACAACACATTTAATTCGTTCTTGTCCTAACAAAGTCAATGTTGATAGTGAGAAAAATGTGAATGAGACTGTTAAAGCGGGACCATCGGGAATTTCTGCGAGTGAAACCGTGAATACCGATAAGAGGATCGAAGACGTTGTATCTGAGAGAGTGAGTTTAGAATCTCAGGAAGTTGGCTCTGTTACTATGGCGGGTAAAAATGATCTTGTTAACACTGAAACATATGATCCTAGTGTACAGACAGAAATGCAAGTAGGTGATGATGAGTCTAATATGCCACAGTCTCATCAACATCTGGATAAAAATGAGACAGAAACAGAGCAAATTCATTTCAAAGTCCCGAATAAAAGGAAAAATACTGATTCTCCTCAAATTGCAAAGGCCATAAAGATAGACATTGGAAGTACACATATTGATGAAGACATAGAAAGTGACAGTGAATCTTCTGATTCCAGCATTTGTTTGTCTCAAAGTGACTTTACTAGCAGCGGCTATGAAGTTGAGGATATTAAACTCTTTTTAAGAGCAACAAAAAATAGAAGAGGTGTGTGTGTAGCTGAATTTTTCCCAGACACAAGAAAATTTGCTGACAAGGTCAGGTTTTCTATGTCTGAGGGTTTGTTCACAAACAAGGAGGTTTACCGGTTGAAAAAAATTGTGAGAAAGCTTTCATTAGAGGATAACAATGTTGACAGTGGAAAGACCTAACTTTAAAACCATGAAAGAGTATGTGTGTTCACCTCTGTTTTTGTTTATTTTTCTCTTTTTTTCTTTAATTATTTGTGAGGTAAACATAGCAACAATTAATGTTAATGGATTGAGAGATATAAAAAAAAGAGCTGGTTTGTTTGAAGAAATTAAACTAAAGAAAATAGATATTGCTATGCTACAAGAGACGCATAGTGATATTAGAAATGCCCCTGAATGGGCAGTAGAGTGGAGTGGGCTCTCAATCTTGAGTCATAATACCTCACTCAGTGGAGGAGTTGCTATCCTTTTTACAAAAAAAATGTCTCCCCATACATATCAGATTGACGAAGTCATTAAAGGAAGACTCTTGAAAGTAAGGGTTACTTTTGAAAAGTGTACTTTTGTTTTGATTTGTGTATACGTCCCTACCTCTGCTGTTGAAAGAATGGTTTTTCTAGACATACTTAGTTCTATTATACAAAACTGTCATGGAGAAGAATATCTTTTTTTAGGTGGTGATTTCAATTGTACTGTATCGAACTTGGATAGAAATCACATCGAACCGCACGCACCTTCTCGCAAACGCCTTATTCAACTTGTTAAAACCTATGAGTTATGTGATGTGTGGAGGCATTTAGAAGGAACCCAAAGACAGTATACTTGGACACATGTTCGTGACAATACGATTTCTTTAGCTAGGCTAGATAGGTTTTATATTTTTAATCATCACTGCAACATCATTAAAAAATGTTTAATCACTCCTTTAGGTTTCTCTGACCATTGTATGGTACAGTGTCATGTGTTCGTTAATTCAATTAAACCAAAGAGTGCCTATTGGCAATTAAATGCTAATTTATTAAATGATAAATATTTTCAAAAAATGTTTACAATTTTTTGGGATGATTTTAAGACAAAGAAGGAAACTTTTAACTCTGTAAGGCAATGGTGGGACTATGGAAAAGTCCAAATAAAGCAATTTTGTACACAATATACTCTTAATATCACTGCTGAGACCTTTTTAAATGTAAGTATCTTGGAGGCTGATATCCTAAAATTACAAGAATTGGCTGAATCAACTAGAACCCAAAACTATTTTGATATTCTAGCAAAAAAGAAGACACAGCTGAATGATTTACTGCAGGTTAAAACACAAGGAGCTTTGGTCAGATCACGATTCCAAAAATTAAATCATATGGATGCTCCCTCCAGTTTCTTTTTCAGCTTGGAAAGGAAAAATGGACAGAGCAGAGTTATCCATGCTCTACGTTCGGAGTCTGGTAAGCTTTTGTCTAATCCCAAAGAAATTAGAAAGAGAGCAATCAGTTTTTATGAAAAACTGTACACGAATGAACTCGGAGCAGAATATGAGAGGGAGGATGCCTTTTTTGATGATCTACCTCAATTATCAGAAGAAGACAATGCAAAGATCTCAGGTGCTCTTGGAAGAGCTGAGTTGTCTAAAGCACTTCAAGGAATGGAGTCAGGAAAAGCTCCAGGAGTTGATGGTCTACCAATTGAGTGGTATAAGACTTTCTGGGCTGTCCTGGAAGAGGATGTGTTAGAGGTGTTAAATGAAAGCCTGGCTGAGGGCCGGCTTCCTCTAAGCTGCCGGAGAGCAGTATTAACCCTCTTGCCCAAGAAAGGCGACCTCACTGATATAAGATGCTGGCGTCCCATATCTCTGCTTTGTAGTGATTATAAACTGCTCTCTAAAATTCTGGCAACTCGATTAGCAGAAGTAATGGCTAATGTCATCCATTCTGATCAAACTTATTGTGTCCCTGGCAGAACGATAATTGATAATATTTCGTTGGTTCGTGATATGTTAGAGGTCTCCAAGATGCTTAATTTGGATTGTGGCTTAATCTCTTTAGACCAAGAAAAAGCTTTTGACCGTGTGGAACATTGTTACCTTTGGAAAGTTTTAAAATCATTCGGCTTTTGCCCAAAGTTTATAGATCTTATAAAGGTTCTTTATTGTGATATTGAGAGTCTTATTAAAATCAATGGTGGTTTATGTGCTCCTTTTAAAGTGAATAGAGGTGTTCGACAGGGATGCTCATTATCTGGAATGCTTTATTCCTTAGCAATTGAGCCCCTTTTACAGCAATTTAGAGTTCAGTTAAAAGGTGTATGTTTGCCAAATTGCAAAGATAATTTTATTTTATCAGCCTATGCTGATGATGTCCTCATAATGATTAATGATCAAGATGACATTGAAAAATTATCGAAGATATTATCCCATTTTAAGAAGTTATCATCTGCAAATGTAAACTGGGGAAAAAGTGAAACTCTTTTATTAGGTAAATGGTTGAGAGGAAAGCCAAAGTTACCAGAAGGTCTTTTTTGGGGAAGAACAGGTCTGAAATACTTAGGTGTTTTTTTGGGAGACGATTCTACCTTACAAATGAATTGGGAAAATGTTGTAGAAAAAATTAAAGGACGCTTAGAAAGATGGAAATTTCTGACTCCAGCAATGTCGTATAGGGGTCGTATCCTAATAATTAATAACTTGGTTGCGTCCTCTTTATGGCATAAATTTGCATGTATTGATCCCCCCTCTCTTTTGTTGAAGAAGGTTCAAGCCATCTTAGTTGATTTTTTTTGGGACAATATACATTGGATTCCTCAAAGTTTGCTCTTTCTATCTAAAGAAGAAGGGGGTCAAGGTTTGGTACATCTGCAGAGCAGAGTGGCAACTTTTCGGCTTCAGCGTATTCAGAAACTGTTGGTTAGTTCTTCTGATGTGAAGTGGTGTGCTGTTGCTCATGTCATTCTACACAAGTTCAAAGGTCTAGGATTGGACAAAAATCTTTTCCTCGTGAATTCTTCGGACATAGACGTTTCTGGACTACCAATTTTCTATAGGAACATTTTTAAAGTCTGGAATCTTTTTCACTTCAAGCGAACAGAGGATCTGCAATCACTTCATTGGTTATTGGAGGAGCCCTTAATATATGGTACACGAATGGATTTGTCTAGAAATGGTTTATTTCCAGGACTTAATAAAGCCCTTATTGATAGCAAGATCCTAACCTTGGGCCTTTTATTGAAGGAAACAGGCCGTGACTTAACGAACAATGGTACAATTGCTCAAAAGTTGGGCTTCAAGTCTGTTCGCATCATCACAAAGCTTTTATCAAAATGGAAATCTACACTTGAACCAACTGAGTTAACTCTGTTGTCTAGGTTCCGAGATGGGCTTATCGAACCCAACCCAGTGGATCCTTTTCCAAATTTAGTCTTTGCTGTGAATGTGGAAAATTTTTCTGGAGTTTTTTTGGAGTCTTGCAGTACTGTGTATATTGATTTTTTATCCTGTGTTGGAAAAAAATTATATAAATACTGTGTGCTTAGTTTTAACAAAAAGATGTTGGATGGGAAAGTTGACACCCCGTGGCGTACCGTTTTCAATTTGAGTGCAGATATAAAACCTCAGTGGAGATCACTCTATAAACCACCATTGATAATGAAAACTGGAGATTTGCAATGGAAAATCCTTTATGGAGCCATTGCGGTTAATTCCTTTGTATCTGTTATAAACCCTGAAAGTAGTGACAAATGTCCTTTTTGTAATGAAAGAGAAACTGTCTTCCATGCTTTTGCAAAGTGTTACAGGTTAAAACCTCTATTTTTGTCATTAAGCAATATTTTTGAAAGATGTGGTGAAACCTTTTCTGTGGAATTGTTTATTTTTGGTTTTAAATATGCTAGAGAGAAAAGATTTCATTGTCAGTTGTTGAATTTTATCATAGGTAAGGCTAAACTAGCAATTTATCTGAGTAGAAAGAAAAAAATTGAAGATAATGTAGAACAAAATGTAGTTGAACTTCTTTTTAATATGGTACAGGCAAGAATCTTGATTGATTTTAATTATTATAAATTTGTTGATGATCTCGATACTTTTGTTAATATTTGGTGTTGCAATAGTGCCCTGTGTTGTCTGTTTGAAAATGAAGTAGTATTTTTCTTTTTGTGAACTTTGTTATGATCTGATTGATAAATGTTTATGATTGTAATTTAATTCTTGAAAAGTGTATTAAAGTTTTTGTAAAATTCAATTCTCTCTCTCTCTCTCTCTCTCTCTCTCTCTCTCTCTCTCTCTCTCTCTCTCTCTCTCTCTCTCTCTCTCTCACTTCCGGTGTGTGCGTGTGGGCGAGTGGACGGAGTGCTGTGAGTGCGGGTGGAGTAGGTGTGGAGTGTTGTGAGTGAAACTCTTTTCTTTTTTTCTTTTTCTGTCTATCAGTTCAGTTCAGTTCAAGTAGCTTTATTGGCATGACATTTGTTACAGTATTGCCAAAGCATTTTATATACAGAGTATAATAACATCAAGTTAATAAAACAGACAATAAATTTGAGAAAATATATTAAATTAAATACAATAAATAAACATAAAAACAGCAGACAGTATTTCTAAGATTGATTATAATAATGACAAATACATAGTGAACAATATTTGAAATTAAATATAAATAATTAACCATTTCGTATGGTGTGTATAGTATATACATATTTTGCAGCTAGTTTGACTGTCACATCATGCTCTCCGAGTATATAATGTAATTTCTCTGAGTCATTTAGAGACAAAAATGAACAATTCAATGCTTCAAATTGTGGAAAGAAGATTTGCCTTGTAGTGGTGTATTTGGGGCAGACAAGAAGAAAGTGTTTCTCATCCTCTATTTGACTCAAGTTACAGTGTTTACACATTCGCTGTTCTCTAGGAATCCATGTTTTTTTGTGTCTTCCTTTTTCTATTTCTAAATCATGGTCACTGAGTCGATATTTTGTAAGAATTTGCCTTTCTTTGATGTGTTTAATTGATAAGTAATCTGCCAATTTGGTGGTTCTGTTTAGGGCCGAATAACACTGGAGTTTGGTTTGGAGATTAAATTCATTTTTTAATTTTTCATCATAATTATACTTTAGATCTTTGTCAATTTCTTTACGGATGTTAGGGTTGTGGTTGGAGTCAGACTCAGCTTGAGTTTTATTTATTAGTTGGAGGACGAGTGTATTTAGAGGATGAGACACTGTGGGGGATTCGTTGGCAAGAAGGGCTTTATATTGAAGAGATTTGGTGTCAGATTGAGTCAGGTAATGCCAGAATTGAATAGCTCTTTTTCTAATTTCAATCTGTAAGGGGTATAAGCCCAGTTCAGCTCTGCAGGCATTGTTAGAAGTGCTTCTGTTTACCATTAGTATGTTTTTTGCAAATTCCAATTGTGTTTTTTCTATTAAACTTTTATCCCAATTTTCAAACTTTAATACTGGTCCCCAAATTTCACTCCCGTACAGTAGAATTGGTTTAATGATTGCTTGATATAATTTAATCCATGTTCTAACTGGTAGTTTTAATTGTCCAAATCGTGATTTTATGGCATAAAATGCCCTCCTGGCCTTCTCATGCAAGGCCTTCACAGCCAGACTGAAGCTGCCTGATGCTGAGATCTCAATACCCAGGTAAGTGTAGCTGGTGCTGTGCTCTAGGACTTCCCCTCCGTAATAGAACTGGTATCTGTTTCCCTGAGACCTGGCCTTCTTTTGAAACACCATGACTCTGGTTTTGTCCAGGTTTACTGTCAATGCCCATTCCTCACAGTACTGTTCCAGCAGGGCCAGGCTGCGCTGGAGACCCTCAGCTGTAGGAGACAGCAGGACCAGGTCGTCCGCATACAGAAGGCATTTGATTTCAGAGTCGTGTAGAGTGAGGCCTGGGATTTGGTCAGAGCGGTCTAGAGCTTCTGCCAGCTCGTTGATGTAGATGTTAAACAGGGTTGGGCTCAGACTGCATCCCTGCCTCACTCCACGACCCTGCTGGAAGAACTCACTTCTGAGATTGCCAATTTTAACCGCACTTTTACTGTTTTTATATATTGATTGTATAACTTTGAATGTTTTTCCACCAATGCCAATTTGTAATAATTTGTATAGTAATCCATCATGCCAGATAGAGTCGAAAGCTTTTTTAAAATCAACAAAACATGTAAATATTTTTCTTTGTTTGCCTTTTAGATTTTTGTCAACAAGAGTGTGGAGAGAATAGATGTGGTCAGACGTTCGGTGTTTTGGTAAAAAGCCAATTTGTGATTTATTTAGGATGTTGTGTTTTGTAAGGAATGTTACTATGCGGCCGTTTATTATATTGCAAAAAAGCTTTGCTAGATTACTGCCTACACAAATGCCCCGGTAATTACTGGGATCAAATTTATCTCCTTTTTTATATATAGGTGTGATCAGTCCTTCAGACCAGATCTCAGGGAAGTCACCAGACCACAAAACCAGATTGAATAATTTGGCTAGAGTAAAATAATTTCTCTCTCTCTCTCTCTCTCTCTCTCTCTCTCTCTCTCTCTCTCTCTCTCTCTCTCTCTCTCTCTCTCTCTCTCTCTCTCTCTCTCTCTCTCTCTCTCTCTCTCTCTCTCTCTCTCTCTCTCTCTCTCTCTCTCTCTCTCTCTCTCTCTCTCTCTCTCTCTCACTGATGCTGCAGCAGTTATTGTTGTTCTCTCTGTTTGTGGAGCAGCAGATTTCATCCAGAACTTCAGCGTGTCCTACAGTCCTTTACACAGACTACAGCAGCAAACACAGTCCCTCATACAGGAAGTGACCTCAGACAGCTTTCCTGCACACTGTCATGGACTCACAGAGGGTGAGAGCTGCTCTTTATTAAAGCTATAATCTAATGTCAAGAGTAGGAGCACTGCTTCATTTGAGCCGGATCTAAGAAGCGAACTCTTCTTCCTCATCTGGGATCATTTAGAGCTCTTTGAAGCTGCATTTAAACTGCATTTTGGAAGATCAAACTCAGGACACCATAGAAGTCCACTATATGGAGAGAAATCCTGAAATGTTCTCCTCAAGAAACATAATTTCTTTATGACTGAAGAAAGAAAGATATGAACATCTTGGATGACGAGGGGGTGACTACATTATCTGGACATTTGTGTTCTGGAAGTGAACTTCTTTAATAGTCAGAAAATGCTTCATTTTCTCTGCTATATATAATTGAGTTTTTCTGTGTTGTTTTGTGGTGAAAGTGAGATTTAATTGTGATTGTGATGCAGATGTGAGCGATCAGTGAAGATGTTCAGTTCTCAGCAGCACATCTGGACTTTATGAGGGTTTGCTGTAAGAACATCATATCAGTCAAACACTGTTCGTCAGTTTGGAGTATTCCTGTTGGTTTGTTGTCATCTATTTATCACATTATCACTAAATGATGGGTTCAGATATTCAGGGATTTCTGGATGTTGCTCAGATTTAGGGTTAAAGTTAAATGTTAATGATGGTGAATGTGATCATCTCTGACTATAGGTTTTTAAGTATATTTTGGTTGCACTTTGCACTTTTGTGTGAATTATGAAGTTCTGGGAGTGACACTAAAAACTGTTTTAAGTATCAGTTAATTAAACAATAAAATACAAATAAATATCTTTTTAAATTAGAAAATTAAAAAATGTTAACTCTAACAATAAAACATTATCAGTGTAAAATATTGGAAGAAGATAAAACCAAATCATCAGTGTGTAGAATATTTATTTTATTTTTTAAAAACGAGTGCATTTAAATTAAACTATGAATGTACTTTTTCTGTAATTATCTGACCAAAACACAACCAGACTCTTTAGAATATCAACTTATTTAAAACCTATCGACAGCGACTAACGACAGTCATTTTATCACTAAACTTAAGTAAGTTGTGGTTAATTATAATATTTAATCCTTGTGAGTAGAAGTAAAGACAAATTAGCTTTACCTTCTCCACAAATGACTTTTAAAGCTACATTGAGTGAAGAAAAATAATGTCTTAATATTGAGGTGTAGTTTACAGTGATCTGTGTTTCCTGGGGCCTCATTTATAAAGACTTGCGTAGAAACCATCCTTGATTTTATCTAAGAACTTTTCTGATTTGATCGTAAGAGCGATTCAGAGAAACGAACGTACACACGAAATCCATTCGTACGCCAGTCATTCGGTTATAAATCACAAATGATCGTGGAATCGTGTGCAGCTGAATGTTCCGCCGTCGAAACGCCCCTGCTTAATTAATTAACATATAAAATGAGCTCATTCCTAAAGCAAAAACTCTGTGACAATGGAATGGAATCTGACGTGGAGATAAGTACTTTTCCACGCCAAAGACGGTTTTTATAAATCTGTACTTTGACGTGGATTTGATCGTACGAACACTCTAAGATCAAATCAGTGCGTAAGAAAGTTTTATAAATGAGGCCCCGGTCTTTGGGTTTCTTTGGGTTTCTGCTGAACTCAAACAAATGGTTGATTTTGTGTTAATTGTTGGGAAAGAAAACGGGTAAATTATATCAAAAGAGGGAAACAGTCTTGCTGTCAAACTCACATCGAGTAGAATAAACTGAAACTGTCAAAAGGGAAATGTGGATATTATTTTAATGGTGTGTGTGGATTATACAGCTTTTTACTTCTGACACTGAATTCGAGAGAGATGATGTCTGAATCACATTCAGATGTAGAGCACATACTCCTAGTGTAAGTACTTCAGTCAATATTTAGAGAATATGTGGTTTGAGACACAGTCTTCAGTCAGTCTACTGCAGGAGTGAACATCTGGAGCAGGTCAGCTCTGATAATCTTCATGTTTTACTCTGAACAATACTTTTGGATTGGACTATTTTTAGAGTTTACCGCAAAAAAATGCTGTTTTATAAGAGAAGTCACTGACTATTTGTCACAGGTGGGATTCAGTTTACAGCACTTCTCATTCATTCCTATGGTATCCGTAAACAGAGATTGGGTTTAGCACGACTCTGACTGAAATTCAATGACATCAATGTGTAAAGAAATTGTTTTTCTTTTGAGGAAAACATTTTAGGATTTCTCTCCTTATAGTGGACTTCAATGGTGTCCTGAGTTTGATCTTCCAAAATTCAGCTTCAAAGAGCTCTAAACGATCCCAGCCGAGGAAGAAGAGTCTTATCTAGTGAAAATGTACAATTTCTATTCATTTTAACCTCAAATGCCAAAAAACCATCTATTTTTTTTTTTTACTTCAAAATCATCCTCCATCGCTGTTTTACCTTTGTTGTAAAGGGTGTTTGATCTTCTCTGTATGTTCAGTTTGTAAACACTGGGTCTGTATTTCTGCAGCGATGGAGGATGATTGTGAAGATGGAGGAGTGAGGACATTATCTGTACATTTTTGTTCTGGAAGTGAACTTCTTTAATGCTCATTGGTCCTGACAACCGTGATGTTGCCATTCTCTTCTGAAATGTTTTATTTTTTTAAATTTAATGTGGTTATGTGTTTAAATTATATATGAATATTCCCCAACACTTTGTATTAAAGATCCTTTTTTGGTTACTGTATTGAAGTTTATCTGCCATTGTATATAACAGAGGTCTCAAACTGAATTCCTGGAGGGGTATTTCAGAAAGCAGGTTATGTGACATACCCAGGTAAGTTTAAGGGTAAGTTAGTTGATAACCTCAACTTTCTGGGTATGTATGTAACCATAGCAACTTACTCTCTGAAGATAACCTCCTCAGTAGCAGCTTATGTTCCAGGGTCAGTTTGTTTCAGGAGGTTACTGAGCAAGGCGAGCCCTTTTGATGACCATCCTGTGGACGTGAAGGCACAAATTAGACCAGGTTTTTTTATTTGTTATAAGACCACATATTGATGTCTATCAAGACGCAAAATCTATGACGCACATTTAATAGTTAATCATACTATTTATATCTATACATGTATTTATCCTGCACACACACACACACACACACACACACTCACACACACACACACACACACACACACACACAGACACACACACACACACGCACGCACACACACACACGCACACGCACACACACACACACACACTTACACTTGATACTTTCCATATATGACTTTCTATTTCAGGGTTTCCAAATGTAATTGAGTGCATTGATGGTGCCCACATTACTATTAAAGCTCCTTCAATAAATGAGGGAGCCTATGTTAATAGGAAATCTATCTATTCACTATCAATGTGCAGATTACAACTTAATTTTGTGTCATTTTTTGCATTGTTAAAATCATTAAACTCACTACTTTATTCCACTAACTATAGGTAATATGTGAGGTAACCCACATCATTACTAATGTTGAGATCTGTGCATGATGCCAGAATGTTGTGCTTCAAGAGGAGAGAGCCACCCTCCTTGTATTGAAGAAGATGGCCCAGAGGAACCCCTACAGATTTTTGCACACAACAGAGATGGAAGACTTTGAGACTTTGAGACAGAATTTGTCAAAATTACTTTTATTAAATTGTTTGCACTGGTCTGCTGTGCAGTTCATTTCTTGATTTCCTGAAAAACAATGAAAGTAAAATGAAATAAAATGTGTTTTTTATTACATTGCTTTATATACACAACACTTTTAACATGAAACAGATTCATATTCACACAAGTTCTCACCTTAAGGCGATGCTCCAGTAATTCAATTTCTAGTCTTGCTTTTTTTAATGGATAGCCTTTTCTCTTCCATTTGAAGCTGGATAAGGTCCATCTCCATGTCACCTTTTCTTATTTGTTTTTGAAGATGGACCTTATACAGCTCCTTTTGGACAACTTGAGAGGCAGAAAAAATTAAATAAATCAGATTCTGTCAGACAATAAATCAAAATATAGACAACTGCACACAAATTCTTACACTGCTTAGATTGTGCATTGAGGTTGAAGGACCTTCATCTGTGGGCAAATCCCCATGATCTGTGAAAGGACAAAGACAGTTTGTTACTCTAATGTAAAAAGGGGGAATGCATTATAATGGTATGCATCAAACCTCAGTGGATTTACCAGCATTGTCCACTTCTGTCACAGCAGATGTGGTCTCTTCATCGTCATCATCTTCATCCTTCAGTGAAAATATGCAAGTGTACATTATCTGGCAAAAAGAAATAAAACTAAATATCTAAAAGCAACTTAAGGTAATTGGCAACAAAACACTTACAACTGTGACAGTTCAATAATACAATCCCTCTATCAGCATCTATAAGAAAATACAACCCGTTAAATTCTCAATGTTATCAAAGAAAAACCAATAACGCAGAGGAAAAAACATGTCAAATTAATACAACTAAGATCACAGTAGCCTATACATCACATATAGTTAAATAAAGTATGCCTGCATAATAAAGTATGTTCAAAAAGCCTGTAAGTGACAGAGATAGTAATTTATTAAGTCATATAATGAAAACCAATCATAGTGGTAAACTTACATTTCACCATGTTACTTGTGCTGCATGGTGTGTGGATGAAGTGCCCCCTGAAATGCAGCAACCACTGGCCGCTCTTTATTAAGGGACAGAACCAGCTCCTCAGATGATGGTGGGCCCCCGCCAATGAGACGGCCTTTAGCCTTCTTTCTATTAGCTAAATGACAGAAAGAATATACTAAACCGTGTTTAATAAATAGTTCAGTAATTGTGTAATCAAATATTACCTTTTTCAGAATGATTTTGTGTTTCATTTTGACTTGGCTCAAAGTTTTTCTGGCTCCAGAAGGATTACACCTTATTTAAAGGTGCCATAGAATGGAAAATTGAATTTACCTTGGCATAGTTAAATAATAAGAGTTCAGTAGATGGACATGACATACCATGAGTCTCAAACACCATCGTTTCCTCCTTCTTATATAAATCTAGTGTTTGCAAAAGACCACCGAAAAATAGCTTTACACAGAGCACATGCATCACAGTAATGAGACTAAAACTCAAAACGGCAGATTCAACAAACCGCATATTAAAAGCGGCTAGAGCTCCAAAACTAAATATATATTTTTATCCATGTGTGAGCTATAGTTGATCAGCTCTGTGAGACAGCCAATCAGAGCAGAGCTCATTAATATTCATGAAGCTTCCAAATAAGGCAATAACAGAGCAGTTCATTCTAGGGACAAATCCTAGGGTTGTAAATGGAGCTGTAAAACCATTTCTGGAGATTTTTTGCCCTTTCCTATGCCATATACCTTCTATGTAGATATCAGAGAACAATTTAAAATATTCTCTCAATGCATTCTATGGCACCTTTCATAAGAAACAATGTATTCCTAGTCAATATACGTTGTAATTTTAACCTAAAGAAATTAATGGCAGGAAAAGTAAATGCTTTCATGGTGATTTAATCAAGAGAATGCGGAAGGGGTGTTTAATTATTTTACATTATAATAAAAGATTACATATAAATTTGCAATTTAATACACTCACTCATATACTCTGTCCGTTATTTTTTGCCAAGCCAACTCTCTTTCTTTAGGCGATGCAGCCGTATTGCTTTTATTCATTATTATGTCTGAGTCTTGTTGAGTCTTGTTGAGTCTTGAGCGAGGATAGACAGGAGTATCCTATGCGGAAGTGTTTTATCGACTAAACGTGACGCACTCCTCCCCCTTCAGATATGTCATAATAATTTACATTTATATTTTACCTTTGCAGTGTAAATAATGTCATATATTTCAACAGGGCATCTTGCTTTGTTAATAATTATTATGAATGCCTTAAATAACGAACTTTAACAACATATGGGCAGATCCCTTTAGCGCAGCTAATGACGCTTTGAAGTGACGCTTGAGTAGTCAACTAAGAATATTCCAATGTTCATCCTTTGAATCCTCCGTCCTCATTTCCTTTCCTTAAATCCTTCCCTCGTATCCTAAGGGGGTGGAGCTAAGACGTGAGGAAAGGAAGCAAGGAAAGGAAACGAGGATGCAATAATAAGAAATGAAAAGCACCCTTAGTCTTGACTGCAGCAGCCTATCTCCTCCCCTTCAGACGAGGAACTTCTCAAACCACAGCCTGATCTCTGCCACAGCTACAGAATGGTCTCCTGCGCATGCGCACTTTCACTCTAGGGCAACTCCTTTGAAACCGAAAGTAAAGTCGGAAAAAAATGCGCGTTTTGAACATGGCCATTAAACCCAAAATACTAAGAGGACTTTTGAAACCTTAAAAACGAACAGAAACATCACATTACAGTAAGTTTATTTGTCGTCTTCTGATATTTTGTTGTTGTATTGTTTGTTGTTTTTGTAGTCGCGTCGCTGTCAAACTCATCTTTAGACGTTTTTAATCACCATTTTTACGCATACATGGACAAGTTCGTCTTCAGGATTATAATGATATCGAGCACCATGAATTCTGCTTTTAGTTCAGATTAATTTCATGGATTTATTACAGTCAAAACATACAAAGAAAGACGTAAACATTCAAATATGAATATGCTACCACTGGCTCATCCTGTTCCAGAATGCGCTTGGCTCTCTAATATCGAAAGTTTGGAAGTGCTAACCCCCTTCAGATTTGGGAAGCTGAACTGATTTTCTAATACGAGCTGGCTTGTTACTCCAAAGGAACCCAGCTGGCATTTTAACGTGGAGTCAGCGTTGAATTAACGTCACTACGTCAGGTGTCAGTGTTGGATAACCGTTGGATTTTGTTTAGATTTTGCAAATCTAAACAACAGTTAATTGATCAGCATTGTTTGAATGTTGGAACAACGTTGTTTTTCTACTGATATGTTTCAACAAAATGTTTAAAAGTCATGGTTGTAAAAATTAATGTAGATTTGACGTACAACTCAAATTTTATTTATATTTCTTTGTTGAATCCATAGTTAGTTAACAACACCATTTCAACCATTTGGTATTCAACGTTGTTTTGACGTTGAATGAATGTTTTTTCATGAACTGACATTATTTCAACCACATTTAAACGTTTAAGGTCGGTCGAATGCCAGCTGGGAACCTATTCAGTTGCTGGTCTAAATGAGTAAAAAAGGATTTATTAAGACAGACAGGGACATGCTGAAAAAGATACAAAAACTTTGGCAAAATAATCATTTTAATAAGATTCACACAACCTATTAAAGTTAAGGAGCGGGAGCTCCATCGAGCAAAATCTGATTTACATTGGTCCAAAAGTGGTATAAAAATCCTAAAAAAACAAGTCTTTAAATGAATTGGTTATAAATATGGCCAGATATTTAAACTCATTCAAGGCTAACTTAAGGTGGAATGAAGAGATTTAGTCCCGCGTTGGAGCAAAACCGGTCGCGAACCAACACCATTGGGATGCACTGAGGCGGATGGGAAAGCATAAAGAATTTAACTAATGCAAAGAACAGGTAGTTCTTGGAGGCTTTCTCTGCATCCAATGAAACTATAACTTCAGGGGTGATGGATGAAGGAGAGAAAAGAATGTCTTTATGGATTAAAATGTGGGTCATATTAGTAGAGTTAAACATCTGAACACATAAAATCAACCCACAATTATTAGTTATACTACAATCACAATAAAAGAGAATCGGTTCATCAGCAAGACCACAAAATGACCAAACTTTGTCAACATCTAAATATTTCCAGATAGATTCATTAAACCTGTCACTCATATCTTTTAAAGAGGAAATTCACTTCCAGAACAAAACATTTACAGATAATGTTTGAATGAACCAAGACAAACAATTCTGGAACAAATCTCGGGACACATTATCTGTGTGTTTTCTGGAACTGCTGTGTGAAAGAGGCTAACGTTGATGTGCCGCTGGTCTCTTATATTAACGTTGTTCAGAAGCCTGTGTAAGGATGTAGTTTCCTGACATTAATAGACTGAACAGTGTTTTCTCGATTAGTTTCTGAGCTGTTGTTCAGCGATGGCATTGATGCGATGTTGTCTGTGGGTTTGACAAAAGAACGGTGGGACAGTGTTTGGTGCTCAGGAAGGTCACTGAGTAGATCGGACATTACATTTTTAAAGAAGGCGCTGTGTGTATTTTACTGTGGATTGACTGTTTTGAAACTTATATGGTAGTTACATAACCCCTAGACCTCAGTTATCATGAAAAAAGTCAGGCAATTTCAGTTTTTACAATATGAGACCTTTAAATTATGACAGGAAGTTAACTTTTAGAAGGGGAAAACATAAAATAAAGACTTCATCTCAAAGGAGTTCAGATCTTCTTCACTACAGTCAGTAAACCATCACTTTATAGATTCATCAGAAAAGGATCCTCCACAAACTGCTAGTGACCGCATGAAGCTGTGCAAATTACACTCTTTCCAATTTTACTCACCTTCATGTCTTTTCTGTTCTTTTCTCCATCAGAGAGTCAGCAGTAAAGCAATAGGCATCATGTTTGTCTGACCATCACACACTGATGACCCAAATCAGATAAACATAGAGACACAGAGGTAACTATTCATCATTATTTGACTCTGAACAACTCTTCTGTGCATGTTTAGTGAACATAAAGGATGTATTGTTAGTTATTATTTTTATTTTGTTTACAGGTTTGACATTGGTGCGGACATAACAGCAGAACCCTCTTTTGCTATTTATTTATAGCTATGGTTTTATGTTAGTATGTTCAGCAGACAGTTACACAATGTGACCCAACAGCATTACAGCAGCATCAGGACCGCTGTCTTCATCACACTGTACATCACTACATCTTAATATTGAAAATGAACTGGTCAAATGATTATTCTGACAGAAAACTATAGTAACAAACACTCATCTGATTTCATCAGCATTTTTTATTTCAGCTAAGTTTGCTTTTTGCATTCAGGTCATTACTCAGATAATTCTATTTATACCTTTTTCTGATGTGGCTTAATTACAACTGGTTACATATGCATTATATACTGTATTATATTCTACACTCTTGGTCTCTAGTTAATTATGGATAATAAAGGGAGCAGTGAGAGAACAGCATCTCAAAGACACAACAGAGAGTCTCTGAAGAGTGACAGATCAACTCCTCATCCTCCTAAACTCAGTGATGAAGCAGTGACCTCTGACCCCAGGTGAGACACTACCTACTATTAGACAACAGAGAGACTCATAATGAAGTTAACAGCAGGAAGAACTGAAGGAAGACATATTTGTGTTTTCTCATATATATTCCAGCAGGGGGAGACAGAGATCTTCATCTCCTGAACCCAGCTGTGTGTCTCTGAAGAGTGATGTATCATTGCCTATTCCTCTTAATTTCAGTAATGAACCAGTGACCTCTGACCCCAGGTGAGTGTAAATGTGATGGTGTTTTGACAGATCTAGTAAAACTAGGAGGAAACTAATTGATTAATATGAGAGTTAAAACGAACTATTTGATGATTTTATCACATTACACTGCTGTGTCACGTCACATTGTTTGACTCTGGATTCTTATAGCATCAGTCTGTTTAGGACACAGTGTTAGAGACCTTTTATGTGATTATGAGAAGTGAATAATATATTGTTAATTGTGAAACTGTCAAGACAAATTAGTGATGGTGATTGAAATACTACATATGAGAAAATTACTAACAGAACCTGTGATGTCAGTTTGAGGAGGAAGTTGTTTAATCTCAGAGAGTTTGTTGTCACTGTTTGCTACAGGAGAATTAAAAGACTTTCATTTTCTGTGTATTTTCTTATCTGTGAAGCTGCTTTGGAACAGTGTGCATTACAAAAAGTGTTATGCAAATAAACTTAAAATGAAGTTAATATGCAAGACAATAATTTGACAAAAAATATAAGAATGACATCTGTATTGATTTACTGTCATTTTAACAGCACTTTAACGTGCGTTTCAGTACTTTTTCATGATTATAATGTATTGTCTTTTGTTGTTGTTGTGTCAGCAGAATAAATGAAGTCTCCAACTTACAGTTTAGACCCTCTGCCATCCGTCTGACCAGTACATTCACTCCTGTTACACCGATCCTGGATAGAAATGATCAACCAGTGAATGATGAACTACAGAGAGTCAAAGACCAGCACAAAACCAGCATGAAGAACAAGTATGAGAGATTATTTGAGGGACTGAAACTCCAGGAGAATGAAACCCTCCTGAACAGCATCTACACACAGCTCTACATCATAGAGGGAGAGAGAGAAGGAGTGAATGAAGAACATGAGGTTTTACAGATGGAGAAAACAGCCAGAACACAACACTCACAAGACACTCCGATCTACTGCAATGACATCTTTACAGCCTCATCTGAACCAGGATATGAGGAGAAAGACCAAATCAAGACTGTTCTTACTAAAGGCATCGCTGGAATCGGAAAAACCGTCTCTGTCCAGAAGCTCATTCTGGACTGGGTCGAGGGAAAAGCCAATCAGGATGTAGATTTCATGTTTGTGCTTCCATTTCGAGAGCTGAACTTGATCCGAGATCATCAGTACAGTCTTCACAGACTTCTGCTGGACTTTCATCCTGAACTTCAAGATCTGGACTCAAAGATTTATGAGGAGTGTAAAGTTGTGTTCATCTTTGATGGTCTGGATGAAAGCAGAATCACACTGATGTTTTCAGATGATCAGAAAGTTTGTGATGTGACTGAGACTTCATCAGTGGGTGTGTTGATGTCAAACCTCATGAAAGGAGAACTGCTTCCCTCTGCTCTCATCTGGATCACCTCCAGACCAGCAGCAGCCAATCAGATCCCCTCCAAATACATCAACCGTCTGACAGAAATACAGGGATTCAATGAGCCTCAGAAGGAGGAATATTTCAGGAAGAGAATCAGTGACCAGCATCAAGCCAGCAGAATCATCTCACACATCAGAAGAGCAAGAAGCCTCCACATCATGTGCCACATCCCCGTCTTCTGCTGGATCTCATCCACTGTGCTTCAGAAGATCCTGGAAGAAGATCTGAGTGCAGAAATCCCTCAAACTCTGACTGAAATGTACATCCACTTCCTGCTGATTCAGATCAACATGAGGAACCAGAAGTATGAAGCGAGAGATCCAGAGAAACTCCTGCAGTCCAACAGAGAAGTGATTGTGAAACTTGCTGAAGTGGCTTTCAATCAGCTGATGAAGGGCAATGTGATGTTCTATGAGGAGGACCTGATTGAGAGCGGCATAGACGTCACTGATGCCTCAGTGTATTCTGGGATTTGCACTGAGATCTTTAAGGAGGAATCTGTGATTCATCAGAGGAAAGTCTACAGCTTCATTCATCTGAGCTTTCAGGAGTTTCTGGCTGCTTTCTATGTGTTTTACTGCTATTTAACGAATGACATGGAGCCACTGGCATTCTTTCAGTATGGATTCATATTTAACAGATTTCAGGTATGCTCTCTGTATGATCTAATAGTATCAGCAGTAAATAAAGCCCTTGAGAGTGAGAATGGACAGCTGGATCTGTTTCTGCTGGGCGTCTCACTGGAGTCCAATCAGAGACTCTTACAGGATCTACTGACACACACAGAGAACAGCTCAAAAACCATCAGGAGAACCACACAGTACATTAAAGAGATGATCAAGGGTAACACTAATGATAATGATAATGATGATTATGGTGATGGGATATATGTGGATGAAATTGATTTAATAAAAAATAAACATAAAATACTAAAGAAGAAAATACAACATCTCTCCACCGAAAGATCCATCAATCTGTTCCTCTGTCTGCTGGAAGTGAAAGATCAGACTCTGTCCAGAGAGATTCAGAAGTTTGTGAAATCAGACAAACACTCAGAGAAGAAACTCTCTGCTGGTCACTGCTCAACAATCTCCTACATGATTCAGATGTCAGAGGAGCCGCTGGATGAACTGGACCTCAAGAAATACAACACATCAGATGAGGGCAGAAGAAGACTGATACCAGCTGTGAACAACTGCAGGAAAGCTCTGTGAGTGTTTTTTAAACTTTATTTGTATAGCACTTTTCATGATGTTTAATCATTAACTAAAGTATCACATTTAATAATGAATCTGACCCCTTTAAAATAAATGTTCTTAAATGAGAGATGTTCTCCTAAATAACAGGCCAGAATCTCAAATGAGTCACAACACTCTTAATACAGTAGATAGTTGATCAAAATGTGTGTTAGTGCTGCAGTAAATACACTCAGTCTGATGTGAAACTCATTCATTAAATCAGCAGCAGGTGAAGCAAAGAGACAGACACTATTCATCAGTAAAGCTGGAATTCAGACATTTTCACTTGTGAATGAAGATAAAATAGTGACATACATTACTGGTAATATCTATAGCAATAATAATTTAACATTTAATCTTCACTAATTATTAATAAATGCTTAATGTTCCAGCTGTTTGACTATTACAGTACCTATTATGAGAGATATAGGTTTAGTTTTCTAACACATGTTCTTATTCATTATCTGTCCATCTTTGACACATCTATTCTGGTTTAAAAATATTATGTCCATGAGATAAAATGTTGATCAGTTTTTTCATGAAATCGTTCCTTTGAATGAGTTAAAACATGAAAGCGCTGTATTTATGTGAAACAAGTAAATGGTCACAATTTGTCAGAAGTACAATCATAATATTTATGTCACAATTGTAAGTTCAGTGAAACTCTTCTGGGTTAGAGCCTTGTATTTTAGCCAGAGCCAGACGTGCCCCAGCGGACTTATTTACGGCCCTAGGGCTGAGCTGGACAATTCTCAGGTCATAGCTCAGATGTGGGTCTGGATCGGGCTTGTTTTAGGCTTCTCCTTATGTTTATATTTTACACATTCATCAATAATGGTGAGAAAAACATTGGTGCGCTG
Source organism: Garra rufa (assembly GCF_049309525.1). Classification (NCBI taxonomy): domain Eukaryota; kingdom Metazoa; phylum Chordata; class Actinopteri; order Cypriniformes; family Cyprinidae; genus Garra; species Garra rufa. The sequence goes on along the minus strand of NC_133366.1, from coordinate 2,868,233 downwards.
ATGGAAACAACACGATACCAGGCTACTGCGACTATCAACAGCGTCTCGAATGGAGTTTCGTATTTTAAATTATTTCCATTGAAAAAAATCTTAAAGAGTGATCATCTGAAGCCTCCATGTCCTGCACTTCAGCTTCCACTCTCCACACAAACGACTGGATATGGGTCTAGCAGCACACATTTATATCGGTTAACATTTTAACATTGTGATATGCTTGAACTGTTTTATATCTAGAATTTTTATTTTAGGCAAGTCGTAATGATTTAAGAAGGCTAAATTGATCAAACATATGCTCTGATCAACTCACTGTCTGCCGCTTGATCGTTACTTTAAAAAAATGAAAACTTACATTTAACAAACAAAACAGATAAACAGATATCCAGATATGTTCTCACTCTCTTGTCATCCAAGATGTTTGTGTCTTTCTTTCTTCTGTCGTAAGGACATTATGTGCCCAAACTAAAGTGCCCGAAGTGCAAAGGTGCTGCATATCAATGCACTGCTCATGAGGATATCAGCCGACAGCTTTAATACAACAGTTACACAAGAAGTTATTATTAATTGACTTACATTGTCTGACTATAACACTATTGTCTGATTTTGCTCTAATTTGTCGTCACAAATAGTTTGAAACAAGTCACAAATGAGCCGCTGCACATCTCCATTCAAACACAGCGGTGTTTAGTTTATAAACTAACGTGTTTTTCAACGAATTAATGATTCAGTTTCCCATTCATAAAGACAGTCACTTGTTTTATTCCTGAATAAATCAGCCGTTCAAACAAATCAAATGGATGATATGATTCAGTAATTAAATCAGTTTTAAATATCTTTTCAGTGATTTAAATCCTTTAATATTTCTATATTCAAAATGTTGTGTTTAAAACATTAATCTCAACATGAATTTATGAATTTGATTGCCATCCCTGAGCCTCATTAAACATGAAAATACACCTACAAGACACTTTTGTGTTCTTCTGTGCCACTTCTGTAGTACAAATTAATTTTGATTGGTGACTTATTCTTCTTCTACTTGTTCTTTTCTGTTGTTTTGTCATTGAACTATTAAAAACCTCTTTACATGTCTTTATTATTATTATTTATCTCTTCCAGACTTTCTGGCTGTAATCTCTCTGCTCAGTGTTGTGAGAGTTTGTCTTCAGCTCTTCAATCCTCAAACTGTGTCCTGAGAGAGCTGGATCTGAGTAACAATGACCTGCAGGACTCTGGAGTAAAGATTATTTCTGATGGACTGAAGAGTCCAGACTGTCAGCTGCAGATACTGAGGTACTGAAGAACATACAAGAGATAATGTGGGATCTGTCTATATAAAGATATATGGTGTCATCAGTATAAAGTGAATGGAAAGGTTTGTGACACAGACATGGAGATTTAGTATTTGAGTCTGATTTCTACCTGTCCAGGTAATTTGGTTGTGTTCTGGTGGTGGTTTATGTAGCTCACAGTGGAAAGTCAATGAGAGTGGTGACTGCTGTGGCAGATTGTGTTCATATGCAGCATCCAGACGCTCCAGTACTTGTTGATATGAACCAGTTTAAACTGGATATAATAACAATGCCGGGTTTTAAGTGATATGTAAAGGGCCAATCAAAGAAGAGTAACTTGCTGCTAATTGTTTTGTAAATGTGGAGGGAGCATATGTGTCCAGGATAAGGTCACCGGTTGCAAACTCGGATCATAATGTGGTACATCTTGTAGAAATTAGGGATGTCACAATACTCTATATAATATCGAACCGATCGGTACGACATCCACGGTTCAATACGCGCTTGTGAATTGCAGTTTTTTCGGTTTTGCATCTAAATATCTTCCTTCCTTTTATTTCTCTTGGAATTTGCTGTATGTTTGCCCATGATTTCATGTGCTGAAATGAGAAAACGCTTCGCCTCTTATATTTGAAAAAAATAACGCAACACGCAGAGCATCTTCCATTCTAATGACATGCAATGATAAGCCTTTCTAAACCTGTTGTCCAACAAAAGTTATAAAATAAAGTTACAAAAACATTATAACTTGTTTTTAATTCACAAGATCAGTCGAATGTTTGAAATAACTTCCTTATGTTGTGATCTGATGTGGATTCTCATCACAGAATGAGGCAGACGATAAATTCTATACTCATATTCAATGTATGTCGATTAGCAATGGCTTATGAAAATACCCGAGATGGCTTGAAGAACACAGATAAACCATATATTATTGCAGACGAGTGTTTATTGTCCTTAGATTTCATCATTCAAAACGTTTACCGTTATATCTTGTTTTTAATAAGTTACAGCAATAGCGATGCTTTTATCCATATTAGAGAAGCTGGAACGGAACGTTATTAGCGCTACTTCTTTGATGCATATGTGTTTTTGTTTTTGTTTTGCACAAGGGCACCCTCTGGCATCCAGTATGAATGAAACCCATTCTATTTTGCGTAAAAATCTAAAAAATTATACCTCTCTCAAAAGAAAAATTAAGCAGACACATTCTAAACCACACTTTATCTAGCGTGCAGAGGTTTACAGGAGTATTTTGTTAATTTGTTCCAAAAAAACCCACACTGAAGTGGCAAGATATCAGAACCGAACCGAACCGAAAACCGAGGTTAAAAACCGAGGTACATATTGAACCGTGGACTAACTGTATTGTTGCATCCCTAGTAGAAATGTAGAAATCTAAGCTGAAGAGCAGTAAACCAGAGAAAAAAGCATTAACAGACTACATAGGTTTCTGTGTGCAGTCAGTGATACCAACTAAGGAGATTACAGTCTGTCCGAATAATGAGATGTACATTACTAAAGATGTTAGGCATGTGATGAATCTAGAGAAAAGTGCTTTTAAGAAGAAGGATACAACAGAATTAAATCCGCTAGAAAAGGAGATCAGATTGTCAACAACACAGAAACCTATAGTAGTAGATAATGAGATGGTCAGAGTGTTAATATTCTTAATCCATTCATACCTGAGTGGTCAGATCATTTAGTTGATGTTTGAACAAGTTTTTTTTTTTTTTTTTTGGAAGGCTATAGAAAGACTAGACTAATTTTTTTAAACATTCTGCAGATGAGGATGAAATTGAATCTGAGGTGGCACAGTCAGATCAGAGGGGTACCGATATTTCAGTCGAAATGCATTCGGTTTAGTTCATGTTTAAAATCATATTCTGGGGGTGAAGGGGTCTGTCACTGCAGGGGGCTTCAGGGTGTCATAGGAAAAGTTATGTCTGACCCTTCTCACATTTTGTATGAGGCATATCACTTTTTATCTTCAAGCAGAGGCTTAGAGTTGCAGATTATGTAAATGCTTTGTTTATCAGTCTGTAAAATTTATAAATCAGAATTAGGGGTCTTGTAGGCCTCTGGGCTCCGGAAAGTAGAAAGGACTATACTAATGCACTGTAGCCATGTATTTGTATCGCTGTTATTGTTTTATTAAGTTGAGTCTATTGTAGTGTTTGCTTATTCATTGGTGTGGAAGTGTATTGATGTGAAACAGTACACACTGTGAGATGCAAGAACATTTTTGGAAAAAATTCCACCAATAAAGTGTAATTAAGTATAATTGAATGTACAGTTAGTCGGTCATAATGTTGATGTGTGTCTGTAGATGATCTGAATGTTGATGTGTGTGTTCTGCTCTCTTTCAGGTTTGCTGGCTGTAATCTCTGTGCTCAGTGTTGTGAGAGTTTGTCATCAGCTCTTCAATCCTCAAACTGTGTCCTGAGAGAGCTGGATCTGAGTAACAATGACCTGCAGGACTCTGGTGTAAAGATTATTTCTGATGGACTGAAGAGTCCAAACTGTCAGCTGCAGATACTGAGGTACTGAAGAACATATAAAGGATAAAGTACAGTCAGCTGGTCATAATGTTGATTGTGTGTCTGTAGATGATCTGTCTGTGTGCATCTGTAGGTTGTCTGGCTGTATGGTGACAGAGGAAGGCTGTGGTTATTTGTCTTCATCTCTGAGTTCAAACCCCTCACACCTGAGAGAGCTGGATCTGAGCTACAATCACCCAGGAGAATCAGGAATCAAGCTGCTCAAACACAAACTGGAGGATCCCAACTATAAACTAGAGATACTCAAGTATGTCATACACTAATACTATCATACTAAATGTGTGTGTGTGTGTGTGTGTGTGTGTGTGTGTGTGTGTGTGTGTGTGTGTGTGTGTGTGTGTGTGTGTGTGTGATGCAGATCTACATTAATGTGTGTTTGTGTGTTTATAGTGTGGATCATGGAGGAGAGGTCATGATGACAGCTGGACTGCGAAAGTGTAGGTCTACACACACACACACACACACTCTCACTCTCTCTCTCTCTCTCTCTCTCTCTCTCTCTCTCTCTCTCTCTCTCTCAATTCAATTCAATTCAATTGAGCTTTATTGGCATGACTGTATAATAGTACAATGTTGCCAAAGCAATAAACAGTGAACAACAACAATAAATACATAAATAAATAAATAAATAAATAAATGCATAAAAAAGAAAACAAAAACAATAGCAAATATCATGTAAATATCTACAGAGAGCAGTGATAAGGAAAAGGGGGGTTCAGCCTTTGTCCCTCATAATGTGGCAGGAGGAAACATACTGCGCTGCTAAATGGATACACTTGTCTTTCTCTCCCAAGATATAACCGAGTTTGTCTATGTGGCTTACTTGTTGGAAATCAGGTACAATTTGAGCTATTTTGGTAAAATAGGCGTCTCTGATGTTTTTATATTTGCTGCACTCCGTAAGGAAATGCAGCTCATCCTCTATAAGTCCATCTGTGCAGTGAGAACACAGTCTTAGCTCTCTGGCTCTCCAGCTCTGCTTGTGTCGGCCCGTCTCTACATATAGACTATGCTCACTTAGACGATACTTTGTCAGGAGCTTTCTCTGATGATAATCTTTAATTTTGGTCAAGTAAGGTGCCAATTGATAACCAGTCTTTAATCTGGAGAAGTACTTTAATTTGTTAATTTGTGCTATTTTGATTTGCCAATCATGGATATATTCTTCCTGGGTTAATCTACCAATTTCTTTAACTTTTGCATGTCTAAACTGAATTGTTGAATTTAGTTGGTGTTTTTCCACTAAATATTGCATGGGGTCACTCTCTGGGTGTCCTGCCCTGTAAGTAAGAGCACAGTGATGGTAGCCGTCTGTCAGTGTGTCAGACAGATGGAACCAGAACTTCGCTGTTCTCTTCTGGATTTCTGCTAGGAGGGGGAATCTGCCCAATTCTGCCCTGCAGCCGAGATTAGGGGCGTTTCTGTGGAGTCCCAGGATGTTCTTGCAGAACTCGAGGTGGAAAATTTCAGTGGGGTTTTTATCCCAAGAATCATAGTTTAGTTTAAATTTGGGGGCCCAGATTTCACAGCCATACAGAAGAATGGGTTTGATGATGCTGTCAAAGATTTTCAGCCACAATTTAATGGGTGGGTTGAATTTGAATAGTGATTTTCTAATTGTGTAATAAGCCCTACGTGCCTTATCGGTCAGATGTTTTATTGCCAGATCCAATTTACCCGAAGCTGAGATTGTGAGACCCAAATAATTATAACATGTGACATGATTAATAAGTGTTCCCCCGATTGTGAAACTATACTTTTTGTCAGTAAGGCGAGGCTTTTTCTGAAAGATCATTATTTTGGATTTCTCCATGTTTATTGGTAAGGCCCAGTCTCTACTGTAATTTTCTAAAATTGAGAGGCTTTCATGTAGCCCCTCTTCATGAGGTGACAAGAGCAGAAGATCATCGGCGTACAGGAGGCATTTGATTTCTTTGCCCTCTAGGGTCAGGCCAGGATTAGAGGACTTTTCGAGTTTTGATGCCAATTCATTTATGTAGATATTAAATAGAGTCGGGCTCAGGTTGCAGCCTTGACGGACTCCTTTGGTCTGACTGAAATAATCAGTCCGTTTGTCACTGATTTTGACACAGCATTTGTTTCCGTTGTATATGTCTTTTATGATGTCATATGTCTTTCCTCCTATTCCGCTTTGAATTAGTTTTAGAAAAAGTCCATTATGCCATACCGAATCGAAGGCTTTTTTAAAATCAATGAAGCAGCCAAATATTTTCCCTTGTTTTGTTTGGTGAACATATTTTTGTATAAGTGTGTGGAGTGTGTAAACGTGATTTGAAGTTCTCTGTTTAGGCATAAATCCAATTTGACAATTGTTTAAAATTTTGTGTTCTTGGATGAACTGAATTAATCTGTCATTAATGATCGAACAGAATAGTTTTCCGAGGTTACTGCTCACTGTAATGCCTCTATAATTATTTGGGTCATACTTATCTCCTTGTTTAAAAATTGGGGTAATCAGGTTCTCTTTCCAGATCTCAGGAAAGTGTCCAGATTTTAATAAAAGGTTGAATAATTTTAGGACAGCAATTGTCAGTTTGGGGCTGCTGTGTTTCAGCATCTCATTAGATATTCCATCTAAGCCACTTGATTTCTTCATTTTTAGGGATTTCATCTTCTCTGTCAGCTCAGTTAATTCTATGGGCTTGTCTAAATGATTTAGCCTGTCTTTAATAGTGTATTCCAGGTTATTTAGTTGGGAAGTCAGATGTTTTTGGGTGGGGGTTGGTTCGTTTAGTGAATAGAGTTTTCCAAAATGTTGAGTCCAGATTTTTGGGTCATAGATGGGAAGGTGTTTGGTCTCTTTGGATTTTTCTAAATTTTTCCATAGGTCCCAAAAATAATTTTGATCGATTGCCTCCTCAATTTTGTTTATTTTTATTTTTATGTGATCAGTTTTCTTCTGTATTAGCAGTGACTTGTATATTTTGAGGGTTTGTTGATATGTGGCTCGTATTTGTTGGTTTGCTGGGTCTCTGTGTTTTTTATTTGATAATGATCGTAATTCTTTTCTTAGTTTTTGGCATTCTTTATCGAACCAAACATCTTTAGCCAATTCTTTGCATCTGAATTTTTTTCTTTTTCTGAGGGCTTTTCTGACCACTGTAGAAAAGATTTGAGTTAACTGTTCAGTTGCTAAACTGATACTTCTCTTCTCTTCACTAAATGTAGTCAGGAGAAATAAGTTTATCATGTTGTCAACTTGGGTGCTGTGGAGCGCAGCTTCATACTGGGCAGGACTGTCTTTGCTCCATTTAAATTTGGGGGGGAGTGGATATAGTTTAACTTTTTGTTTTAAAGAGGGCAGATGATTCACTGATCTGTTGAGACTGAGGACTATGTGGCTATGGCTCTCTCTCTCTCACACACACACCCACTCACTCACTCTCATTTTCATTGAATTGGCTATATCACTCTCTCCTCTCCACCTGTAGCTGGTGTGTGGTGAGCGCACTGGCGCCGTTGTACTGTGGCTGCCGACGCATCATCCAAGTGGATGCTGCACACTGGTGGTGGTTGAGGAGAGATCCCCTATATGATTGTAAAGCGCTTTGGGTGTACGGCAATACACAATGAAAGCGCTATATAAATGCATCATTCATTCATTCTCTCTCTCTCTCTCTCTCTCTCTCTCACACACCCACACACACACACTCTCTCTCTCTCTCTCTCTCTCTCTCGTGTGCATGTGCGGAGTGTCTGTGGGGAGCGTGTGAGCGGAGGAGTGTGTGGCGTTGAATGAGTGAGTTTTTCTAATTTACTCCTTTATTACGGCTGTGGTTGTGTAAATCGTTTGTTTGGCTAGTACAATATTGAGTAAGTAGAGACACTGGCCGATATGGCGGCGTCTCAAAGTTTATATAACTTAACGCGGAAGCATGGCATTAAAGTCATCACTGCAGAGCGTTGCTCGGTTGAAGATTGCACTATTGCAGTCGCTGAAGTAGTTGGATACTCTAGTATTTTGTCTGCAGCTAGAATGAATAGTGCTGTAGTGATTTTTTTGAACAGTGTAGAGAAAGTTAATGATGTTGTAGTGAGAGGGATTGTCGTCAACAGTGCGTTTACCCCGGTAATGCCTTTAGTCCAGCCGGCGAAAAGGATTACACTTTCAAATGTACCGCCATTCATCAGAGATGAGATGATTGAAAGAGAATTAATGCGACATGGTAAAGTTGTGTCTAAAATCAGGAAGATTGCTTTAGGGTGTAAGTTACCTCAGCTGAAACATGTGGTTTCATTTAGAAGACAGACATATATGATTCTAGAAAATGAAAATGAGGAGCTAAGCTTAGTCATGAAATTTAAGGTGGACAATTATGATTATGTGATCTATGCAACGTCAGAAAGTATGAAGTGCTATGGCTGTGGGCAAGAGGGACATATAATTCGTGATTGTCCTGAGAAGGTTGATTCAGTAGTGCCTCTAAATGAGAATGAGAGTGAGGAGCAGACAAATGTGGGTAGAAATGAAGAACAGGGACAGTCAGAAACTGGTGAAGGATCGAGTGCTGACACAGAAAAGGGAGATTGAAATATGAATGAAGTTGAAAAGGAAAACTTGGAAGAGGTTGTGAATGAGGATGAAAAAGCAAATAGGAAAGAGTTTGAGGCAACTGATCCTAAAGTGGTTGTAATAGGAGGTGAGGAAGATATGGAAATGGTAGAAGATGAAAGTGTGTTTAATTAAACGGAAATTGAAGAAAAAAGGCTGTGGGAAGAGAGTTAGGAAAGAAACGGGAGATGAAATATCTGGAAAATATGTTGGAGATTCTGAGATTCAGATCAGAGATGAGCAATGTTGATGAGTCTCAATCTGCCCCAGAAAGTGGGAGTGATTCTTCAGGATCTGTGAATTCAGCCTCACTAAAAAGATCCGTTAGAAGTGATTATACGATTGAGAAAATAAGAACATTCTTACAAACAACTAAGGGAATGAAAGGAGTGAGAGTGGAAGATTACTTCCCGGATCGAGAATTGTTTGTTAATTCAGCAAAAATGTCAATGAAAGAGAAGGTGGCAAATAGTTTGACTGATCAAGAGATTTACAGATTGAAAAAATTTGTGCAAAAGACTAAAATGAATATACTTAATGATGAATTTGAAACAGAAGGAGTTCTTTATTTTTCTTGTGTTGTTTTTTTGGTTGCTTTGCCCAGTTTTGGTCTCTATTTATACATATATGAGCACGCTAAGATTGGGCACACTCAATGTCAATGGAGTACGAGAAAGTGGGAAGAGAACTAAGCTTTTTGAATTAATAAAACAAAAGAAATATGATGTGATATTGGTTCAAGAAACCCATAGTGATGCAAAAAATGAGACTGATTGGAAAATGGGATGGATGGAGAAGTTATTTTGAGTCATAAAAGTTCTTCTAGTGGTGGTGTAGCGGTTCTGTTTCAAAAACACATGAAACCTTTATCATATGATGTTGAACTCATTGTTGAAGGGCAACTATTGAAAGTTAGAGCAAAATTTGACAAATTTGTTTTAGTTTTTGTAAATGTTTATGCCCCTGTGTGTGGTCCTGAGAGGGTTTACTTTTTGAAAAAAATGAATGATGCTCTTTCTAGTTTGGAACAAGAAGAGTATATGTTTATGGGAGGAGACTTTAACTGCACAGAAGATGCTAAAGTAGATAGGAACCATAAAGAGCCCCATATTGCATCTCAGCTAGGCCTGGGCGATTAATCGAAAAGTAATCGAAATTGAAATTCAGAACCTATAATCGATCAAAATTTTTCAGGTCAATTATTTCAATTACTTTCCCTTTAAAAACATTACTGCGTGTGGAGTCAGGTGACCCCGCTCCGCTCCGTTACGTTATTCCGCCGACATGTCGATGGAGAGCTTAAGCAGTATTTATACAGTAAAAAGTATTTGCAGGATATACAAGAGTAAATTTTTTTTTAGAAGAGATAGTGCTTATTTTCTACTTTTAATATTTATTATTATTTTATAAATAATTTATTTTGTTTCCAAAAGTGCAAGTTATTTATTTTCACTAATTTAAGAAAAATTTTACTTTTCATTTTAAGCAATGTGTGCTTTAATTTCAGTTGTTCAACACTGATGTTCAATAAATAATCATAGATAGTAGATAGTGTGTGCACCCTTCATTCAAAAATCTCTCACTTGTAATATGTGAGCATATTTACTGTACAAAACTTGTCAGTGAACTATGAGGGCAAAAAAATAAATATTATTTAAATATAATTAAATATAATTGTATTAATGAATAAAATAATCGTTGATTAATCGTAATCGGGTTAAAATGTTCAATTAATCGAGATTTTGATTTTAGGCCCAATCGTCCAGCCCTAATCTCAGCATGAAATGTTGAAACTCATTTCCGAACACGATCTCTATGATATCTGGAGAATATTGCATAAGAATGAAAGACAATATACATGGGCACAGGCAAGAGAGAATGTAATTACTTTGGCTAGACTTGACAGATTTTATTGTTGTAAGCATCATTTTAATGTTATAAAGAAATGTGTGATTTTACCTGTAAGTTTTTCTGATCACTTTTTAGTTGAATGTAATATTTATGTGGCAAATATAAAACCCAAAAGTGCTTATTGGCACTTTAATGTCTTATTGTTGCAAGATAAGTCTTTTATTGAGACATTTACATATTTTTGGAAACCTTTGAGGAACCTCTTGTTCATGGAGCGAGGTTGGATGTGGCTTGTGAAGCCACACCAGGACTATCTCAAATACTGTGTTCATCATTTAATGGACATTGGTGGTCCTGAGCTATGTAATTCTCAAGCTGTGGTTTCTCATTTGGGAATTCGTTCTGTACGACAAGTTGGTAAAGTGTTAGAGTTATTACTGCAAAGGTTGACAGTAGAAGAAAAAATGGTGTTGAAAGAATATTATAATGGCAAAGTGGTTTATACTACTTCAGATCCTTTTCAAACTATTTTAATTACTCCTGATTTAAAGAGTTTAAGTGGGTTTTTTTTTTGGATTTGGAGGGTCTGGAGAATTTGAATTTTCAAGATGTTCAAAGTAAAGTGTTATATAAATGCTGTGTAAAGATCTTAAACAAAACAATTCTTAAAAAACTAAAAGATACCGTGTGGAGAGAAAAACTGGGGTTGGAAAATGACGTTAAACCTGTATGGAGAATTCTTTATAAACTACCATTAGAAAAGCACACTGGTGATCTTCAATGGGAAATATTCCTCGGCACAGTTGCTGTTAATGCATTTGTGAGTGTTAACAATTCTAATGTGTCTGATGAATGTCCTTTCTGTAAAATAAGGGAAACGATTTTTCACTGCTTTTTAGAATGTTTAAGGTTAATGAATTTGTTTAGTGTTGAGACCGTTTTTAAAAATTTGGTGAAAAGTCTGGTTCTGATTGATTTTAAGTTTTATAAGGTGGTTAATGATTATGAAGGTTTTTTGCAAAGGTGGGGATATAATGAAGCTATTTGAAGTTAATGTTTTTTAATTTTGGTGACAATTTCTCCATTCAGAATTTCATTCTTGGTCCATGTTATAGAGCGACACAAAAAAGTAAATGTCAATTGCTTAATTTCTTGATTGGACAAGCTAAAAGAGCTATATATATTTCAAGGAAGAAAAAACTAGAAGGTTTAGTGGGGCAGAAAGACTGTTTTTAAAAATTTGGTGAAAAGTCTGGTTCTGATTGATTTTAAGTTTTATAAGCTGGTTAATGATTATGAAGGTTTTTTGCAAAGGTGGGGATATAATGAAGCTATTTGCACAGTTGTGGATGGAATGTTGTTTTTGATTTGGTATTGCAATAAGTATTAGGATATGGAAGAAAGAATAATATGTGACAAGAAGGTGATTAGAATGTAACAATTGCAGTGTGAAGCTCTGAGAAATAAAAGTTGTTGTTAAAACTAAAAAAAAAAACTCTCTCTCTCTCACTCACTCACTCACTCACTCACTCGATTCAAACAGCTTTATTGGCATGACAGAAGCACATTTTGCATTGCCAAAGCATACATAAGAATAGAGAACATATACAACAGATGATAATTTGGAGCAATCAAGTGAATTGAAATGACATTTGAAGAAGTAAAATTGAAGGACGGACATTAGAACAAAGAAAATGAATAGTAAAAACTGTGTAACTCTTTGTTCTGACTCTGTCATTCCATGCACAAGAACATGGTCTATTACAGCAGCTCTGATTTAATCTGAAAAGACTGGTTTTGTTTTTGCTCTTACTCCTCTTTCAGCATCTGGTATTTGCACTCTTCTGAACTCTCAAAACAGTGAAGAATTTTGAATTATTGTGTGTAAATGACAACAGCCGTGTTGCGGTTGTGCTTCACTTATGCTTTCTTGTGTTGATGAGGACACAAGAGGAAGAGGAAAGTAGATGAAGAGTCCTCAAGACAAGATGAATGTGGAGTTGCTGGTGTCTTTGGTGTCTGAACACAAAGAGCTTTTTGACAAACGCCAGAGCGACTATAAAAATCTGGATAAGAGGGAGTTGTTATGGAGAGGAATTGCAGATCTGCTGCTTGAAAAATTCAACGTTCTGTTTCGCAGTTAACAAAAAAGTGCGTGAATGGTTTTGACAAGCACATAAATACTGGCTCTCTGTAATTACTGATAATTGTGTGCTAATTGAGCTCAAACTTTGCAGACTCAAGTGAACAATATTGAACGCTAGTGTTTCTAAATGACCACATGGTCTTTGAGGAGAAATGTAGGGATTTGTGTGTAGAGTTTTGCAGTAACAGTTCACCAAATCTGACTAAAGCAGGAAAATAGTGTTTATAGTTTAGGGAAATGGGTGTCATTTTTATGGTTTTGAAATTTTAGTTCAAAAGTCTGGTTATAGTGTTTTTGCAACTGAGAAAAACTGTAAATAGTAAAATATATCCCAATATTACTGCTCTTGCTGTATTTTAGATCACATAGATGCAGGCTTGGTGAGCAGAAGACAATAAAAAAACATTTAAAAATCTCACTGTTTTGACTGGTAGTGTATATCAAGCATGTGTACAGTAGCTGGACTGAAACCAAACATAATTTTGAAAAAGGTGATTATTCCAAAGCATATTTCAAGGCCTATTCTAAAGCCATGTTTAGTTGGTGTTTAGTAAAGCCATGAGCAGGGATGGAAATTAACAAAATCTACAAATCAAAAAACAATTTCAAAATCTACCAGCCACTAAATGTTTTTAACCAACAATGTGTAGCTGCATGTGAAAATTAATACTACAAGATCTACTATACTTGAGCAGTTTATTTAATCTCAAGTCTCAATAAAATACTGGTATTTTCTCTCTCTCTCTTACAAACCCAGGGATCAAAGCAAAAAAAAAAAAAAAAACTTCTGACTTAAAATTTTTCCTCCAAAAAATCTTTGCCAAACACCATTCCACAGCCATACCTGTCACACACCCACTTTAGAAGCAATTTTTTCCTTCTTATAGTGCGTGTCCTACTGATTTAAAACATGTTGAAGCATCTTCTGATCAATAATAAAAAAAATCTGATAAAAAATTAGCCTTGAGGTGGTAATTGACTCATTAATGTGATTTACAGTGGCAGTTTCTTTTTACCTTTGTTATGGCATTTTTATTTTAATTAAATGTCATTATATGTCAATTAAAAAATATATATTATATTTTATTTTTTTTAAATTTCTAATTAAAACAATTTAATAGCAGAATAAGACAACTATATTACCAATCATATAAAATTAGTATTAATAAAAAATAATTTGTACTATAGAGGTGGCACAAAGGAATACAAAAGTGGCTTGCAGGTGCAATTTCAGACATTTAATGAGGCTCAGGGGTGGCATAAGTGCAAATAAATTCATGTTGAGATAAATGTATTAAATATACATTTTTTAATATAGAAATATTAAGTTTTAAATAACTAAGTATACGTTACAATGACACTAAATCCGCCAGCAGGTGGCAGTAAGACAAATTATTCGTTTGAACGGCTGATTCATTCGGGAATGAAGCAAGTGACTTTCTTTATGAACGGATAATAATGAACTGAAGATTGGTTCAAAATGCGCTTTCATTCATGAATGAAACACCGCTGGTTTGCTTTTAGAGATGCGCAGCGGCTGGGCTGTTACTCATTTAGAAATATTTTCATTTAAAGAAATAGAGTAAAATCAGGCAATAGAGATATTGGCAGACAACTCAGGCCATTTGATACTTTCTTGTTATAGAACTGTTGTATTAAATCAGTATTACATTTGCTTATTCCCTTAACAATTGTTTAAATCTGTCACTCTCCTTTTTGCGTTCTGTGGGCGCACAGACAATAATCTATTTGAGAGCGCTTAAATGAGTCTCTCTTTCACTTTAAATAAGCAGAAAAGCACGTGCAAATGATTGATTCCAATGAGTATTAATAGCCGCGCCGACATTCTAGTTGTGCTCTGTGTTCTCTGATAAATAACTAACTGTGAATGATGCCGAGATGATTTTTTGGTTTGCCGTCAGAACAACAACGTTTATACGTATACGTACACATTTTTTTGAAGGTGTGCCTCCGCTAAAAGTGTCCGCCGTCGTCTTCTTCGTGTATTTTAACTGCAGTTCGCAACCAACGTTAAGGTGCATTACTGCCTCACGCCGTCCGGTTGAAGTATGTTATTTTTATTTACCCGCCACGGTGGCCGGTGGGTGAAGCGAGTTTACCCGCCACAACACAAAATCACCCGCATTTGGCTGGTGGCGGGTGCGAATTTCCATCCCTGGCCATGAGTGTTTGCACAAGAGAGGAGTTAGTGTGAGGCACTGATCTATTAGTGTGGCATCTTCATCGCTTGTGTTTGAAAAAGGAAATCAAGATACTTCCTGTTAGATTTTTGTGTTACACAGAGAATTGTGTGTTGTGTTTTACAAAAAGTGCTTTATGAAATTTAAAACCGAGTCAAAGACTGAGAATTAGCGTATGGTTTTGTAGATTTGGTGTGTGCTTCTGGTGTTTGAGTGTCAGCTTTCACAAATTGTGTGACAAGTAAAGATTGTGTGTGTAAGCAGATGACAAAAACTGTAAGCT
>NC_133366.1:2830832-2848332 GCF_049309525.1 Garra rufa | reverse complement strand
ACTAAAAGAGTTGTTACCTGTAGCAGAAGTACCGCTTCTTAATATTGTTAACTCATCGTTATCTTTAGGCCATGTCCCAAAACCATTCAAACTAGCGGTTATTAAACCTCTAATTAAGAAACCACAGCTAGACCCTAGTGAACTGGCAAATTACAGACCCATTTCTAATCTTCCATTTATGTCTAAAATTCTAGAAAAAGTTGTGTCTGCTCAATTGTGCTCCTTCTTGCAAAATAATTATATCTTTGAAGAATTTCAGTCAGGTTTCAGGCCCCATCATAGCACAGAAACTGCACTTGTAAAAATCACAAACGACTTGCTACTTGCGTCAGATCAAGGCTGCGTCTCATTGCTAGTTTTACTTGATCTTAGTGCTGCGTTCGACACTATAGATCATGACATACTCATAGATCGATTACAAAACTATACAGGTATTCAAGGGCAGGCTTTAGGATGGTTCAGATCATACCTGTCCGATCGCTACCACTTTGTTTATTTAAATGGGGAGTCATCGCAGCTAACACCAGTAAAGTATGGAGTGCCACAAGGATCTGTCCTAGGTCCTCTACTATTCTCAATTTACATGTTACCCCTCGGTAATATTATTAGGAAATATGGGATTAGTTTCCATTGTTATGCTGATGATACTCAACTATATATTTCAACAAGACCAGATGAAACTTCTAACTTAGCAAAGTTAACAGAGTGTGATAAAAATGTGAAAGACTGGATGACCTACAATTTTCTACTGTTAAATTCAGATAAGACCGAGATATTACTTATTGGACCAAAAAACAGTACACAGAATCTCTTAAACTACAACTTGCAACTAGACAGATGCACTGTTATTTCCTCTACAGTCAAAAATCTGGGTGTTATATTAGACAGCAACCTGACTTTTAAAAAACATATTTCCTATGTTACAAAAACAGCATTCTTTCATCTTAGAAACATTGCTAAGCTACGGAACATGTTACCTGTTTCTGATGCAGAAAAGTTAGTTCATGCATTCATGACGTCTTTATTGTAATGCACTACTAGGTGGTTGTCCTGCTTCTTCAATAAATAAGCTACAGGTAGTCCAAAATGCAGCAGCTAGAGTCCTTACCAGATCAAGACAATATGATCATATTACCCCAATTTTACGGTCTCTACACTGGCTACCTATTAGGTTCCGTATCACTTACAAAATACTACTTCTGACCTATAAGGCCCTTAATGGTTTAGCTCCTGCATACCTAACTAGTCTCCTACTACGCTACAATCCCTCACGCTCCCTAACTAGTCTCCTACTACGCTACAATCCCTCACGCTCCCTAAGGAGCAAAACTCTGGACTTTTAGTAGTACCTAGGATAGCAAAGTCCACTAAAGGAGGGAGAGCCTTTTCTCATTTGGCTCCCAAACTCTGGAATAGCCTTCCTGATAACGTTCGGGGTTCAGACACACTCTCTATGTTTAAATCTAGATTAAAGACTCATCTCTTTAGCCAAGCATTCACATAATGTATCTCATAACCTTGTAATTTCAGTTACATCTGATCAAATGCACATTAATATTCTTCAGCTTGGGCTAAACATATCCTTTTTGTTTGGTTGGAAGTTGGAACAGCAGCTACGCTAATTATTTCTCTATTTGATTTCCATCCCGTGGTAACTAGGGTTTACACAAGATTCAGTCTGGATTCAGAAGAAGAGATGATGCCAACTCCTCAGAGGACTGCAGATGATGCCAGCCTTGAAACAACATTCAGCACTACACAATTTTCCTACAAGTTGATTACAGCACATAACCATTGCAATTAGTGTTCATCATCTGTTTGATTACACAGTTACTGATTCTAACATTTATATCATATGTACATTGACTTAACATACAATTTAAAAGGCCGTTTTAAATATAATTTAAATTTATAGTTCTGTTAAATGTGGTGTGTACCAGAGCTGCTTTTCATTAAAAAAAATACACACACATACAATTTCTCGAATATCGAATATTTTCTTAGGACCCCCACATATTGGTCTAGGCCCCCGTTAGAGAAAATATTCTGGCGCCTGCCTGCAGATTAGAAACGACGGCAACGAAGAAGGCGACACACTTTTAGGGAGCTCAGGAAACTGAGTTTATGTTGTGTAGATTGCGCGATTATGAACAGATTGAACGCAATGCAATTTATTGACGGACAATAGGAATAGAATAATGGAAACTCCATGTAAACCGGAGTGAATACAGAGAAACGCATAAACAGAAATGGTAAGATACAGATTCCGCTCAGAATGAACCACTTTTTTTCATTTTAAGCCCTGCTTAAATCATACTGAGCCCCTGCACATGACATGCAGGGGGGAAAAAATCGTCCAGACGAATTTGTATTTTCTCATGTTACTAAATTATGCATGACATTAATAAATAGTGACCAGGATTTAGTTCAATCAAATCAACAAACAAATTATTATATCGTGCACTCAAATTACTTAATACAAGGGAACGAGTTACTAGGCCTAAGTTGTGCATATGATTTAGTAAAATGAGGGAGCGAAATATACTATTGTGCGCACGCTTTAAATTTTTCCCCTGGGGCTCCGTAAGCCACATTAAGCGTAGCCTAAACTTATCTTCTTTGAGTACGACTGGCTTGTTTTAGAAGTATAGTGTTAAAGTAAAATGTGAGAAAAATGTTTTTTCCCCGGTTGTTATTATAGAACATTAAACTCGCTCCACTGCGCTACCTTTGCGCTCACGTCTCGTGTCTATTTCACCGTCTCGAAGCACTGCCTTTTAGAATGTCCTGCGACGGGGCCCCCCAAAGGGTCGGGGCCCCCACGCACCGCGGGGGCTGCGGGGGTGTCCGGTACGCCACTGGGCCTACCTGGAAAAAAATACATGTTACATTTTTTCAAACGCCTAACTTCCATTCCTTAAAGAAATTGAATATTTTTATTCAGCAGTAATTTTGTATTGATAAGATGTCTATATAATGAATAATAATCTGCAATATTAGATAAATCCTGAAAAAATGCAGAAAAATATTAAGCAGCACAATTGCTTTGATTTTTTTTTTTTTTTTTGTATAATTCTGTCAGATCGTCTGTCAAACAAACTTTGGTTACACTATAAAACTTATAACATTTACAAATGCGATCTTTTGTATTGGTCTAGAGACTCCTAGTGGTAAATACATGCTATAACAACTTTTTAGTGCAGACGCAGATGTCACGTTCAGTGAGACGAGGGCACGTTGTAGCGTCATGTTTTTGAACCTTTCCAGACGCCATATTTCAGGAAACACGGAAGAACGAAAGCAAAAGGGTGAAAAGTCAACAGCGGGTTTTTTTTAAACTAGAGGTGTGAGATCCGGAGCAGTCGACTGTCAGAGCGGGAAAAGACACGGTCTGATTAATATTAAGTTATTTGACAGCATTTGGCATAATCTGATTTGTGACTGGATCTGGACACTAGAATGGAGTTATGTAGTGGAGGCAGTGGCGGACTGGCCGTCTGGACGTTCGGGAGAATACCAGAACGGACGCTGCAGCAGGACGGCCCTCGGCCTCTGTGCAGCCGTCACAGTTTTTTTTTTTTTTCTCTTTTTTTTCTTGCTCATAATTTACTGTTGTTCTATGTCAAGATCGATAGGTGGCAACAATGCGCTTACAAGCCCATAGATGCGCAAGCTCACTCGTCAATGCTTGTCACTCAACCGTTTACAAGTGCAGGTGGGAGAAAGAACATGGAGACTGCAGGTGTTGGTAATAGGGGAAAAAAAGGAAAGAAAAGGGTGTGAAGGAGGAGGCTGCGGCCGCAGCAGCACAGGGACATAGAGATGAGGGACAGGTGCAGGAACAGGGGGAAGTTCCCCAGACAAGTGCATTGCAACTCAGCGAGGATAATTAGGGTTATTTCCTAGGTAATCTGACTTTAGCAAATGTAATTTCAGGTTGCTACATTTGTATCTATACCCCAATGAAATAAAACTATTGCAGTTTTTACAGTTGATTAGCTATAAAACACGATATAAACATGCACCTGCATTAACATGAAGGCAGAAGAAATATTTAATAAGTAATTAAACCGTTTTTGTGCACACTGCAAAAACTCCATAGTCAAGTCAAAAAATCTTGTTTCCTGCTAAAAAAGTATTTTTAACCTTGTTACTTATATACTAAGCAAGAGTATAAGGTGTTAGATTATTAATCTTATATTGAGTATGTATGCCTTATTTTTAGAATTCTTACCAAGTGTGATTTGTCTTATTTCATTGGTAGATTATTTCACTTAAGTTAAGAAGTTTTCGACTAAAATCAAGTATTTTAAGGGTTAGGTTAGTCGAAAGCTTCTTAAATTAAGTGAAATAATCTGCCAATGAAACAAGAATTTGCTAAGAATTCTCCAAATAAGACAAATATACTCAAAATAAGATTAATAATATAACCTCTTCTGCTCTTGCTTAGTATATAAGTCTCAAAACAAGATCAAAAATACTTTTTAGCTGGAAACAAGATTTTTTTGACTTGGTTAGATGAACAGTTTTTGCAGAGCCGTATTTTTTGCACAAATTAATTAAGAGATTAGCAAGTAATAAATATAGTTTAAGATTGCATGCCATTTCTACCATTTGTTTTTGTATGTTTTAGGTAGTCACCTCATCTGCATATTTTTTTCAGTAGAGAGACATTAAAAGAGGGCTGTTTATTTCTGTGAGTATTCTACACTATGCTTTTAACACATCTTTTAGTCAACATCAGAGATAATGCTATAATTTGGAAGGTAAAACATAAGGGTTAAGATTTAAGTATTTTGAGACCCGTGTCTGTTGCTGATTAGCTTTCACACACATCTGTTGTTGTGGGCTGAGCCGAGTCAAAGTCCAGGGCTGTTTTTTAGTCCCAGTCCGCCACTGAGTGGAGGTGGAGGTGAGGATGAGGAAATTGATAATCTAGGGTTCAGGAGATCTAGTAGTCAAAAGCATGGACAGGGGAGAGAGAAAAGATCTTTAGAACAGGATGAAATTGAGGGCGATAGAGCGGTAAGAAGGAAAATGTGTCAGGAAGACGATCTGAGGGTCTTAGTTAAATTTAAAGAAGGGGGCGACATAAACGATGTTGGTTTGTGTACATTAACACACGGACTGAAGAAAGCGCTGGGAGACATAGAAATGGTGAAGATATTGCAGGATGGTAGACTATTGATCAAATGTAAAAATATTGGACAAAGGGACAAGGCTCTTAAAATTCAGTCAGTGTGCAAGAAAGAGGTAAGTGAGGTTAGGGAGTTTGGGGAATGGGGAGCGAAGGGGGTTATATCGGGAATTCCGTTGGGAGAGAAACTGGATGAGCTCAGGAAAGTTATCAAAGGAGGAACAGTAGTGAGTGTGAAAAGGCTTCAAGCTAATCGTAATGGTGAGAGATTGGATAGCACGTCTGTCCTCCTAGGGTTTAAAGAGCAAGTGCTACCAGAAAGAGTAATGATAGGCTATATGAGCTTCTATGTACGGGAATATGTCCCTCCCCCGATCAGATGCTATAAATGTCAAAGGTATGGGCATATTGCAAAAGTCTGTAAAGGTAAACAGCGGTGCGGGAAGTGTGGAGGTGAGCATGAATATGGAGAATGTAGTGGTAGGGATGAAAGGAAATGCTGTAATTGTGGGGGGGACCATACGACTGCATATGGTGGATGCCCAGAAAGGAAAAGGGCAGTAGAAGTCCAGCAGATACGGACAGCAAGGAATCTCTCATATGCTGAAGCAGTTAAAGCAGTTAAAAGAGACAGAAGAGGATGATATGGAGTATAAACCGGACATTATATGCATACAAGAAACATGGTTAAAACAGTCACTGGAGTTTGTTATAAAAGGATATTCAAGTGTCAGAAGAGACAGAGGGGAAGGGAATGGGGGTGGTTGCGCTATATTTGTCAGGAGAGGAATACAATATAGAGAAATAAAGAAAGGTAATGATTTAGAATTTATTGTTATAGAAGTTTGGACTAGAATGGGCAGTGTGAAGGTTATCAATTTTTATAACCCATGTAGACAGTTGGAAGTGGAGCAGTTAGAGGAAATCTGGGAGAATGTAAATGGGAAAGTTATCTGGTGTGGGGACTTTAATGCACATAGCACACTCCGGGGAAACAAAGATGACTACAATGGAAGTGTGATTGAAAGTTTTCTGGAAGAAAAAGGCATAGTCTGTCTAAATGACGGTTCAAGCACTAGGGTTGATGTGGTAAGGGGCAGCGAATCTGCTATAGATTTAACTATGGTAACAAGAACAATAGCAGATAAGTGTAGTTGGGAAGTACACAGGGAAAACGTAGGAAGTGACCACTTCCCTGGTGAGAGAGGGGAAATGGATTCTAGGAAAAGCTAACTGGAATAAATTTGTAATTTTAAGTGAATATGAGCTTTTGAATGTTAATAAAAATCAGAGTGTTGAAAAATTATGTATTGACATTAGTAGTAGTATAGTAGTTGTGGCAGAAAGGGCCATTCCAAAAAGTATGAAAAAGATAGTGCCATGGTGGTCTAAGGAATGTAGTGAAGCCATTAAAAAGAGAAACAAAGATTTTAAAACGTTGAAAAGGACGCATAACTTTCAGAATCTAATAGAGTATAAGAGGTCACAAGCGAAGGTAAGACAAATAATTAAAAAGACAAAGAAGGAGTATTGGAGGAAGTTCTGCTGTTCTCTTGGACGTACAACACCCATAGAACGAGTGTGGGGAATGATTAAGAAGATGAGAGGAAATGGAAGGGAATATGAATATCCAGTAATGGTAGAAGGAGGTAAAACCATTGTAAATTGTAGAGATAAGGCAGAAGCAATAGTAAAAACTTTGGCTAGGGTACACAGTTCAAGAAACTTAAGTCCTGAGGAGATAAAAGCAAGGCAAGACACAATGGCAAAGTATAGAGTTGAGTTGCAGGAGAAGGAAGGGGAAGGAGTGTTAAATAGTTTATTTTCACTTCAGGAGCTGAACAACGCCTTGAAGAAGGTAAACGGGTCTACACCAGGAATGGACCAAATTTGCTACTCAATGTTAGAGAAACTGAGTGATGAGGGTAAAGGAGTGTTGCTTCTATTATATAATAATTACAGGTGGAACTGGGAGAAATGCCTTTGCATCTCAGACGAGATCAGCTATCTCTGGTCTACTGGGCTAATCTTAAAGGGCATCAGGAGGGTCACATAGGACTGAATTCTTTGACAAACTGTCAAGAGAGAGGAAACATAAAAATGAAAAGTTTTGGATGGATCATTAAAGAAAAGGCGAGTGAAGTTGAGGTAGATCAACTAGCTGTGTGTCCCACAGTTTCCTACCCTGCAGTTCCTTTGTGGATCCTTGAGGTGCCTTCAGTTGATTTTGGCCTCCTGGAGGCAAAGGAGGAAATAGAAGAATTTAATAAATCTTATGTTGAATGGTATATACAGGAGACATATGGGGATAGATCTATTATATTTACAGACGCATCAAAAAGAGAAGACAAGCAAATGGGGGCAGCATTTGTCATCCCAAAACTAAAAATAGCTGTAATGAAAAGGCTAAATAACAATTTAGCTGTTTATACAGCAGAGCTGATTGCTATTTTTCTGGCTCTCGTATGGAGCGAGAGTAATGGGCTTAGGCCAAGAAATATAGTTATAGTCTCAGATTCAACTTCAGCATTGTGTAGTATTAAGAACCTACAGTCTCAGACAAGGCAGGATATTGTACTAGACATAGCTCAATTAATAAGCAATCTGCAGAAGTCAGGAATCAGTGTCACACTTTTGTGGGTACCAGCTCACATTGGAGTTACAGGGAATGAGTTGGCAGATCAGTATGCTAAGAAAGCTACAGAGCGATCTAGTATTGATATGGAAATTAAATACAGTAAGGCTGAAATTAAGAGTATTGTTAAGGATAAACTGAGAGGTAAGTGGCAGAAGTTGTGGGACAGTGAACCAACTGGTAGACACTTTTACAATATTCAAAAGAATGTGGGAGGGTGCAGAAACGTACATAGGAATACTCAGGAAGAAGATGTGATCTCTAGGATGAGGCTAGGCCATACAGGTTTGAACAGCACCTTGTTTTTAATGAAAAAACATGCTGATGGCACGTGTAGTGATTGCAATACTCAAGAAACAATAGAGCATGTGATAGAATCCTGTAATAAGTACCAGTATGAGAGGCAGAAGTTATTTAGCTGCCTTGAAGCTGAACAAATACCCTTAAGGCTAGAGTGTTATTACAGAGACAGTCTGAAGAAACATGCTACAGTTATCTGTTCCTTTTCCTAAGAGAAACGGGTCTACTAAGGAGAATATAATTGCTTTATTATTTTTATTATAGAGAGTAAGTATTCCAGATCCACACTCGTTTTCAGAAGGTGGCGGTAATGAACACCATTCGTTGTTTGCCAACCGCCAATTAAACAGAAGAAGAAGAAGAAGAAGAACGAAAGCAAAAGCTACTATTTCTTGCCCGAGAAGACGCCATTATGGAGATTTGATCAACTTCAAATGTCAAACTTTAAGGTGAGTTATTTTCTTGTGATGGCACGAATATTATCGGATGTCTTTTGATTCGTGTAACTTTAGATCATTTGTTCAGTTGGTTTATATAACAACACAATGAACACTTAACACATCTTACTCTGACCCTTAAGTAACCCACTGTTGAACAGTTTCAGTGTCTCTTCAGTTGAAGTATATTTTCATATGAGTGACACATTAATCAGTAATACATCTGTATGCCATAAACTCATCACTAAACTAAACCTGATCTCCAGGGCCCGGGTTTTCAAAAGGTTTAATTCGGATAAAATTGATCCGGATTTAGTAATCCTTTATTTTGCGATCCTTGATCACGTAATCCAGTTTACTTTTGAGCCAGTTTTTCAAAGCAACATCGGATTGGATCAATCTGATCCAGATAGGATCTTTTCAGGATCACCAAATCTGGATAACCAGTGCTCAAACAGGATATGAAATTACAATGGAGAACTATAGATATGTAAAGAGCAACAAGTAGAATAGCCAGTGTGGGGTCAATATAAGTTTATTTTTATTTGAAATGAAAACACACACATTTAAAAAAAAAAAAAAAAAAAAAAAAAAAAAAAACACCCCATCCTCTTCCAGCAGTCCACTCATCTGAGACCTACAACACAAACCAACCTCCTGCATTCTGCCAGAACGAGCAAACAAGACGTGCAACAAGGGACGCATGCAATAGTTATTTCTAACACTATTTCTGATTTGGATTTGTTTTGGATTTCAAAAATCAGTGATTGCCATTCTTTGCATTTTTTGGTCATTCTGTAATCATTGCATGCATCACTAATAAATATTCTAAAAACAAAAATATTTTCAATTGTGATGAATATATATTTATCAATTAGTGACAGAATAAAATGTATTGTTTTTGGTCAATTTTGACAGTGGTTTGGGGGATTATTTTATGAGGCCAAACTCTTTCTATTTTGCTGTAGGCCTATACTGAAAGGCTGAATATGTTAAAGCCTACCTAATCACTATAGCCTGACAGACGAACAAATAAAATTAAAACCTTATGAATAAATAGGATATCTTGTAAGATACTGCATGATCAAATATAGTATTATTTGATACATTTTTAAAGTTTTCATTACATTTTGGGCATGAAATCCACGCTTAATTCACCCTTCTGATGGGATCAGGTAAATCCAGATTTTTTGGATCAAAGTGATCCAAATCCTACAAAAAAGTTCTGAAAAACCCAAACTAAAGGTTTGATCCGGATCCAAACCAAGATTGGATTACGTGATCTAATCCGATTATGTAATCCATTTTTTCTTTTGAAAAACCCATTTTCAAGATTTGATCCAATCCGTTATCCAAAATCCTAGTGGATTACTTTTGAAAAACTGGGCCCAGATGTTCACATTTACAAATCCACTCCTGGCTACTTACTATTATCTTACTGAAATGTGGGTTGATAATGTTAAATGTTTTGCATGTTTTAATTCGTAATGAATATGTAAATGAATAATGCATATAGTTTGTGACAGCATGAAGCTGAGCAAATGACACTCTTTCTTATTTTACACTGTTTACTGTGGTAAATGTTTTCAAGTTTGTGTTGTGCTGTCATGAATATTATCAATAATGAGATATCTGTTACACAAGTCTCATGCATGATGAACATATAGGCCCCTATGCTTATGTATTTGTTTACTATGGAAATGTGTAAAGCACAAGCCTTTCTGTTCTTTTCTCCATCAGAGATTCAGCAGTAAAGCAACAGGCATCATGTTTGTCTGCTCATCACACACTGTTGACCTAAATCAGAGAATCTGAGGTAACTATTCATTATTATTTTAATCAGCTTAATCCACAATGATAGACTTTTGACTGCAGTTTAATGTCTAAAGTATTTATTTATAGTAATGGTTACCAACATGTTCATAATTCCTAAAGAGAGGTGTTTTTATGTTTGTATGTTCAGTAGACAATTACACAATGTGATCCAGCAACATTACAGCAGCATCAGAGACTGAGTGTCTGAATCACGCTCTACATCACTTTATATTAATATTACAAATGAACTGGACCAATGATGACTCTACTGTCTCTATAGTAACAAACACAACCTTCACATGAATCTGATTAGCAGATAAACCACACGCTCTGATTTCAGTCTGAGTTTTTAATTTCAGCTAGTAGTTTGCTGTGTGCATTCAGTTTAACAACATTTAAAGTTAAAGACAGTAAACTTCATTATTCAGCTCAACTGTGCTCATATGTTTTATATTCTAACTTCGCTTATCTATTAAATGTGTGCCGTGAAAGTGCACTGTTTTCTAGTGTATATGCTTTAACTTCTCAGGTTATATCAGTGGTATGATCTACTTTAGATGAGGCCAAAATTACAACAGCATATACATATATTTAATTGTTTGACCAAAATGATTGCTAGAGACAATGTAGTAGTTGCTGGATATTAGTTGGGACACGTCAAAGCATCTCTAATAAATTCTATATTCTACACTCTTGGTCTCTAGTTAATTATGGGTAATAAAGGGAGCAGTGAGAGAACAGCATCTCAAATACACAACAGAGAGTCTCTGAAGAGTGACAGATCAACTCCTCATCCTCCTAAACTCAGTGATGAAGCAGTGACCTCTGACCCCAGGTGAGACACTACCTACTGTTAGACAACAGAGAGACTCATAATGAAGTTAACAGCAGGAAGAACTAAAGGAAGACATATTTGTGTTTTCTCATATATATTCCAGCAGGGGGAGGCAGAGATCTTCATCTCCTGAACCCAGCTGTGTGTCTCTGAAGAGTGATCGATCATTGCCTATTCCTCCTGATTTCAGCAATGAACCAGTGACCTCTGACCCCAGGTGAGACTCTACCTAGTATAATGCTGTGTTCATCAGGGATGGACTTAACCAATGAGCAAGGTAAGCATGATGGATTCTAACTTAAACAGAAGTGTTAGAATCCACCCCTCAAAATGCAGTTTGCAGAGTTCTGTAAGCTTGGGAATCCTCTCATTACAACAAAGTGTAGATACGATGTAAATGTAGATATGAAGAGATTCATTGTGCATTGTAGAGAACTTTTAATGGAACTTTGTGAGATCGCATTGAACTGAAGTGAGTGACAGCTTTTAGTGATTATATGAAGGAAAGCTCTTTGCATGCATTCTAGGGTGTATATTACTGACTGTCTCAGAACAGAGATATTCATATCTATTGTGTTTAAAGTCATTATTTTATTTGTTTTGTTTTATTAATTTATATTGTGTGCTTTTTCATGGCGCACCAACATGAACTGCTGTGCAAACGTGTAAAATGCACTCGAATACATGCATGAATGTGATGACTGGAAATTTTCTTTTTAATACTAGATTACATTTTTAAATGACCGTATGCCTTCAGTACACTTGGAATATGAAATGAATTGAATGGAATAATTTCATGCTTGTAAAAATACTGAAAAAGTTTAGTTTATTACATGGACAAATGCAAGCATTATTTTTTTCTTATTTTGTGATCTGGAGGCCCCAGACCTGGAATTTGCTTCCCCCCCAAATCACTAAATCCACCCCTGGTGTTCATGTTCATTTATAACCGTAATTCCAGGATGACAACACGTGACATTTTACTCACTTACTTACTTGGGGTAGTGCGTGAGGGCTTTAGCAGCTTTAGTGACAACAGACTGACTCATAATGAACTTAACAGCAGGCAGAACTGAAAAGTATTAGTTCACTTCCAGACTTTAAATTTCCTGATAATTTACTCACCCCTATGTCATCCAAGGAATAAGGGTCTAATCTTAGATCACTTGCTCGACTTTATGCATTACATAATCATGTTGGAAATGCAGGAGTGACAGAAGTACCAACCCAGTGTCTACAAAGTGAACGTGCAAAGGAAGTCAAACAGTCTTTACAAAAAAAGGTAAAACAACGATGTGGGACAATTTTGGAGTTGGAAGAGAAAATTAGAGTTTTTCTCCACACATCTTTTTGAACCAGAGTTCACTGACGAAGAACTAACTGCACATGAGCTTTCCAACGTAATTACGCAATGTGTTAAGTTGCGCATTGCAGAGCTAGTGCAAGATGAGCATTTGTGGTTAAAATGTATATAATTTTTTTTTTTTTTTTTAGAAAATCACAGATGGTTTTGCTAGATAAGACCCTTATTCTTCGGCTGGGATCGTTTAGAGCCCTTTGAAGCTGCATTGAAATGGCATTTTAGACCTTCAGTCCATTGGTTACCTGGAATATTTTCATCAAAAAACTTCAACTGAAGAAAGAAAGAAATGAATATCTCTGATGACATGGAGTTGAGTAAATTATCAGGAAAATTTCATTCTGAAGTGGACTAATCCTTGAAGGATGGGTTATTTCTGTATTTTCTCAGTATCTCTTGGAGGGGGAGTCAGAGATCTACATCTCCTGAACCCAGCTGTGTGTCTATGAAGAGTGATGGATCATTGCCTAATCCTCCTAATCTCAGCAATGAAGTGACCTCTGACCCGAGGTAAGACACACATCTAGTATTAGAGACAATGGCCAGATTTCACGTGCTGCTGTTTTGAAATTAAAAGTAAGGCTTAGTTGACTCAGCCAATCAGAATCCAGCAGTTATTTGAAAAGGTTAAAAGCTAATTGTCATAAAACAATGAACTTGATGGACTCGACCTGAGAGGTCAAATCAGTGCCAGAGTAACATTGATACATGCTGTAACATTTTACATGCCTATTATTGTTTTTACATTATGCAGTTTTTAACATAAACAAACCAATCTGAGACTTTCTCAAAATTATTTCTTTAATTATTTGCCATAAGGATATGACGTTTTCAAAGCAATTTTAATTTAATCGTATTCATAGGTAATTTTACTAATTCCATTTTATTACCACTCACAACATAACCACTTTGCTTTAACACTAACAGAGTCCTTGACAGTTTTCAAGTGACTGCTGAAAACCCATCTCATTCGACACTATCCATTAATAATGCTAGTGCCAACTCAAAAATAGGTTCTTCATTGTATGTTTCTGTTAAATTTACTTTCAGCACTGGTTGCAGTATTTTTTTACTTTTTATTTAAATGGGCATATGAATGTAAAAAGAAAGTACTACATTCTTAAGCTGTTCAACTGATGTCTGTGCTAATCTAATCATACTGAGAAATGCTGAGGAAATATGGGAATGATATGAATGAACACATGAATATAACGGTCCATTGTTGCTTGTAATAAATTAACTAAAGGAAGAATTATTTCTGTATGTTTTCTCAGCATGTCATGGAGGTCTACATCTCCTGAACCCAGCTGTGTGTCTCTGAAGAGTGATCGATCATTGCCTCATCCTCCTAATTTCAGTTATGAACCAGTGACCTTTGACCCCAGGTGAGTGTAAATGTGATGGTGTTTTGACAGATCTAGTAAAACTAGGAGGAAACTAATAGATTAATATGAGAGTTAAAACTAAGAGAAATGTTTTGATTTCCAAGACACTGAAAACAGAATCATGAGATGAAAGTTAGTGCTGCGCTTCACTCTGAAACACAATACATCAGACTATAAACCTTTCTGTGATTAGATTTTAGTTTGTTATCCAGTGCTTTATCAAATCAATAACACACACAACACTGCAGCTGGAACTAGACTTTACAAACTACTGAATGACAATGATCTCATTATGTGCTTTATTTAATGTTACAATTGTTGGAATATCATTTTGTAAGACCTTTATAGCTGAAAGCAGTAATAGGTAGTGTTCCTCACATCTTGAAAATACATTTAAGACAAAACAAGAATGTTCAAACAAGTGTATTCTATGACATTCTATTTCTAATAATGTTAAAGTTTTTTATTTCTGAATTAGATTGAGTTCATTTCACCCGCTCACACTTCTGTCTGACTGATATTTGATGATTTTATCACATTACACTGCTGTGTCACGTCTGTTTAGGACACAGTGTTAGAGACCTTTATGTGATTATGAGAAGTGTAGAATATATTGTTAATTGTGAAACTGTCAAGACAAATTAGTGATGGTGATTGAAATACTAGATATGAGAAAATGACTAACAGATCCTGTGATGTCAGTTTGAGGAGGAAGTTGTTTAATCTCAGAGAGTTTGTTGTCACTGCTTGCTATAGGAGAATTAAAAGACTTTCATTTTCTGTGTATTTTCTTATCTGTGAAGCTGCTTTGGAACAGTGTGCATTACAAAAAGTGTTATGCAAATAAACTTAAAATGAAGTTAATATGCAAGACAATAATTTGACAAAAAATATAAGAATGACATCTGTATTGATTTACTGTCATTTTAACAGCACTTTGTGCATTTCAGTACTTTTTCATAATTTTAATGTATTGTCTTTTGTTGTTGTTGTGTCAGCAGAATAAATGAAGTCTCCAACTTACAGTTTAGAGCCTCTGTCATCCATCTGACCAGTGCATTCACTCCTGTTACACCGATCCTGGATAGAAATGATCAACCAGTGAATGATGAACTACAGAGAGTCAAAGACCAGCACAAAACCAGCATGAAGAACAAGTATGAGAGATTATTTGAGGGACTGAAACTCCAGGAGAATGAAACCCTCCTGAACAGCATCTACACACAGCTCTACATCATAGAGGGAGAGAGTGAAGGAGTGAATGAAGAACATGAGGTTTTACAGATGGAGAAAACAGCCAGAACACAACACTCACAAGACACTCCGATCTACTGCAATGACATCTTTACAGCCTCACCTGAACCAGGATATGAGGAGAAAGACCAAATCAAGACTGTTCTTACTAAAGGCATCGCTGGAATCGGAAAAACCGTCTCTGTGCAGAAGTTCATTCTGGACTGGGTCGAGGGAAAAGCCAATCAGGATGTAGATTTCATGTTTGTGCTTCCATTTCAAGAGCTGAACTTGATCCGAGATCATCAGTACAGTCTTCACAGACTTCTGCTGGACTTTCATCCTGAACTTCAAGATCTGGACTCAAAGATTTATGAGGAGTGTAAAGTTGTGTTCATCTTTGATGGTCTGGATGAAAGCAGAATCACACTGATGTTTTCAGATGATCAGAAAGTTTGTGATGTGACTGAGACTTCATCAGTGGGTGTGTTGATGTCAAACCTCATGAAAGGAGAACTGCTTCCCTCTGCTCTCATCTGGATCACCTCCAGACCAGCAGCAGCCAATCAGATCCCCTCCAAATACATCAACCGTCTGACAGAAATTCAGGGATTCAATGAGTCTCAGAAGGAGGAATATTTCAGGAAGAGAATCAGTGACCAGCATCAAGCCAGCAGAATCATCTCACACATCAGAAGAGCAAGAAGCCTCCACATCATGTGCCACATCCCCGTCTTCTGCTGGATCTCATCCACTGTGCTTCAGAAGATCCTGGAAGAAGATCTGAGTGCAGAAATCCCTCAAACTCTGACTGAAATATACATCCACTTCCTGCTGATTCAGATCAACATGAGGAACCAGAAGTATGAAGAGAGAGATCCAGAGAAACTCCTGCAGTCCAACAGAGAAGTGATTGTGAAACTTGCTGAAGTGGCTTTCAAACAGCTGATGAAGGGCAATGTGATGTTCTATGAGGAGGACCTGATTGAGAGCGGCATAGACGTCACTGATGCCTCAGTGTATTCTGGGATTTGCACTGAGATCTTTAAGGAGGAATCTGTGATTCATCAGAGGAAAGTCTACAGCTTCATTCATCTGAGCTTTCAGGAGTTTCTGGCTGCTTTCTATGTGTTTTACTGCTATTTAACGAAGAACACAGAGCCACTACGTGAATCTATACTTGACTATGAGTAGGGATGCACCGGTTGACCGGCCATAAATCGAAATTGGCCGGTTTTTGCATCTAACGCGCGATCGGCAACCGGCCGGTTTTCGTTTTTATCCCGGCCGGTTTTTTTCCGGAAGTGTGTACGCGGGCCGCGGCATTCGATTCATTCAGAAACATGTCACTTGTGAGGCGGTTTTTCTAAATCTGTGAGCAGGACGTGAAGATTGCAATCTGCAATGTCTGCAAAGGAGAGCCGCTTTTCTGTGCTCGCTGAAGTTGCGCAAGCGTACCTGTCCAAACGCTATTTCTAATAAATACATTTATATCAAGCACACTAGGGTCAGCGTTTGGGTGCAATCTTCCGTGCAGTGAGGAGAGCAGAGATCGGCAGACAGATGTAGCTTTCAGTGAGAGAAAAACGTTGATGGAAATTGCATTATTTTGGGGTTACGTCGCAAAATATTGTAAATATATCTTTTTATACTGTATTTTTATACATATTTATATTTTAAACCATGACGGTGATACAATGGATATCACACAAGCAACGTGAAAACTGCATATGTTAAAGTGAAAGTAAAAACAGCGCTTTCAGCATCTAATGTGCACATTCTCTAAGAGACAATGATAGACGAATATACTTCATATGCTGATATTAATTTACTTCCCTAATATTTCTCTTCTGCAAAATAAAAAGAAACGTATTTTGTGTATAGGCTAAGGGTTTTTGAAAGTCGCTTCTTGAAATAAAGCTCTTCATTTTTATTGATGACTGTAGTGTTATTAGGGGTTAAGAAAGACTAATTATTTGAGGTGGTCTTAAATATGGGGACTAAAAGGCAATAATTGCGATGGAACTTTATAAGGTTATCCATTGAATAAATATGAGCGCTGCGCGTTTCAAAGTCAGCTGTGGCGCTGCTTTGTGTATCATTCTGATAGCGCCTCCTGCTGGAAGAGAATGATCTGACATTTTTTATCAGCACGAACGTCTACTGTTGTCAAAAAGACCAATGTACAACAAATCAGTCCATGGTTTTAAGCACCAAACACGTAGAGTTGTAAATGTTATCTGATGGATCGACAAGATCATGTGTTATACAAATTTAAACAATTAAGGCAATAAAATATATGTTAATTAATATAGTACTTGATTGAGAATAATTGTTTAAATTAATATAAGAATTGATACTTT
>NC_133366.1:2775832-2825832 GCF_049309525.1 Garra rufa | reverse complement strand
CCCTTGCTAGGTCAAGTGAGCTTGATTGAAGCATGTCAGAAAGATACTTGGCATCACCCAGCACTTTACAAAAGATAACCAATAGCCCAATGAAATGTAAATCTATCTGAGAAAGAATGTCCCTCGCATCCACTGATCTATCACCACTATTTTCAAGTGCTATGTCCTGCAGCACTTTCAAAACTGCTGGAAGTCTGTCCCTCAGATTACGGCATGCCATGTATCTGCATGCCCACCTTACATCTGTAAGTCTCTGTAATTCCCTGGGCTGCTGCTGTGGATATAGTTCTTTCTGAACTGCAAGCCACTTGAGATGAACGTACGAGCCTGATACAAAGTTATAAAGCTTCTGCACAAGAGCAAAAAAGTTAACTGCCTCAGGCACTGATTTTACAGCATCAACAAGAACCAAATTCAAACAATGTGCACTACAGTGCACATAAAATGCAAATCTTGCACTGTTTTTAATCCGTGTAGAGACACCAGAATGCTTACCGCTCATGACAGATGCACCGTCATAGCCTTGCCCCACAAGATTATTTCTGTAGTCTAGGCCATGTTTCTCAAGGCAATCGATTATCATTTTTGTGAGGCCTGCAGCATCTAAGCTTTCAGGTGACTGAAAGTGTAAAAAACTTTCATGGATGGCCCCATTGTAATAGTACCTCACAACTAATGAGATCTGCTCTTTTTTCTTTAAATCTTTGGTTTCATCTACAATTACACTAAAGACTTCACTTTTTTTTACTTCTCTTATTATTTCACTTTGCACCATCTCAGATAAGCCCTCAAGAACTTCATTCTGGATTTGGTGGCTTGTGTACTTAGCATTTCCGCATGCATTCATTCTTTTGTCAATGAGAGGGTCATGCTTTGCTATTTCTTCTAAGATTGTCAAGAAATTACCCTTGTTGTTAGAGTCATCAGACTCTCGATGACCTCTCTGTGCTATATTTTGAGTGGCAGTCAAGAGCAGCACATCAGCAATTGTTTTAATGTACAAACAGTTTTCCTCCACTTTCTTTTTCCGTTCCTCATTAATGAGATCCAACATTGATAAGTTGCTGTTGATAGCCCTTTTATGCTGATTCCAAGCATACATAGCATTGATATGATGCTCTGCCTTTGAATGGAGCTTAACCCAGAATCTTTAAACAGGGCCTTTTTCCAGTTAGAAAATCCTGACTGGGATGTGAAGGCAGATTCTGGTGTATTGGGCAAAGAAAAATGCCTACAGGCAAAACAATAAGTTGAATCTTGACTTACAGAATATTCAAGCCATGAATTGTCCTTATACCAGGAGCTGTTGAAAGCCCTCTTTCTAGTGCCGTGCTGAGTTCTGGGAAATGTTGTCAAACATGGCTGTACAGGACCCTCGTCTCTAGATCTTGAGATGTCTGAAATGCAAAATAAATAATATAAAATAATAGTATAATTTTAAATGTGTCATATCTCTATGGAAATGTACAATTAACAAATCAGCTTACTGACAGCAGCTAACTAAAATGTGTAGTATAAAATATAGGTCTGGCCTACCACTGGGTCCTTTTGGAACCGCAAATCTGGTGCTTGATGCAGCTGGAAGGGGCTCGATGACATCTTCTGTCAGCTCTGGCTCACTGTCTTGCTCAGAGCCAGAGGTCTCTGTCTCATCCCTTGATACATCTATTTACAACACAATCCATTAGTTCCCATAGAATAGTGAAAACACACACACACACACACACACACACACACACACACGCGTTTTTGTGAATTGTGAGGACATTCTATAGGTTTCCATTGTTTATATACTCTAACTATTTTATATTGCCCTAATCCAACCCTCACAGGGAACATTCAAAAAGATTTATAAGCCTTTTGAAAAATGGGGGCATGGGCAATGTCCTCATAAGTCACCTTCTCATGAAATACCGGTCATACTCATACCATTATACAAATTTGTATCCTGATATGTCACAAAGATGCACACACACAAACACAATGAAAGTGTTTAGAAAACCCAAATCCATTTCATTACCAACATATAATTCAAAATATGATAATATAATAATTTACTTATCATCTACTCACTTTG
Organism: Garra rufa; assembly: GCF_049309525.1. Classification (NCBI taxonomy): domain Eukaryota; kingdom Metazoa; phylum Chordata; class Actinopteri; order Cypriniformes; family Cyprinidae; genus Garra; species Garra rufa. The sequence continues at coordinate 2,823,755 of NC_133366.1, read as the reverse complement.
TTGTGAGTTAATAAGTAATGACAGGATTAGATTTTTTTTAGTAGAACTTTCCTGAAACTCAGCTTAAATTCTAACATTGGTTGATACATGTGATTGCCTAGTAGATGCTCTGACCTGCTGGTGGACCTGAAGTCTGACCACACTGACTCTGCCTAGTCTCAGGTATGGAGCTGCTGTGGGATCCAGTGCAAAGGGTAGGGGTAGGGTCTGTTTGAACCTGATCTGCCTGTTTGTGCTTCTTTATAAAGAAGTCTGATATCTCGCCCTTTCTTTTCATGTTTAATTGACCCTGTGCAAAAATATTACAGTCTGGTTACATCTGATCTCGTTGGAAACATATTTATCCTAATTAAAATATCCATTATCATACCTACACATTAAAATCAGCAACCAATCTAAATAACATTATTCTGAAGAAAGTATATGAGCTGGCTATTCCATTTCAACTAAATTTAACTCACAAACAGCTAGCCTAACATTACTTCCCCATTTTAGCAAAATATTTGAGCAACGTATATTAAATATAATAACTTACACACATGGTATGTGCATGTAGCACAAGTATAGCGTTAACTGTCTAAAATGCGAATTGATCATTCTAATCTCATTAAGTTAACTGATGTTGTCGGCGCCTCGTTAATTTACACAGCGGATAATAAATGTTACTCAGCAAACAAACCTTATGATAAACTATAAAACGTATTTCAAATATGATGTTTATTATTCGTCTTACCTTGAAACCGCTCTTGTCTTCGGCTCGTCTTTGATATGAAAATAGTTTGAGCAGCGTTACCGGCAAAATTCAAAAACCTCTTTAGACAAATGAGATGTCAATCAGCATCAGGTAGCCCTACTGCCAACAGCAAATAAAATTTTGGGGTGGCACCCGGGGTGGCCAATCGGATGTCAGGGGTGTCCAGTGCCACCCCGGACACCCCTCTGGCTCCGCCACTGAATAGTACCCAGTATAGGGCTCCATATTTTGTAAAAGGATCTCGATGATCCCTTAATAAAAGTATTGCACTCATCACTTCTGTTGGGAAATATTTTAGTCTTTTTAGTCATTCAAAGTACAAAGACCTTTACTTGCCCAAATATTGAAGACACTGTCTAAAAGGGATGGTGGAAATAAATGATTATTTAAAATTGTCATGTAAGTTGAGGCTTTGTGCAGGTCTAATTGTTTACTGAATCCACAACCTATTAAAGTTAAGGAGCGGGAGCTCCATCGAGCAAAATCTGATTTACATTGGTCCAAAATTGGTATAAAAATCCTAAAAAACTTTAAATGTCTTTAAATGAATTGGTTATAAATATGGCCAGATATTTAAACCCATTCAAGGCTAACTTAAACGAGAATGAGGAGATAGGAAGAGATTTAGTCCCCTGTTGGAGCAAAACGTGTAGCGAACGAACACCATTGGGATGTACTGAGGCGGATGGGAAAGCATAAAGAATTTTCCTAATGCAAAGAACAGGTATTCCCACTCCACCCTGTCGAACGCTTTCTCTGCATCCAATGAAACTATAACTTCAGGGGTGATGGATGAAGGAGAGAAAAGAATGTTCGTCAAAAAAGAATGTCTGTGGGCAGGGGCGTCGTAGTTGGGTGAAAAGGGGGACTAAATTACCAGGGCCCCAAGTGGGGGGAGGGCCCCTGAGGAGTGAAATTTTATTTTCCTTTAAATATAATTTTAAGATCACAATAAATGTTGTTAAGTAATGTAAATCAGTGATGCGCGGGTCAATGTATAAACAACCCTAATCCGACCGACGTTTTCAACTAACGCAACTCGGACCGCAAAAAAAAAAGAAAAAAAAAGAAAGAAAGAAACTATTGTTGTACCCGACCCGCTTCCTGTCTAATATTTGCGACTGACACCAGCGATTATATGCGGCTATATGCAGTGGAGATTCGTTCACTGTCAAACATCATTTGGCATTAATTAGGTAATTTTGTCAAAATAAATGTTCTTGATTACAAGAAAAATACAGATTGTTCTTGTTGTGATTTATTTTGTCTTTCCTTTATACAGATTTAAATAGTTTCGTTTTTGAAGTACTCTAAATTATGTCAGTGATTCTACACGATTAAATATGATCAAGAATTATTTTATTTCGATCTACAGTGTAATAAGAGTTTAGAAAAATATTAGCCTATAGCCATAAATAATATATATATATATATATATATATATATATATATATATATATATATATATATATAGACTACAAGCTTATTCCTTTTTTCTTAACTTTTAACTTCTTATAAAAATTATCAAGAATATTAAATCAACTTAATAGGCTAGGTTAACGAATTTTCTTATACACTGTAAAATCCAATAGTTTACCTTACTTAGATTTACTTAGTTATCTTTACTTAGTTGCTATACTTACTAGGTTGTATTAAGTTACAGCTACTTTCAATGCAAGTAAAACAATTTACTTACTGCTTTGAGTGACACTTACTTAAAATAATTAAGTAACTACAAAGGAACCAATGACATTAACACAACAGTGAGAGGCAGCAGTGCGCTAATTTGTTGCAACGTAACAACAGAAGAAGAAAAGAAAAAGGAGGCGGGGCAATTCTTAGCCTAATAGACTTTTTACTAATTTCCTCCACTTTGGAAGTAATTTTTTTCTAGTTGCATTCAGTCATTCCCCAAAGTCGTCTTGAATGTTAAATTGTCAAAACAACTGAAAAATTAGAGAGAGCTGACTTCATAAATTGATGTTAATTTTCCAAAAATATTTTTGTTTGATCTCACCATTATAGTGGCTAGTGATCCCTTTAGTTGGGCACTTGGGACTTCATTAAAATGTTTATAATTCTCTTTCTGTTCATGCAACATGAAGTCAAAGTTATTTGGTTTCAAAGAAAGAGAAATAAAAAATAAGATTGCTTTAAAAAGGTGATCTAATTTAGAAATAAATCATTAGCTAATGTACTTTTGATGTTGATCATTAATAATCTACAGTTTTATAATAATCACCAGGGATGTGCACAGACATTTTGAGGGGCAGGGGCTCAAGTGAAATAAAGGGCACTTCTCATAATTACGTTTTTTTTTTTCCTTTTTTTTTTTTTTTAACAAAAAAGTATATATATTAACGCAACACTGACTTCCTTATAAAAAAAAATAATTTAAAAAGTTAATTTTATTTTCCTCAAACTCATGCAATTGTTTAATTTTCAAAAGATGTCTACAAAATAATCAGTTCACACAGAAACCATGGTCTCCTTAGTATTCACTGGGTTTATAGAGCAGCAAAGGAAACCATTCAACAATGTGCATGTTTTGAAAACATTTTCTATGCTACTAGAAAAATTCAATAAAAGCCAATGTCATGTATGTATTTGTGGTTGTATGGAATACTATTTTATAAAGGTTTAGAGGAAATAAAAAAAGTTAAATTACTCATAAATAAAAAGTTAATTTATAAATATTGTTATTTTTAATGTTAACTTATTTCTACTCAGTTTTATTGATTAATGTAGCAGATGCAGTTACTCAGATTTACTACATTTTTTAGAGTGTACTGTATCAATCCTCCATCTGTTTGCATCTGTAGATTTCTTTTAAATTCACCAATTTATGCTATGATATATGCTTATTACTAACTTATTTTATTACATGATGGCTTGGTTGAATTCCAATGTAGAATGCGGTCTGTTATTTCTTGATAAAAGACCGCTGTGCGGAGTATGTTGCGTTCACACCGGACGCGAATGAAGCGGCAAGCGCGAGTGATTTACATGTTAAGTCAATGCAAAGACGCGAATAGCCATTCTGCGGCGCGAAACTCGCGAATAGCGCGAATGAAGCGGCGCTTCAGAACTATTCTTCAATAAATATATTTGTTTGACAGGGAAGCTGTGCGCAAACAGGAATATATATTATTTTTCAAAAAAAAAAAAAAAGCACCCCAGAAAAAAGGGCACTTTCTCTCCAGGAATATAAAGGGCAGGTGCTCAAGCCCCCTTTGATGTCTATGTGTGCACGTGCCTGATAATCACCATGTGAAGCTGTAAATGGGGTTGTTACTGTATAATCCTTTACTTTTTGTGGCAATATTTTGCAATCAGCCCCACTTGAGTCAGACACAGGTTTTAACATTCAGCACACTAAACGCAACAATGGTAACAATTCCATATCATTTATTTTTATAAATTGTAACAATATAAATTTTATTTGCTCTTTTTATTGTGCTACTGACACAAGACAAATAAAACTCAAATTAAATAAAAGCAAATAAAATCGGAAAATACAAAAACAACAGTAAAACAAAGCAATTGCATAATTTATTCATGCCCCAATGCATTCTGGGAGTCAGTAATTCTAATTAGCATAGTTGCCCTCAATGTTGCTCAGATTACAGATTCAATTAAGTTAACAAAACTTAAATGACTTAAGCTAATTTAAATCAAAGTGAGTACGGAATACTTTAACTATATTAGTAGATAATACTTAAATTACACTAAATAAAGTTAAGTTAACATTACTTAATTGAATTAAGGCAACGAGTTTGCACAATGTAATTAAGTAAGATTAACAAATCACTTTTTACAGTGTACAAACATAATGAATGCAATTCAAAACGAAGTTTTTATAGATAAATTCAGGAATTATGAATATGACAAAATAATATTATTTTATATATATTAATTGTATAGCTATAATAGTTGTATCAAATGAATAAGGAAATTATAGTGCCTTGAATTGATTAAGTAATGTTTAATTTCGTTCGTTTCGCTCTCTGGAAATGTAAAGAAAAAATACAGTTTTTACTTGGAATTCGTTTTTAATCCCTGGTTTTAAACAAGCATAGACATGAGATCATTTATATGTTATTGCTTGAATAAACGTTTAAAATAGTGCTAGAAATTTTATAATTAAGGAAATTAAACAGACCTAGGCATTTGAAAAGACATAGTGAAATGTGTCTAATAATTCCAAAAAGAAAGAGAAGCATTGGACATAATCAAAATATTCGAGACATTTATTAGGAATACCATTTTCTTAACAATTTAAGATGCTGCATGTGTTTATCAGTCTAATCGAAGTGTGCGTCTCTCCTGCGACTGTCCCAACAAAAATCCCACCTCCTCTCAGAAAATACATAAAACTGACATTACTATATGCGTTTAAAAGTACTGTAGCCTGTTAAAATGGTACAATGGCATTGATCAGTTCAACGTGTTGGAAAATCGGGCATTTTGTCCCGCGTCAGCATTTATTCAACATAGCGCTCAACATTCAAAAGGTAAATATTATTCAGCCAATAAAGTGTAGGTCTATGTATTTCATAGAAATAGTCTAGTACTATACAAACTACAAAGGTTTAATTGTCATCTTTATTTCAAACAACCATTATTTTGGATGACTCGTAACTGCGGGTAACTGTTTTGGATTTTGGATCAACACGTCCCCCTCACTTTTAGAAACAGGTGATTCTGTCCCCCGCACTTTTTTTTTTGACATAGCGCCAATATTTCCGCCCCTGGTATCTGATTTGTTACTTAGATTTGAGTGAAGTAACATTTAGCCAATCACAGCGCGAATCTCTTGGGCGTCTGCCATGAGCTTCAAATCTTGTTGCTCTTGTAAACAGAATGTATTATACTGTATGAACATCACCTTTGGGTCACATGACCATACTGTCCCCCCCACGCGATCGATGTACTACGTCCCCCCCCCTTTTTTTTAGGGGGGGGGGGCCCTTAGCCCAGTCAGTGCACAGGGCCCAGAATTCCCAGCGACGCCCCTGTCTGTGGGTCATATTAGTAGAATTAAACATCTGGGGCCTCATTTATAAAGACTTGCGTAGAAACCATCCTTGATTTTATCTAAGAACTTTTCTGATTTGATCGTAAGAGCGATTCAGAGAAACGAACGTACCACGAAATCCATGCGTACGTCAGTCATTCGGTTATAAATCACAAATGATCGTGGAATTGTGTGCAGCTGAATGTTCCGCCGTCGAAACGCCCCTGCTTAATTAATTAACATATAAAATGAGCTCATTCCTAAAGCAAAAACTCTGTGACAATGGCAAGTAAAAAGGAGCGCAAGAAATCAAATTATAGTGAGGCTGAACTATCTGCAATACCAGGCATTACCACAAGGAAACGGTCGTACGCCAAGCTGGAATCTGACGTGGAGATAAGTACTTTTCCACGTCAAAGACGGTTTTTATAAATCTGTACTTTGACGTGGATTTGATCGTACGAACACTCTAAGATCAAATCAGTGCGTAAGAAAGTTTTATAAATGAGGCCCCAGAACACATAAAATCAACCCAAAATTATTAGTTATACTACAATCACAATAAAAGAGAAGCCGTTTCATCAGCAAGACCACAAAATGACAACTTCATCAACATCAAAATATTTACAGATAGATTCATTAAACCTGTCACTCATATCTTTTAAAGAGGAAATTCACTTCCAGAACAAAACATTTACAGATAATGTACTCACCCCCTTGTCATCCAATGTTCATGTCTTTTTTTCTTCAGTCTCATAATTATCATAATTTGCTTTAAATGATCCAGCCAATGAAGACGGTCCTAGCTAGTGAAACAATTGGTCGTTTTTGAAAAAAAAAAAGACAATTTATATTCTTTTAAAGCTCAAACACTCATCTAAGTCTGTGTGAACTGTGTTGTAGTGGTGATGCATGTTATCGCTCGACTCTTCACGATGATAAAATATGAGCGGACTGGAATGAAGCAGCGATCAGAGAGATCCTCACTATCAGCGCTGAAGTGCAGATCATTTGCCAGTTTAGTTTCAGTTTAGTGCAATGTACACATCACATTATATGTCTCATCCAACTGTCACATGTCTTCACAGGATCTTTAGGGGTTGTGTGTAAAGCACGCACAGATTTGGAAAAATCACTGTGTGAATGAACCAAGCCAAACAATTCTTGGGACACATTATCTGTGTATTTTCTGGAACTGTGTGAAAGAGGCTAACGTTGATGTGCCGCTGGTCTCTTATATTAACTTTGATGTGATGTTGTCTGTGGGTTTGACAAAAGAATGGTGGGACAGTGTTTGGTGCTCAGGGAGGTCACTGAGTAGATCGGACATTACATTTTTAAAGAAGGTGCTGTGTGTATTTTACTGTGGATTGACTGTTTTGAAACTTATATGGTAGTTACATAACCCCTAGACCTCAGTTATCATGAAAAAAGCCAGGCAATTTCAGTTTTTACAATATGAGACCTTTAAATTACCAGTAAACCATCACTTTATAGATTCATCAGACGAGGATCCTCCACAAACTGCTGCAGATATTGAGTCTGAAGACCCACATTCTCTTGACTCTCATTGTGTGTAACATTTTTTTACTGCAATAATAATCACTATATGAGGTGTCATTTATTCTGTTGTGTTTCCATATTCAGGACTGATATCAGTTTGTCATTATGGAGAACAGAGAGAGCAGAGAGAGATCTTCATCTCTTCACAGCTGGGCTGTGTGTCTCTGAAGAGTGACAGATCCATGGATGATCCTCCTATATTCAGTGATGATCCAGTGACCTCTGACCCCAGGTGAGATATAACGCAGTGTTAAGGTCAATTCATATTGCACTGATTGACACTGACCAGCGAGAACAATCACTGGATCACAGAACATCATTTCTCAGACGCTCCACGATTGGACAAACACTGATTCATGTTCAATCAGTGGAAACACACTCTGATCAACAGCAGCAGATTCAGACAGGAGACACACACTGATCCCACAAACCTGACCAAGAGTCTGTTTCTGCTGTTAGTGAACCGACCTTTAGGGTCAACAGACTGACTGAGCTGAAACTGACCATTATTGTCAGAATGGATTAATCTGTTGAATATTTCTTTGACTCATCAGGTGAAAACAATGTTTCACAATGTCAACTAGGGATGGCGAAAACTAAAAAATTTCTTGACCGACCACCAAGCCTCATTAGCCGATTAGTTTAAAATATGGTACGCTATTTGAAATAACAGCCATTTCGAGCCGCGCCTGCAATTTCGCATCTCTCTGCCGCTCTGCCTCCCGCACACACACACACACACACATACACACACACACACACACACACACACACACACACACACACACACACACACACTGCCACTCACATCACTTTTTTAAAATCCCCTACAGCGCGAAACATGAGTCCCGCAAACGCGGCGCCGAAGAGCTTGTTGTATGTAATCGTAGGACAAATGGCTCCTTAGTTTCAAATGGTTTGAGTACAAGGTGATCGCTTTGAAAATAAAGGCGTTTGTCTAGGTTAGAAGCTCATTTGAAACATTGCCACGGCTCATTTAAGAAAATGACTGAAGAGACGCCGCTTTAGTTGAGGTAGTGCTAAGTTACTATATTTAAGCACTGTATCACACAAGTTGCAACTTACATCTGTCTCATTCTTTTTGGTGAAATGGTCCCACACACTACTTTTCTTTGCACGCTTCTTCCTGTCGTCTGCCCTGGCTCTAACCTCGAGTGTTTTAGCCTGTTGCCTTCACTTTTCGCAAACCTTGTGAGCGCGCGAACCCAAACGCTGTGACCTCGCACCAAATGTTTTTATTGGTTTATTAAGTACAAACAGGCGAGTTATGAAAAATTGAGTGTGAGGGATAATTTGTTCACTTAACACAAAAAGATGAGGAATGAGATGGCTAACTGTAGTAGCGTATAGTCCACTGTCTATAATAGCCTAATTTAGATATCACTTTTTTTTTTAACCGACTACCGACAACTTTGACCAGTTAACGTTGATACGGTCAACCACCGGTCAAACGGTCATCGGTTAACATCCCTAATGTCAACACAAGATGACTGCACTAAATTATAGACCAGGGCCCATATTCATAAAACATCTTTGTGCAAAGAGTTGCTCCTAGTGACTAAATTCTAAAAAATAAATTTAAAAATTTGAGTGTTTCCTCTTAAAATAAAAGAAAAGATCCTGGTAAAGAAAAAAAAATAAAGAAAGGTAAAGAAAAAATAATTCAGAAAACATCTTTACCCTTAAAAGAGGTCTTAAGGTGCAAATATTGCACAAAATGCACACAATGCATGACAGCAAATGAATAAGATGGCACATGTGAGATTGTGCAGAGATAATGTTTGTGACTGATTTTATTAGAGACATGTCAACCTCTTTGACATAGTGCAAGTAATCACTAGATTTATTACATTAACATGTTTGGGAACTGGAAACAATGTAACTATGCAGCAGTGATGATTTAGTTCTGTTTACAACCTTCTATAAGCAAAGAGATCACACACAATTACAGCACTTTCTGAAAATCAGCTTATTAGAATGATTTCTGAAGAATCATTTGACACTGAAAACTAGAGTAATGATGCAGAATAAAATCAGCTTTAAGCACAGCAAAAAAATAATAGAAATGTCATATTTTGTTGTAGCCATGACTTATACCTGTTTCACACGTCCTCCGTCTGCAGTCTGTGTGCGTTACGAATGCGGTGCAGAAGCAGCACGGACTCGGTTTGCTTTCACACAGGTTTGCAGTCCTCAGTTCCTGATCCATGACTGTTTACCACAAACACACCATTTATCCGTTATTTTGATTTCAAATACAAACATGCTTTTCCAGCATGTGATCCTCTTTTATCACACTACACTAATACAATAATACTAGACATATTCACGTCTAAACTCAACAAATATAAACAACATATTATTCAATGCACTTGACTTATAGATTTGTATATTAGGTTGCTCAAGCAAGTTGCAACACATTTAAACACAGTATCGGTATCCCTGTTGAAAATGTTTTGGTGCTGGTTTATGGGTGTCGTTGACCAGCTAAGGACCAGAATAAACCAGCTAAAACCAGCACCAAAACATCCCTAACCAGTATATGCTGTTTTTTTTCAACAGGAATAGCTTCATTTTCTTATTGAAATTGGGCTGTCACAAATATTTTAAAACTTACCACAGACAGAAACAGTCGGCTCTTGTGCCTTTCTTTCACATTAAATCTTTATTAAAAACAATCCCTTAAGGAACTTTTCTACCTGGACAAATGCATCTATTATGTTGCCTTGTTTATTTAAAAGTGAACTTTTCCTAGTGTTCAATCGAGCCAAAAAGCCACGTGTTGACTGTAAAAGACAGCAGACTTTCTAGAGTGAACGCTCCAATCCGTTTACATGGATGCGGAAAACAATATGCAGCGCATTCGCACTACAGACGGAGTATGTGTGAAACAGGTGTTCTGTTCTAGAAAATAGGAGTTTAATGCGTAAACAAACCTGAGTGACTAAAGTTAGACAGGATTATCAGAGATAGATAAAAAGTTTTCATTAACATTAAACATTTGGGTTACACTTTGTTTTGATGGTCCCTTTAACACATTCTGTTGACTATAATCAATGCTGCAGCTCTCACTAGAGTGTTAGTAGAGTATTAGTAGACTGTTAGGGTTAGAAGTTGACATCTACTTGCAAACTTACTTACAGTCAGTAGAATGTCTGTTGAGACACCATCACAATAAAAGAGTTAGTAGATATTTATCAGACAGTCTATATTCATGTAGGCACAAAGTTACTTATTACAACAGAATGCTCAAAAGGATCATCAAAATAAAGTGTTACATTTATTGTTCTATATGCTTATTTCCCTTTTAATTTGTGTATCGCTTTACCTAATTAACATCCTGTATAATTATGCTAGTATTTGCTACCATATATTTTTGCAAATAGACTACTGTAAATGGCTGTATTAATGCACATGTGGGATGATAAATGAGAGTGTTTTTATTTACAAATGAAACGATGTGAATGATCCTCAGTGGAACACTATAGCATTTATAAGTATAGTCTGTTAATTAGCGAAAATTATATAAAAGACATGTTCAATTTTAAACATTCTATTTTATATTTTAATATACTTTAGTGTATAATTTATTCCCCTGAAACAGGCCTAATTTTGAGCATTATTACTAAAGTCTTTGCATGATCTAATCATTCTAATAAACTGATTTATTATCAATGTTGGAAACAGGTGTGCTGCTTCAAATGTTTTTGAGACCTTTCATACTTTTTTCAGGATTCTTCAATGAATAAAAAGTTAAAAAGAACACTGTTTATTCAAAATATAAATTTTGTGTTAAAATATACACTACCATTCAAAAGTTTAGGGACAGTAAATTGTTTCTTCTTTAAGAAAAAAAAGAGAAATGAATACCTTTATTCAGCAAGGATAGTAAATGGATAAAAAGTTATAGCAAAGTATATTGTTAGAAAAGATTACTATTTTGAATAAATGCTGTTCTTTTTAACCTTTTATTCATTAAAGAATACAAAATAAGTATCACAGCTTCCCAAAAAATATATATTAGGCAGCACAACAGTTTCAACACTGATAATAAACCAGCGTATTAGAATGATTTCTGAAGGATCATGTGACACTGAAGACTGCAGTAATGATGCTGAAAATCCAGTTTTGATCACAGAAATAAATTACATTATAAACTATATTAAACAATATGGAACAATGTGCATTGCAAAAAGTGTTATGCAAATAAACTTAAAATGAAGTTAATATGCAAGACAATAATTTGACAAAAAATATAAGAATAACATCTGTATTGATTTACTGTCATTTTAACTTCAGTACTTTTTCATGATTATAATGTATTGTCTTTTGTTGTTGTTGTGTCAGCAGAATAAATGAAGTCTCCAACTTACAGTTTAGACCCTCTGCCATCCGTCTGACCAGTACATTCACTCCTGTTACACCGATCCTGAATAAACATGATCAGCCTATGAATGATGAACTACAGAGAGTCAAAGACAGACTCAAAACCAGCATGAAGAACAAGTATGAGAGATTATTTGAGGGACTGAAACTGCAAGAGAATGAAACCCTCCTGAACAGCATCTACACACAGCTCTACATCATAGAGGGAGAGAGAGAAGGAGTGAATGAAGAACATGAGGTTTTACAGATGGAGAAAACAGCCAGAACACAACACTCACAAGACACTCCGATCTACTGCAATGACATCTTTACAGCCTCATCTGAACCAGGATATGAGGAGAAAGACCAAATCAAGACTGTTCTCACTAAAGGCATCGCTGGAATCGGAAAAACCGTCTCTGTGCAGAAGTTCATTCTGGACTGGGTCGAGGGAAAAGCCAATCAGGATGTAGATTTCATGTTTGTGCTTCCATTTCGAGAGCTGAACTTGATCCGAGATCATCAGTACAGTCTTCACAGACTTCTGCTGGACTTTCATCCTGAACTTCAAGATCTGGACTCAAAGATTTATGAGGAGTGTAAAGTTGTGTTCATCTTTGATGGTCTGGATGAAAGCAGAATCACACTGATGTTTTCAGATGATCAGAAAGTTTGTGATGTGACTGAGACTTCATCAGTGGGTGTGTTGATGTCAAACCTCATGAAAGGAGAACTGCTTCCCTCTGCTCTCATCTGGATCACCTCCAGACCAGCAGCAGCCAATCAGATCCCCTCCAAATACATCAACCGTCTGACAGAAATTCAGGGATTCAATGAGCCTCAGAAGGAGGAATATTTCAGGAAGAGAATCAGTGACCAGGATCAAGCCAGCAGAATCATCTCACACATCAGAAGAGCAAGAAGCCTCCACATCATGTGCCACATCCCCGTCTTCTGCTGGATCTCATCCACTGTGCTTCAGAAGATCCTGAAAGAAGATCTGAGTGCAGAAGTCCCTCAAACTCTGACTGAAATGTACATCCACTTCCTGCTGATTCAGATCAACATGAGGAACCAGAAGTATGAAGAGAGAGATCCAGAGAAACTCCTGCAGTCCAACAGAGAAGTGATTGTGAAACTTGCTGAAGTGGCTTTCAAACAGCTGATGAAGGGCAATGTGATGTTCTATGAGGAGGACCTGATTGAGAGCGGCATAGACGTCACTGATGCCTCAGTGTATTCTGGGATTTGCACTGAGATCTTTAAGGAGGAATCTGTGATTCATCAGAGGAAAGTCTACAGCTTCATTCATCTGAGCTTTCAGGAGTTTCTGGCTGCTTTCTATGAGCTTTACTGCTATTTAACGAAGAACACAGAGACACTGGATGAATTCAGATCTTACAGATTTAATAATGACTCTCTGTATGGTCTACTAACATCAGCAGTAGATAAAGCTCTTTACAGAGAGAATGGTCATCTGGATTTGTTTCTGCGGTTTCTGCTGGGCGTCTCACTGGAGTCCAATCAGAGACTCTTACAGGATCTACTGACACACACAGAGAACATCTCAGAGGACATCTGGAGAACCACAGAGTACATTAAAGAGAAGATCACAGATGATGATGATTCTGGTCTCTCAGCTGGTGAATCCATCAATCTGTTCCTCTGTCTGCTGGAAGTGAAAGATCAGACTCTGTCCAGAGAGATTCAGGAGTTTGTGAAATCAGACAAACACTCAGATGAGAAACTCTCTCCTGCTCACTGCTCAACAATCTCCTACATGATTCAGATGTCAGAGGAGCCGCTGGATGAACTGAACCCCATGAAATACAACACATCAGATGAGGGCAGAAGAAGACTGATACCAGCTGTGATCAACTGCAGAAAAGCTCTGTGAGTGTTTAATCATTAACTATAGTATCATATTAAATAATGAATCTGACATCTTTAAAATAAATGTTCCTAATGAGGGATTTTCTCCTAAATAACAGGCCAGAATCTTAAATGAGTCACAGCACTCTTAATACAGTAGATAGTTGATCAAAATGTGTGTTAGTGCTGCAGTAAATACACTCAGTCTGATGTGAAACTCATTCATTAAATCAGCAGCAGATGAAGCAAAGAGACAGACACTATTCATCAGTAAAGCTGGAATTCAGACATTTTCACTTGTGAATGAAGATAAAATAGTGACACATTACTGGTAATATCTATAGCAATAATAATTTAACATTTAATCTTCACTAATTATTCATAATAAATGTTTAATGTTCCAGCTGTTTGACTATTACAGCACCTATTATGAGAGATATAGGTTTAGTTTTCTAACACATAATTACTTTGTCACCATCAGGATCAAATTAATGTCACAACAGGTTTAGAAACATTTCAGCAGGTCACACATGTTCTTATTCATTATCTGTCCATCTTTGACACATCTATTCTGGTTTACAGAACAGCCCTCATGACAAGACAACAAATATATGTCCATGAGATAAGAAAATGATGATCAGTTTATTTCATGAAATTGTTCCTTTGAATGAGTTAAAACATGAAAGCGCTGTATTTATGTGAAACAAGTAAATGGTCACAATTTGTCAGAAGTACAATCATAATATTTATGTCACAATTGTAAGTTCAGTGAAACTCTTCTGGGTTGGAGCCTTGTATTTTAGCCAGAGCCAGACGGACCCCAGCGGACTTATTTACGGCCCTAGGGCTGAGCTGGACAATTCTCAGGTCATAGCTCAGATGTGGGTCTGGATCGGGCTTGTTTTAGGCTTCTCCTTATGTTTATATTTTACACATTCATCAATAATGGTGCTGGAAAAACTTGGCATGCTGGTGGAAACAACACGATACCAGGCTACTGCGACTATCAACAGCGGCTCGAATGGAGTTTCGTATTTTAAATTATTTCCACTGAAAAAAATCTTAAAGAGTGATCATCTGAAGCCTCCATGTCCTGCACTTCAGCTTCCACTCTCCACACAAACGACTGGATATGGGTCTAGCAGCACACATTTATATCGGTTAAGCATTTAACATTGTGATATGCTTGAACTGTTGTATATCTAGAATTTTTATTTTAGGCAAGTCGTGATGATTTAAGAAGACTAAATTGATCAAACATATGCTCTGATCAACTCACTGTCTGCCGCTTGATCGTTACTTTAAAAAAATGAAAACTTACATTTAACAAACAAAACAGATAAACAGATATCCAGATATGTACTCACTCTCTTGTCATCCAAGATGTTTGTGTCTTTCTTTCTTCTGTCGTAAGGACATTATGTGCCCAAACTAAAGTGCCCGAAGTGCAAAGGTGCTGCATATCAATGCACTGCTCATGAGGATATCAGCCGACAGCTTTAATACAACAGTTACACAAGAAGTTATTATTAATTGACTTACATTGTCTGACTGTAACACTATTGTCTGATTTTGCTCTAATTTGTCATCACAAATAGTTTGAAACAAGTCACAAATGAGCCACTGCGCATCTCCATTCAAACACAGCGGTGTTTAGTTTATAAACTAATGTGTTTTCAACGAATTAATGATTCAGTTTTCCATTCATAAAGACAGTCACTTGTTTTATTCCTGAATAAATCAGCTGTTCATACAAATCAAATAGATGATATGATTCAGTAATTAAATCAGTTTTAAATATATTTTCAGAGATTTAAATCATTTAATATTTCTATATTCAAAATGTTATGTTTAAAACATTAATCTCAACATGAATTTATGAATTTGATTGCTCTCTTGCCGCCTCTGAACCTCATTAAACATGAAAATACACCTACAAGACACTTTTGTTCTTCTGTGCCACTTCTGTAGTACAAATGAATTTAGTTAATGATTTCATTTGATTAGTAACTTATTCTTCTTCTACTTGTTCTTTTCTGTTGTTTTGTCATTGCACTATTAAAAACCTCTTTACATGTCTTTATTATTATTATTTATCTCTTCCAGACTTTCTGGCTGTAATCTCTCTGCTCAGTGTTGTGAGAGTTTGTCATCAGCTCTTCAATCCTCAAACTGTGTCCTGAGAGAGCTGGATCTGAGTAACAATGACCTGCAGGACTCTGGAGTAAAGATTATTTCTGATGGACTGAAGAGTCCAAACTGTCAGCTGCAGATACTGAGGTACTGAAGAACATATAAAGGATAAAGTACAGTCAGACAGTCATAATGTTGATTGTGTGTCTGTAGATGATCTGTCTGTGTGTGTCTGTAGGTTGTCAGGCTGTATGGTGACAGAGGAAGGCTGTGGTTATTTGTCTTCAGCTCTGAGTTCAAACCCCTCACACCTGAGAGAACTGGATCTGAGCTACAATCACCCAGGAGAATCAGGAGTACAGCTGCTCAAACACAAACTGGAGGATCCAAACTATAAACTGCAGATACTAAAGTATGTCAAACACTGATTCTGACATAATAAATGTGTGTGAATGATGCAGATCTACATTAATGTGTGTTTGTGTGTTTATAGTGTGGATCATGGAGGAGAGATCATGATGACAGCTGGACTGCGAAAGTGTAGGTCTACAAACACACACTCACTCACTCACTCACTCACTCACTCACTCACTCACTCACTCACTCACTCACTCACTCACTCACTCACTCAATTCAATTCAGTTCAATTCAATTCAATTCAAACAGCTTTATTGGCATGACAGAAGCACATTTTGCATTGCCAAAGCATACATAAGAATAGAGAATATATACAACAGATGGTAATTTGGAGCAATCAAGTGAATTGAAATGACATTTGAAGAAGTAAAATTGAATGACAGATATTAGAACAAACATAATGAATAGTAAAAACTGTGTAACTCTTTGTTCTGTCTCTGTCATTCCATGCACAAGAACATGGTCTATTACAGTAGCTCTAACTTAATCTGAAAAGACTGTTTTTGGTTTTGCTCTTGCTCCTCTTCCATCATCTGGTATTTGCACTCTTCTGTAACTCTCAAAACAACGGATGCAGCCGTGCCATCTGTGCACTTTGAACTGGCTTTGATTTTGTATATTTAAGTAAGGAATAATTGACTTCGGGCCGTAGAATTCTACTAAAATAATGCACATCCGAGGTGGTGATGCGGTCACGAAGTGAAGCGGAGCATTATTTTCGTAGAATTCTACGGCCCGAAGTCAATTATTCCGCTTATACTACAGTTACCACACCTCAAGACATTGATCAAATTAGGGGTGTGCGATATGACGATTTTTGATCGTGGACGATTAAAATGTCTCCACGATCTGCTTTTGAATAAATATCGTAGTATCGTGCTACAGTGTGCCTCCGTCTTAATATACTGTACATTCACTCACGGGACACTGCACTTATTCATATTCGCGATCACAAAAGTACATTATTTGAATGTGCTTCAAAGTCTTGCCCGGTAAAATAACGCCATTTGGTCCGCGCGCTGTTCTGGCATGCGCTTCATGAGCGCGTAAACCTGAAGCACGTGCGCTAAAATCTGTCAAACAGCACCTGATTACTAAACTGAGCTATCAAAAACACGCAAGGATTACATATAAACACAGTCGGTTGTCTAAAGTGAAAGTAAACAGTTAAGAGAAAAACGGATTTTCATTTTTGGGTGATGATACACTAATAAAACAAAACACAAAGGAAAATCACTCACTGCTCTTGACTGAAGAACTTCAATACAGTTGCTTTAAATGTTGCTTCTATGTATAATTTATGTATATAATGTATATAGTGTTTTATTTTTATATTTGTTAATTAAATTTCTTGAATGCTACTGATAAATACATGGACTGTACCTGAAATTTAAAGCACTGTTTGTTTTATTTGTATAGTAGGCCTATGTGTATTTGTAACATGTAGCTTATCTTTGTTCTTATTTTTTTAAAACAAAGAAAATAATGACAAAGATTTTTTGTCTTCGCCCACTTTGGCTTAAATATCTGCCATTCTTTTTATTTTATATTTTGTTACCTTGTAAGGTTTTGGTTTTAAAATAGAAAAATTAATTTGGCTGTACTACTCAGACAACTTGTAAAAAAGTAAAACCAACATGACAAAGAATCGTGATAAAATCGTGAATCATGATATTTCTTGAAAAAATCGTGATATGATATTTTTACCAAATCGCCCACCCCTAGATCAAATGATATATTTCAAGACATTCGTCCCGTTTTTATCCTTAAAACCCTATTGTGAGTAGGATTAATTTCTTACGCAGCTCATTCAACAGCTTCGTTGCTAGTTCCAAAACGTCATTTTAGACCTAGTAACGACGCTTGAGCTGTTGATAGCAAAATAATGCCGTTAATAATGAAGTTTAGACAGACCGACTGACAAGCAGACAGACGGAAAGAGTGAGGGAGAGAAACTAAGTGTATGACTTTACCTCTCTCACGTCTGTGTCTCTCAAGGGTGACTGGCAGCATCGTCTCTACTAACAGTTAAACTTTAAGTTAATTTTCTTCAAGAACACGCCGTTGTTTCCTCGCGTCTGAGAGCTGTCATGTCGTTTTTAAGTTGTTAATCGTCAGAGCAGCGCTAACAACATTAGCGCGAATGCTAACGCGAGTGCAAACTGTAACGTTATGTGTGTGCGTCTGTGAGGTGAGTGAGAGAGGACGAGAGAAATAGAGTTTGTGCTTTCCGTACATAATAAAACTTTTATCCTGATGTTTACTGTATTTATTAGTTTGTCCAGTGTCATTGTGGGTTTTAGTTATTTTGCTGTTTTGGGCTGAAAGGACCTTGAAATAACTGAAATCGTATGGCGAAGTGATATAGACATGCACTGCGGTCTAAAGCTGCCTGGAACTACGTTCGCCGTGCGTTTCCCTGAATATAATGCACACCTCTAGAACGTTCGTCAGCCAATCAGATTCAAGCATTCAACGGCCCTGTAGTATAACATATTCTTATTACACGGCTCTTTGGAATGCTTGATTCTGATTGGTCAGTTGAGACATTTGCAGGTTCGTTCTTTTCAAATAATCACCGCTCCAAAGTAATAACGCATAGCCGGTACTACTTGTATGTTTAAAATCCCTCCGTGCCAACAAAGATTACCGTTTGGCGCCATCTTGTGACAAACACTGGACAACCACAATTAACAATGGAAAATTTGGACATTAATCTATTTAAATTGTCTTACTAACGTACATAGTTTGAATGTTAGTCACGTGGTACTATATCATTTCGCGGAAGGATAAAAATGTTAATTTAAAACAAATATGCCAATAAAAGGTTTCAAATTCATATTCATGTCCAGTTTTTTTCCTTATGTGGCAAGTAGCCGTGTAATATGCGGGATAATGTACAGGCAGCCGGTAGTTATCGCAGAAATAAGCCCCTTCAGTGTGAACTACCGGCTGCCTGTACATTATCCCTTACATAAACAAGCGTGAAGAATTTTGAATTATTGTGTGTAAATGACAACAGCCGTGTTGCGGTTGTGCTTCACTTTTGCTTTCTTGTGTTGATGAGGATGTAATGAGGAAGAGGAAAGTAGATGAAGAGTCCTCAAGGCAAGATGAATGTGGAGTTGCTGGTGTCTTTGGTGTCTGAACACAAAGAGCTTTTTGACAAACGCCAGAGCGACTATAAAAATCTGGATAAGAGGGAGTTGTTATGGAGAGGAATTCAACGTTCTGTTTCGCAGTTAACAAAAAAGTGTGTGAATGGTTTTGACAAGCACATAAATACTGGCTCTCTGTAATTACGGATAATTGTGTGCTAATTGAGCTCAAACTTTGCAGACTCAAGTGAACAATAATGAATGCTAGTGTTTCTAAATGACCACATGGTCTTTGAGGAGAAATGTAGGGATTTGTGTGTAGAGTTTTACAGTAACAGTTCACCAAATCTGACTAAAGCAGGGGAATAGTGTTTATAGTTTAGGGAAATGGGTGTCATTTTTATGGTTTTCAAATTTTAGTTAAAAAGCCTGGATATAATGTTTTTGCAACTGAGAAAAACTGTAAATAGTAAAATATATCCCAATATTACTGCTCTTGCTGTATTTTAGATCACATAGATGCAGGCTTGGTGAGCAGAAGACAATAAAAATGAGGCACTGATCTATTAGTGTGGCATCTTCATCGCTTGTGTTTGAAAAAGGAAATCAAGATACTTCCTGTTAGATTTTTGGGTGTAACATAGAGAATGTATTGTGTGTTGTGTTTTGCAAAAAGTGCTTTACGAAATTTAAAACCGAGTCAAAGACTGAGAATTAGTGTATGGTTTTGCAGATTTGGTGTGTGCTTCTGGTGTTTGAGTGTCAGCTTTCACAAATTGTGTGACAAGTAAAGATTGTGTGTGTAAGCAGATGACAAAAACTGTAAGCTACATCCATATTAATCTAGATACATTGGAAAATGCAAGTTTTTCTCAATATTTTGGCCTTTTATCCACACAAAGACTTATGGTTTTTCTGGCATTGTTGTTTTATATTATGACACAAATTGCACTTGCAAGTCCATCCATCTTCCACTTTAAAATTTTGTAAAAAGAAAAAAAAAAAAAAAAATTAAAGTAAATTCCATTTGGAAAAAAAACTAGAAAATGTTGTCTTTTTTGGGATGAGTTTTGTTTGGCAGCTGTTGTTACCAGTCATTTGATAATTTGTTTAACAGTGTGAGAAATGCATATATCTGATTGGCTGACGAACGTTCTAGAGGTGTGCATTATATTCAGGGAAACACACAGCGAACATAGTTCCAGGCAGCTTTAGACCGCAGTACATGTCTATATCACTTCGCCATGTGATTTATACGATACGATATATTTCTATATATGTATGTATATACATATATATATATATATATATATCAGGGCTGGGCGATAAACGATAACGATATATATCGCGATAGACAAGAGATCGATATCAATAAAAAATATGTTCGATAAAATGTTCGATATTTTGTATTCTTCGTCGGCCGCCCAGCCCCCCTTTAACGTCCAGTTAATTGTATTTTCTATATAGTGCCAGGTCACAATAGAAGTAAAGGTTATCTTTCCTACAGAACGGGTCCTTGTTGTTGTATTAAACAAACTAAATAGCCTTATGTTATAGCCTTATGTTCATGCGGCGCTGCGCAGACCGATCGGCGGCTGACTTGAAGTAGTGCATGCCGGTTAGAAATTTTGTCCGACTTGAACCGAGTCAGTCCTCGCTGCAGCCTGTAGCGCGATGATGTAGCTGGATCAGGTCCAATACGTACTGGACGTTGTAACCGGATGCGCGGTGGTTTGTTTTGCTGATATTTCAATATAAACAGTCACAGAAGTGAAAACAGCTTGATCTGACAGCTATGATCAGTTTGTATATTGAATCTAATGTTTAATGTTGTTTTTTCCCCATATATGTACATGCCCTGCTGACACTGGGTTCTGCTTCAATTTGCTGATCAATGCAGATCACTGTAGAAAAATGAGTAGCCATTAAAGAAGGAACTCTTACCAATCAAAATATCATTAAGCACACTCTTTCTTTTGACATTTGACAAGATTTTTTTTTGTGGTTTTATTTTTCCATTTCCCTTGAAAGTGTAGGTATTTCAAGTACTTTACATACCTTATTGTATTGTAACTTTAGGATTAAAATGACATAGAGACATATTTTTAAAATGACACATAAAATAACAACTTTTTGCTTCCACTCAACAATAAATATGTTGTAGGCCTATATACACTCACTGAAAATAATACTTGAAAAAGATTTTATTATGCTTTTAATCCATTACATTTAAATTAAAAAGCTCTAAAGTTAAGCAATTTAAAACTTTAAAAATGTAACATTTTGCCTGTGTAGAGAGCATCACATCACAATTTAAGCATCACATTTGTGTAAATTATTATTCATCAGTTATTACTTATTAATATTCATCACTAGGCCTACTAGTACGAATATCATCACAATACAACATTGTCCCTTTAAACCAGCGCATTCGTCTTATATTCAGACTACTTCGCATGCTACTTCGCATGTGTCTATCACGTCAGTAAAACAAACCACCGTGCACGCGCCTAACTCCATTAGCAAAAAAGATCAAATTAACTAATATTTCATCATTAACCTACTATTACTACTTGCAAAATTTCATATTCACCGCTGCGAATTCTCTCAACAAAATCCTTTATTTATTATTTAAAAAAAAAAGAGGTTCAACAGTATATCCAAACTATTTCATCATCCAAAAATCTTATGGCTTCTAAAACTATCAATTTGTTTCATCTTTTTTAATTTATATTGTTTAAGGTTTTGTTTTGTTTTGTATCTTTTTATTTTTTATTAATTTAATTATATACATGTATAATGCTGACATTTTTGTACTTTTGTGCTTTGTACCTGGGCAATAAAAATAAAAATAAATAAATAAACGTCCAGTACATATTGGACCTGATCCAACTACGTCATCGCGCTACAGTCTGCAGCGAGGGACTCTTGCTTGAACCGGCGCCGACGCCACCTGACGTTCACGTGTGGCATCAAAGTAACGCGAGAGCGTTTCGAGAACAGCCGGCTTTCTCAGCCAGCGCAACATTTCAGAAGGGACTGCACTATGGAACGCCGTTGGAGACTATAGGCTGTGATGACGTCACAGCTCCTCATGATTGGCCACATCCACCACGTGACGATGATCACGCGTGTTTCGTGCATAACAAATCAATAGGCCTATGTCACGCAACAATTGAACGTCTCTAAGTGGGGTGACGGCAGTTCCGGTTAGCTTTTTAGGGACGTTCTAAAACGCCTAACGTGGCTTAATGTACATAAAAAACTACCAGGAAACCCCACATTTCTGTCAAACCTTACTTGGAACAAACAGTAACTACTATCTAAAGAACGAGTCCTTATTCGACAGGTAAAGTGAATAATATCACGTTAAGCGTTTTCTCCCTCATAGAAGCCCGTTATACGGAAACAGCGTAACGTGGTTTAACGTATCTCAACGACTAGGGAAAACAAACGTCTGTTAAATTTCAGTTATAATAAATACTTGCTGCTGTCAAACGAATGAAATATCATTCAGCATATAAAGTGAATAATATCACGTCAAGCGTTTTATCCCTATATAACTCCATTAAGGAAAAAGCATAACATGGTTTGTTATAATGGACTTCTATGGGGGAGATCACTTTGTATGCTGAATAAGAGCTCGTTCTTTTGACAGCAGCAAGTATTTATTATAAGGAAAATTTAACAGAAGTTCGGTCTTTCCTGATGGCTGTTGAGGAACGTTAAACCACGTTAAGTTGTTTCCTTATTATGGGCTTCTATGAGGGAGAAAACGCTTAACGTGATATTATTGAATGTCAAAGTCAAGTGTATTTATATAGCAGAGATAAGTGTAATTCATGTGTCAGATAAAACATCCTTTTTAATTAATCGAATTTTGTTTTATTTACAATCATTGGTGGGAATACATAGATGGGGTGTAGTATTTTAAGTTTCTTCCGACCACTTTGCGAGACGTAGATGCTCTCCTTGTTGAAATGCAAACTGCAAACGAAAGTGCTGCCCCGGAGAATATTAAAAGAAGGCCCCTCATCTCTCTTTATTAATCTCACCCAAGACTTGCGTAGTGTTTCGTCGTAAAGCAACCTGGTACGCTTCAAGAACAACTGCTGCCATTGTTTTTATCGTTGCAGTAGCGTTACTAGCAATGACCGGAAGTTCTATTACCCTACTCCGCGTTCCGGAAGCAGGAAGTGAGACATAGGCCTATTTGCATGCCATTTCATAAATAGTTTACGATCTTTTGACTGCAGTACATTTTTTTCCCTTAAATTCTTTATATTGGATTTGTGCATAAGTTTATTATTGTACTTTTTTCATACAGACCACTTATAGTATTTAGCTGCATATTTAAGTGATATTTTTTATGGAGTAACTAAAATGTCACAGACATTTAATGTAATGTGGTCAACACTGATTGATGCTGAAATCTGTAGTTTCTGCTTCACTTGCATGTGCTGCATTTCTTTCAACAAAAAAGGTATTTCTATAGCTTCCAGTTCATCTGCAATAAAGTAGGCAAACGCCACGTGATCTGCCATGTTTGAGGAAGCAACGAGATCCCCAACGTGTCCGACTTGACGGTGTTCTGAAATATTCGGTGCCTGAGATTTTCTGTGACACTGGGCGGAGCTAACATGAATATTCATTAGTTTCCTGTTTCATGTTAAAGTCCCCCTGAAATCAAAATTAAAGTTTTTTGGCTTTTAGTATGAATATATTAGCCTTAAGGTGATCAATAAGCTAGTGTGCTGCAAAACAAAGACAAAATTCGCATTTACAAGATATGGGCATTCAAAACTTACAGTCTCGTCACTTCCGCCAATATGAATCAACGATTTTGATGATATCACTGTGCACTTCAGTTTCTCATCAAACGTTCTGTCCAATCAAATGCTCTCTAGAGTCCGTAGTGTCCCGCCCCCTACACAGAGACCCGGAGCAGATCATATGCGCTCATATGTGCGGACGGCATGTATTAAACTACACAGCCTTAGCATGATTATGATTACTATTTTGTTTTAGCAAGTTTCATATTGAATTTGTGGGGTAATTAATTAGTCTGTGGCTGTCATAAGCTTACAAATGCGGCTTTACCGAGCTCAACGGCTCTTGCCCGAGCAGATATTAATGGAACGCTATTGGCTATTCAAAATTAGTGGGCGGGGCTGGGCGATATGTTTTTGTTTCAGTTAAAAGTACGTCACCACATAGAATAACGCTGCATGTTTCAAGGCACTTCAGTGGACCTTTAAAGCGCCACTAAAAATTTTAGTGCTCCTTGGACCATATAAACTGTTTTCGTTACTGTAAATTAATTTAATTTCAGCATCGGATCGAACTAATTTAAGTTTTTTATTCCTTTAATTTTTTATTCCTTTAGATTGTTGATTTCATTTGTAGATTGTGTGCTGTAAGTTTGATTTGACCTGAATAAAATGGCTTCATTTTAATATGTTGTATATACACTCACTGACAATAATACTTGACATAGATATTATGCTTTTAATATGATTTAATTTAAGGACATGTTCTAACTAATGAGCCGACAGGCATTTATAGGACAGCGTTTTAGTGCCACGTAAAAAAAAAATCTAAGATTACAAGATTAAGGTCGTAATATTTTGAGAATAAAGTCCAAATATTACAAGAATAAAGTCGAAATACAAAAATAAAGTTGAAATATTACGATAATAAAGCCGGAATATTACGAGAATAGAGTCGAAATGTTTCATGAATTTAAATCATAGAAATTAAAGTTATAACTCAGTTAAATTTAGAGTAGGCTATAGCCTATTTTGCGCATGCAAAGGCCTGGATTGATGCCTCCGAGTGGCCGCATCATTTTACCGGGATGAGGAAGAGCCATTTTACTGACTTGCGAAAACAGCTTAATATTAAAAATATTTGATATTTATTAACAGACTGAACAGGACCAACTTTTTATTCAGCTCATACACCCATTGGACATTCCTTTGGGGGGTGCTAGCTCTCTTATTTGACTATTTTAATACACTACAAATATATACACTACGAAAAAAATCCTTTTCTTACTTAGAATTTTTGTCTTGTTTTCAGCCAAAATATTTAACAATTTTTAAATCAAGAAGGATATTCTAGTAAAAAAAATGGACTTGTTTTTAGAAAGAACAAGTCGAAATTAAATGAGTTTTTGCTTAGAAAAAGCTAAATAATCTGCCATTGGGGTAAGCAAATAAACAAGACTCAAACAAGTAAGAAATTCTTTTTTTTTTTTTTTTTCGCAGTGTATGTGGGATTATTAGCAGAAATATATTGTGTCATACGGGGACAGTATGCTGGGAAATAATATGTCTTAGATGGCATTCGTTGTTTGTAATATAAAACATTTCTAATATAAAGTCTCAAAATCTTTGAAAATTCTTATCAAAATTCTTTGTGAAAATTCCTCCACCTGCTCCGCAAAAATGTCTGTGGCGTCCAATCTTTTATTCCCCACATTTTTATTAAATTAAATAATATTCTGACTTTATTCTTGTAATATTTTGACATTATTATCGTAATATTTTGTCTTTATTCTCATAATATTTCGACTATATTATCGACATATTAATCTCGTAATTTTACGATTTTTTTATGTGGCACTAAAACGCTATCGTAAAAAACGCTGTGGTATATTTAAGTCATTTTTGCTTTGTGCTGATGTTTTACTTCGAGAGTCTGTAAAACTGTTGATAACTGGTATAAAATGCATCTTTGATGAAAAAATAAAGTTTCCGCTGTGATATTTCTGTCGTTCCTTATTTTTGGCTTAGTTGGTAGCATACATAACTTCAACCAGACTTTAATATTAAATTA
The DNA here is from genome assembly GCF_049309525.1 of Garra rufa. Classification (NCBI taxonomy): domain Eukaryota; kingdom Metazoa; phylum Chordata; class Actinopteri; order Cypriniformes; family Cyprinidae; genus Garra; species Garra rufa. The sequence continues at coordinate 2,797,675 of NC_133366.1, read as the reverse complement.
ATGGTTCTTTTAATGTTTCTCTTTTTCATGAATTCATTAATGGTGAAGTCAGAATCCATGCTTTTATTTCAAAATGTTCTACAATTCTACAGTACAAGCTTACGTTACTTCAAAGTAACTTCATATATATATATATATATATATATATATATATATATATATATATATACTGAGGATGATCATTTGCTTTCTTGATTGTATTAAATGCCAACTAAAGTGCAAATTAATATAGTCCATGCTACATTTTAATTAATTTTACTCTTTGAATAAAGTAAAAAAAAAGCAAGTAAAATATCTTAATTTATTTAACAGCTGAACCAGCAATAAAAGTATGAAGGTACTTTTGGTGCACAACTACTGAACACATGTGAGAGCGGAATTTGTATCTGTAGAGCACAAAAGGAAATTTTTTTAGGAGTTGTAAACTTGTAGATTTTTTTCCTCTCCTACAAACACAACACAACAGTTACACCTTCACACATTCTTCACTGCAGGTGCACAAATCCTATTCTACGAATCACACATGAAGAAACCAGTGGCGGCTACTGGTCTGTCAAATAGGGGAAGCTCATTTTCGGTCTACATCATAAAATTGTCTATTTATTTAAAAGTAAATTCTGCCCTACGTTCCTTTTCAAGAAAATGGTCTGTGACCCTGTCGTACCAACTAGGCGTCTTTTCCAGTGACTTTTCGTGTGCAGTTTCATATGAATGAATGATCTAAAAAAAATATTAAACTCTGTAAAAGTGAAACAAGGAATGTGGTGTATAATTGTGTGAAATGTATGATGAAAATCAAGCATTTCGCCAAGCAAATATAAAGAAATGGGTTGCAGCAGTTTTTATTTCGACTGAACTTGAGAAATCCACGATGGGACTGAGCGGCCGCAGAGAGCGCGAACGAATAGCTTCAGCGATTCCTTATAGGACAAAATCGCTGTCAGTCAAAAGGAGATGCAATCTTTCGACAGACCCTCCAATCATCACGCAGAAGCTCAGCGTCCAGGCCAGCCCACTCCCCATTCACCCCCAGAGACGCTGAGCGTCCGTGGGCGGGACATAATCGCAGCGTTTATCCAATGACCGTCTAGTTTCAAAGCACTGAAAAAAAACGTTCAAAGCAGCCCCATTGAAGTCAATGGACGCTGGGCTTCAATGGGGAAATGCACTGTGACGCTACGGGAATGTATGAGAAGAAAATCAAGTCAGCCGACCTGCTATATCTAACTGATTCTGAACGAATTCGTCTTTGAGATGAACGTTTTCTAACGCATTTTTAGTCAATAAAATGTTAATACAATAGTACGTAATTTGACCATTAATTTTGTGACATTATAGGGGAAGCTGAGCTTCCCTTGCAGTCTTAAAGAAATCGCCACTGGAAGAAACTCATACGCTCACATTTTTTGTCCAGTTGCTGCAGTGAATATGGTGCAAAACGCATTCACACACCCGTATCAAAAATGTGAAGTCACGGACAAATTTTACACACCCGCAAATTAATATGTGAATCCATACAATGAGAGTTGCAAACTTGTAGAATATTTGGTCACAAATGCATTACTTTTCTTGGATAGTTTTCTAACATAATCGCAAGTCCAATTACTACAACTGCTTGAATCTGCTGCTATGAGTCTCAAACGCAGATTTTTCGCCTTCAAATGACAAGTTCCGCGCGCTCTCACTTTTGCACCATATACTCCGTGAAATGTGGAGCAAAAGTGATTTGTGCATCTGTGAGGCAGCGGCAGGCCCTGTTCAGAGAGCAGAGAATTTCGGCCAATCAGAAGAGCTCGTTTGAGCCGTCGGCGCGCGACCGAGAAAGCGGAAAAAAAAACGAGACCATCTTCTCGCGCTGGCGATGTGAAGGACCAATAAAGCTATGCTTTTTTCTCATCTTCCCCCTGGAATCATTCACCGTTATACATTTGTTTAAGTAGTTTTAATATATGCGCTGGTTGTTCTCTGTGACTTAAAATTTATTGTGTGCTCTACAGCTACACATTTCGCTCTCACATATGTTCAGTAGTTTTGCACCAAAAATACCTTCATATAAAAGGAATGTTGGACATGATTGATCACAAATCAAACTTTATTATGCCAAATCAAATGCATAAGTATATTCTGTACAAATCAAATCAAATCAAGCCATTTAAAACGCACTCAAATGTAAAACCGAAGTAGGGTAAATGACAAAAAGACGAGAGTTGTTGGCTTTATTAGGCTAAATGATGCATATTCTAACAATAGATTTGGATCTGGATTTCTTATGTAATTAATAAATGTCTGTGCGCAATATATATTAGCTCGAAACTGAAATTAAATTACGTTACAGAAAGCTGTATTTTTTGAATCAGGAGCACTAATATTTAAGTGCAACTTTAAGACGAAACTCATGAACAACAGGAAATACATGAATATTCATGTTAGCCCCGCCCAGTGTCACAGAAAATCTCAGACACCGAATATTTCAGAACACCGGCTCCATTTTCAGCTCCTCCCCGACTGCTTTCGGCTAATCCCGCTGATCGGTCTGTGCAGCGCAGCATGAGCTCGAACACACCTATATTCTCCTCACAGACGGGATCGCGGACTCCATTCATGAAAACGGACTTTACTATAGGGCGGAATGCCGCGGAGTTCGTCGATTTTTGGACCAATAAATCAAAAGTTGGTCTGTTAATTAATTCCGATTGCGATATGGACTAGTGTCTGTGAAAACTGAAATGCAAAAAGACCGTTTCAATAAGAATCCTGCATGTTCCGTTTGCCTCTATATGTATGAATGGAGGAGACGCGTTTTATTTTCACTACACACATACTGAAGCGCACGTGTCACTTTTTGTCAATTTGACCGTTTCATTAGTGAAACTAGCATCATTCATACTGGGCGAATTCCAAACGGCTATTTTGCGCCCTTCAAGGGCACTTCTAGAAGGGGACGCCATTTGTAGGGACGTTCCAAACGAAAGTGAGCAACTTAATCCCTTCACGAAGGGCCCTTCCAGAAGGCCGTTAGCGAAGGGAACATTCCATGGTCACTTCACGGAAGTGATTTCCGTTAGTGATCACGTTTGCAATCACGTGATTTGTTACGAGTTCTCGCGAGGCTTTTGAAGCAAAGATGGCGGGGGATTTTGAGTTTACATATAAATGTAAGTAGTATTTAATTTAATTTATCTTTATTTTTATGGAATAGTCATTTTAATGCAATAGGTTAATGTTATCGTCAGTGATTTAAATATGTTTTAAGACCGTTATGAGGTAGTGTAGGCTACTTTGGTTTATCGAAATTATTTATATAGATACGCTAGCTAAATATGACTAACGTTGCCTGCAGGGTCCAGCGAAGAGACAACAAAAATTTATTAAGCTAAGGGCAGAGAAGGAGTCATGTGTTTATTTTTATTTATATCTCTCACACAAACACATACATACATATATATATATATTTTTTTTTTTTTTTTTTGTATTAAACACGAAGCTGACAAAAGTAATTTAAAACAAAACATTAGACAAGATTTTAAGTAAATATATATATTTATTTAATTATTCATTCATTCAGGATGCTGCGCGTACACGCAGCGTTGTCAAGGTAACATTTCGTCAGTCATTCCCTTCGCCAAGGGAGTTCCAAACGGTTAAAAGAGACAGAAATGCCCTACTCCCTTAAAAGAACTCACTTCAAAGGGATCTGCCCTTCGGAGGGAGTAGGGCGTAGGGATGCGCACTTCCATTTGGAATTTGCCCACTGTATTACACACTGAAACTTCACGGCAACCTGTCAAAATAAAAGTACGGTTTAACATGTAACAGAACAATATTAGTCTTGTATTACTGTACAGTAGGCCTATAATGTAGGTGTTTATATGTTCACATTTAAATAATTTACATAAAACAATATATATGATAAAAAATAAAATAAAAAGAGTCACCACTTAATTGTTGAGAAAATACTATTATTATTAAACCTTTTTATAACTATATAATTTTTCTCCTATGTATTAATTTTAACAGTAAAGCTCCAATTATCTTTATTTTTAAAAATAAATCAGTGATTTTGCTTTCATTTGATTATCAGAAAAATTAAAAGAAAAATTTCTGAAAAAAGCAATAGATTGTAGGGCCCTATTGTTCAAAATGTTGAAAGTATTGGACTTATTTTTTCAATTAAATAAATGTTTTCATTATTACACAAAGTATAGGCTAAAGTACCGGGAAAGGTGTAACGTTGGCTACATGCAACCAGCAATCTGTGCAGAAATAAATATAATCAGCCAAGTACTTTGCAACAACCTCTGACCTGTGGTCAAGCCGTACTTCTGGGCCATACATTAGCTTGACCATTCACTTCATCCACAATGAATGGGGTTTGAATTGAGGATTAAGAGATAATTAAGTGTATATTGTGACTTTAGACTTATGTTTACATTACATTATTTGAGTTTTCCATGGTTGTTGACATTTCTGTCTTAATAACTGAGGGGATTATGATCAGAGGAAGGTTAAGTTTAAAATAAAAATGTTTGAATGTAATATATTTTTCTCCTGGTCCTTATTTTAAATGGGTCATAAAAATATCAATAATTATCGATATCGACCGATATGAAACACTGATATCGTGATATAGTTTTCAGCCATATCGCCCAGCCCTAATATATATATATATTAGGGCTGTCAAACGATTAATCGCATCCAAAATAAAAGTTTATGTTTACGTACTAAATGTGTGTTTACTGTGTATATTTATTATGTATATATAAATACACACACATACATGTATAGACTTAAAAAAATACTTATATGTATGGATAGTTATACTTGTATTTAATTTAGATTATATATAGAATTATAAATATTTTATATATAAATCTAAAACAGTTTTCTTTAATATACATGTTTGTGTGTGTATTTATACATACATTATGTATACACACAGTACACACACATACAGTATGTAATCATAAACTTTTATTTTGGATGTGATTAATCGCGATTAATCGTTTGACAGCCCTAATATATATATACATTTTAGAAGTATATTTATACATTTAAAATATACTGTGAAAAAATATATACTGTATGTGTGTGTGTGTGTGTGTGTGTGTGTGTGTGTGTGTGTGTATATATATATATATATATGTATATGTACACACACAGTGAAAGTGGTGACATATTGTATAAACAAAAAATGGCCAAGAAAAACATTTCCTAAAATATATTTAAGTACAAATATTTATATATTTATTCTCATATTTATGGGAGAGCTCATGTTGAACAAACTCTGGTGTATTGAGCAGATTCTGAATAAATGACTCTGATTGGCCGTTGTGTTCACTCTCTCAACAAACACGTCTGTGATTGGCTCCAATGATCAACGCTGCAGAAACACACTGTAAATAGAAAGTGTTGATGTTGTTCACAGTCACACAAACACACACAGGATCATCTGAAAACCAAACCGAGCCGCTGCTGCAGAAACCTGCTATCGTTATGCTTTAACATTTAAACCAGCTTTCTCTATATTAGTGAACACATCTGTGAATAGTGAGGACATTCTGGACAAATCTAGTCAAAGCTGTAAACACACACAGACATCTTCACTGTTGAGCTGTTCTTGATGTTTCTCTCTTCTTGTGTTCAGATGCCTGTGATCTCACTCTGGATCCAAACACAGCAAACACTCGACTCGTTCTGTCTGATGACAACAGGAAGATCACAGATGTGAGAGATCCTCAGCCGTATCCTGATCATCCAGACAGATTTGATGAGCTTCATCAGGTTCTGTGTGTTGAGAGTCTGACTGGACGCTGTTACTGGGAGACTGAATGGAGCGGAGATGATGCTGGTATATCAGTGTCATATAAAGGAATCAGCAGGAAAGGAGGGAGTGAAGACTGTTGGTTTGGATGGAATGACAAATCCTGGAGTCTGATCTGCTCTGATCACAGATCCATTGTCCGTCACTATAAGAACAGCACTTATATACCTGACATCAGTTCATCCTCTAAGAGAGTAGGAGTGTATGTGGACGTGTCGATCGGCTCTCTGTCCTTCTACAGTGTCTCTGACACACACACACTCACACACTTACACACATTCAACACCACATTCACTGAACCACTCTGTGCTGGATTTATGGTTGATTATGGTTCCTCAGTGTCTCTGTGTGATATTAAACGATAGAGAGACTGTCTGTAAATCCTCTTTCTGATGTTTGTGGTTTTCCCTGTTGGGAAGAGATAAAATTAATCATTTTTACTGTTGATTATCAGTTGGCCCCATTAACCCTTTAGATAGGCCTTTGTAAAAAAAAAAAAAGCTTAGTTTTACATTGAGATCTATGGAGTATAACGGCATATTATAGTGTGTGTGTGTGTTTGTTTGTGTGTGTGTTTGTGTTTGTGTGTGTGTGTGTGTGTGTGTGTGTGTGTGTGTGTGTGTGTGTGTGTGTGTGTGTGTGTGTGTGTGTGTGTATGTGTGTACCTGGTATTCATCACGTTATAGGGACCAAATGTCCCCACAAGGATAGGAATAGCAGTAGATTTTGACCTTGTGGGGACATTTCTCAGGTCCCCATGAGGAAACAGGCTTATAAATCACGCACAATGAGTTTTTTTGAGGAAGTAAAAGTGTGCACAATCTCCTGTGAGGGCTAGGTTTAGGTGTAGGGTAGGTGTAGGGCGATAGAAAATACGGTTTGTACAGCATAAAAACCATTACGCCTATGGAATGTCCCCATAAAACATGTAAACCAGTGTGTGTGTGTGTGTGTGTGTGTGTGTGTGTGTGTGTGAGAGAGACCTTTGTGCATCTTGATACGTCTGAGAAAATCAAAATAAGCACCTCAGCTCTCAGAACTATATGGTAAACATAAATATACTTGCTTTGTTTTGTTTACTTCATGTAGTTCTGAGAGCTAAAAATCTGATGCTGCGCCAAAACTAACAATGCATGAAAGACAATGTTGTTACTAATCTTTCACATGTCCAAGACTATTAAATAGGTTTAAAAAAAAAATCCAGTCAACAATTAACTTTTATATTGAAAATAAGTCCGTTTTTTTAACCAAAATCACTGACATCATTTATGAACTTGGCATTTAAAGAGTCAAAATCCTGAATTGTTTCAAAAGATTTGGTAGTTTTGATCAGGACTGAGGTTGATTAAGAGGTTTATGCAAAACAAATAAACAAAAAATATTGCCCAGAGCATACGGTTAAGTTTTTTTTTCAAATCTCAAAGCATTTTCTTAAAATATGTGTCAAAATAAGATTTCTCACAAAAAATCATTTAATTTGCTTTAACAGAGAAAAAGTTAAGACTCAACAGCATCCCTCAGTGGACGAAAACATCCTCAACAACACATAAGGGTTAAGAAACATTAAAATAATAACACAAAAATCCATGTTTTGACTCGTTTAAGTGACAGCAGTTTTCTGAGGTTCTCCTGAGCCCATGTGGCTATACAGTAGTCAACATTTGAAGAGGATCAAAAAAAGTTCAAAGTTGTCATAGGACAAGAACGGGTATTATTTTAGTTTTAGGACAACTGATAAAAGGTTTTGATCCACTTCAAATGTTGACTACTGTAACGCTGTTTCTCATGCCATTTGAGGCTCAAACGTCACATTCAGGAGTTTTCTCTGTACAATCTGACATTTATCTGGATTCCCTGAATCTTTTCACAATATGTGACACTGGACCACAAGAAAAACAGTCATGAGGGTCAATAAAAATAAATAAAAAAGCTGAATAAATAAGCTTCCCATTGATGTATGGTTTGTTAGGATAGGACAATATTTGCCTGAGATACAACTATTTGAAAATCTGCAATCTGAGGATGAAAAAAAATCTAAATATTGAGTAAATCGCCTTTAAAGCTGTCCAAATGAAGTTCTCAGCAATGCATATTACTAATCAAAATTAGGTTTTGATATATTTATGGTAGGAAATGTACAAAGTATCTTTATGCAATATCCTAATGATTTTTGGCTTAAAAATTTTTTTTTATAATTTTGACCCATGCAATGTATTATTGTCTATTGCTACAAATACACCTGTGCTACTTAAGACTGGTTTTGTGCCAGAGTTACATATTATGAATTGTAGTCGGTAAAATACCCAAATACAAATATGATTTCACTATTCTCCCATGAAACCTGGCACAAAGGGGTGAGGCATGACCCATCTTTTGCTTCACAGCTTCACTATTAGTAGAAAGACAGCCATTTTTAGATGCATCAGGCACTTCTTTTCCTCTGTGTCATGTATTAGTTATTTGTAAGAGATGAGCATTCATACAGTAAAGCAGCGGAGTATCTCATTGTCTCTGGTGATGCTCAGAGTCTAGGAACAAAAGCTCATTTCAGTTGTGTTTATTCTGAACAGTTTTTAGATACATTAAAAAATCTGCTCACATGTATGAAAGTTTGTGCTGTAAAAACATTCATATAAATAGGTGTCAATCAGCTCAGCCAATCACAGATGAGCTGGGCGGAGTCAAAGCAGGAAGACCTCTGAACTTCAGGCATTTCTCAGTCGCTCTGTTTGATGTGAATGAAGCAGAGACCAGGATGATCACCGCTCTTGCTGTAAACACACACACAACATCAGTCTTTCTGAAACTAACTCATACACTTATGTGTGTGTGTCAGACGGACCTTCTGTATCCGGGCAGGATCACAACACTCAGACAGTTGTCCTCCAGCGCTCTGAACACTTTCCCCACTCTTGCATCCAGTTTCTTCATCTTCCGCTCCAGCAGTTGCTCCTGAGGGTCACATGACACCAATAATCAGAGACAGAGAACATTTAGGCCACGCCCACTGGAGAAACAATCCAGTCATTTCTTCTGATGTACATATAACAATCTTTTATTTTCCTTACATTTTTCTTTAATGCTTTATTTAAGAACTGCTTTGAAACGGCGTGACCCTTTTTTATCATGTCTTTTCTTTGCTTTTTTCCATTATTTTTTATGAATATATGATGTGATATTGTTAATGTTATTTGTTTCTGTGGGCAAACAATTAAATAAATAAATAAATGATGAATGTTTACTGTCTGTCGCCGTTAAATTTCCCTCCAGCGGACATAGCTCTGAGTAATAAGACACATTGGGCTACTTATTGCATTCTCATTTATTTTTTTTAGGTCAACAGCTTATAAAAATGTAGTTGTGTCTTTTTTAGCTTGTTTACTTTACACTTTGTCTCATCTCAGCTTTTAGACATTGTTCTATTTTTTGTTACAAGTCAGAAATGACGAGGAGGCAGCTTCTCGTAATACAAAGTCAATGGAGAGCGTTGGATTGTTTTCTCCTGATGGACGTAGTTTTCAGATTATGTCTCTGTCTCTATGCAGGAGAGCATTATGAGATGATAAAGACAGAGTTTGTGTTTGATTGACAGCTGTCACTCACGTCACACTCCTCCCCCTGCTCGTCTGTGTTTGGGCCGGTTTCCGTGGTAACAGGGCACGAGTGTATCCATGAGGTCAAGTGGGGCGGAGTCAGAGCGTGACACACTGACAGCTTCCTGTTGTTCTGGAGAGCGTTGTCCACTGCGGCCTGAGCGCTTTCAGCACACTCGAACCCTAGCAATAACACACAAACACCCGAGTCATTCACCATTCACACATTAACACACTCTGGTGGATTGATACGCACTGATGAAGGCCTGTCTGTTGCGTTTCCCAGAATGATCTGTAGCGCTGATGTGTTGAATAGAGCCGAACCGTCTGAAGGTCTGGAGCTGGTCTTCATGCCGATGCGGTTTGGAGGATAGATTACACACGTAGATGAGGTTAGCGTTGAGAGGATCGTTCTGACGCTCAGAGAGACGCTCGTCCAGATCCAGACACATCTGGTGTACGGGACGCCGCACCTGCGCTCACATAACCCTCATCACATCACAGACTATTACAATAACTATATCAGTACCAATAATCATAACCAGTGCTGGGGTAACGTGAAACAAGTAACGCAACTTACCTAATAATGTTACTTTTTAATTGACGAGAAAACAGTTACTTTTTCATTCATCAGTTACTTTTTTCGCCTCATTTATTGATTAAAAGCTCTCCTGTCCCCATGTGGAGAGAAACTGTAAGATGTTACTTTAGTTCTAGAATAAATGTGAACATGCATTAATTCATCTCACTCACTAAAAACAGATACAGTGTTCTTCAAAATGAATAAAAACCATGTATTTAATCCCATTTTATTAACCTTTGATGAGCCAATTCATCCATACTAATAAACAGAAATGACTCAAGATAATCTAACTTTTGTTTATTGCTGAAGAGTTGTCATTTGTTCTTCTGCGGTCTACTGTACAGACGTCAATCTACTTTTCTCTAAGCCTGAGGCTTTTGCTGTGAAAAGGCTTTTACATTTGACAAAAATACAACTTTTTATATTAAAAACAAACAAGCCCTGCCCAGATTTAAAGAGTAACACAAAAGTAACGCATCACTTTGCATAAAAGGTAACTAAGTAACGTACTGAGTTACTGTTTTAGGGAGTAACTCAATATTGTAACACATTACTTTTAAAAGTATCTTTCCCCAACAACTGATGATAACTAACAATACTATCAGAATCAGAATAACTACAACGATAACTATAACAAATAAAATATAACTAAAACTAATGATAATGATGATAACAATAACTATCAGAGTAACTATTACAATAAATATAAGTTTAACAATAACGATAACAACTATATAAAAGTAACTATAACAGTAGTGAGAGGGAAGGAGTGGGCTTTTAAAGAGATTCTAACACTTTCGTTTTAACCATGATTTAACCGCTTCACTATTATAGAGCCTTTATTCACACGTCATGCTTCTAGTCGTCATTGCTGCTGTGAATGGACATTTAGTCTGGAGTCACTGCACTGAACCCTAATGTAAACATAATGAGTGATAATGAAACCTTGATGATGCAGTCGTTGATCTGGTGTCCATCGAGATGTTCTAGAGCCAGCTGAGCTCCTTCAAGATGATCAAACACCACCTGCGCATGAACCTGCGGAAACACACACTCACTCAAACACTGTGTTCAGTCAATAACTGTGTGAGGAGCTGATGTGTGTGTGTGTGTGTGTGTGTGTGTGTGTGTGTGTGTGTGTGTGTGTGTGTGTACCCCGTGTGTGTAGTGCAGCAGTCTGACGGTCCTCAGGGGTCCGCAGCGCTTCAGGAGACTGTGAACCAGAGACTCTGTGGAGTCAGACGGCAGCGGACCCATATACAGCACACACATCTGCTCCAGACGCTCACACACCTGAAACACACACACGTCAGAGACACACTGTCTGTCTGTGAGTGAATGAGTGTGTGTATGTGTGTGTGTGTGTGTGTGTGTGTGTGTGAGTGTACCTGCTGCAGGTGTCGTCTCATCACTGCCGTCTGTTTCAGTGTGTTTGTGAACGATGAGAACTGAAGAACACTGAGTGTGTAAGACTGAACCACCCGTCTGAACACACACACCACCTGAACACAGTTAGATACAGGTGTAAGTGTGTGTGTGTGTAAGTGTGTATTCAAAAGACAATTCAGGACAACATATTAAAAACTCTGAGTGTGTTTCGCACTCAAATGCTCACGGACAATAGTGGTTTAATGCACTTGCACCTCGGCTTTTAGAACAAGATTAAACGAACATTCCACTTTTTTTTGGAAATAGCCTCATTCTCCAACTCAAAGTTGAACAAAGTTGAGTTTTACTGTTTTGAAATCCATTCAGCCGTTCTCCTGTTCTGGCGATATCACTTTTAGCATAGCTTAGCATAGATCATTGAATCCTATGAGACCAATAGCATTGCATTCAAAAATGACCAATGAGTTTCAATATTTGTCCTATTTAAAACTTGACTCTTCTGTTGTTATATTGTGTAGTGATACCGGCGGAAAATGTAAAGCTGTGATTTTCTAGGCTGATGAGATTAGGAACTACACTCCCATTCCGGCGTAATAGTCAAGGAAGTTTGCTGCTGTGATATGACCGACGCAGGTGGAGTAATTCGGTCACAATTTCTAAAAGCCAGTCACATTGAAAGTTACTTCGCTAGGAACTACTTCCAGGCGCTGCGTGATATTACTGCGCCTGCTGTGTCCATATTACAGCAGCAAACTTCCTTGACTATTACGCCGGAATGGGAGTGTAGTTCCTAATCTTATCGGCCTAGAAAATCACAGCTTTACATTTTCCGCTGGTCTTAGTCCACGATATAACCAGGGTTCGAAATTAATTTTTTTTGATCACCAGCCAAAGTGGCTGGTAACTTTTTGAAGTTTTGAATTTCCATTAGACAAATTTTTACGTGGTGAAAATAAGAGATTATGAATGCCACTGAATGAAAATTTGGTCATTTTATTAACAGTGCATGAAAAACGCACAGAAAGTGCAATACACACAACAAACTACAGTTATAAACTGTTATAAACTTAACTATACATCTTCATCATTTCCAAGTTGGATGGAAATGCTTTACTGCCTCGATTTTAAAATTACTGGTCCCCACCAGTGATGCGTGGGTTGACAAGTCATCCAAAAATATTTTTAATGATATTCGGGTCGCGGTCGGTCGGGTCGTTTGAAATAACGGCCGATTAAATGCCAATTAAACCTTTGTAATTTATCTAGTACTAGACACAATTTTCTATGAAATACATAGACCTACATTATTGGCTGAATAATATTTACCTTTTGAATGTTGAGCGTTATTAACTGTTGAATAAATGCTGAGGCGGGACAAAATGTCAGATTTCCCAACATGTTGAACTGAGCAATGCCATTGTACCATTTTAATAGGCTACTTTTAAACGCATATAGCTCAGTAATGTCAGCTTTATGTTTATGTATGATTTTTGTTGGGAAAGTCAAGAGAGACACACACTTCGATTAGACTGGATAAACAATTGCAGCATCTTAATTGTTAAGAAAATGGTATTCCTAATAAATGTCTCGAATATTTAGATTATGTCCAATACTTCTCTTTCTTTTTAGGAATTATTAGACACATTTTGCTATGTCTTTTCAAATGCCTAGGTCTGTTTAATTTCCTTAATTAAAATTATTAAAATAAAAAATTTAATTTCTAGCATTATTTTTAAACGTTTATTAAAGCAATAATATACATAAATTATATGCTTGTTTAAATCCAGGGATTAAAAACGAATTCCAAGTAAAAACTGTGTTTTTCCAGAGAGGGAACTAAATTAAACATTACTTAATAAGTTCAAAGCACTATAATTTCCTTATTCATTTGATATAACTATTCATATATATATAATAATATTATTTTGTCATATTTGTGATTCCTGAATATCTATATGAAAATTTAGTTTTGAAGTGCATTCGTTATCTTTGTCTAAGAAAATTCGTTAACCTTGCCTATTAAGTTGATTTAATATTCTCGATAATTTTTTTGAAAAAGTTAAAAGTTAAGAAAAAGGGAATTAGCTTGTAGTCTATATATATTTAGGGCTATAGGCTAATCTTTTTCTGAACTTTTATTACACTGTAGATCAAAATAAAATAACTCTTGATCATATTTAACATCGGAGAATCACTGACATAATTTAGAGCACTTCGAAAATGAAACTATTTAAATCTGTATAAAGGAAAGACAAAATAAATCACAACAAAAACAATCTGTATTTTTCTTGTAATCAAGAACATTTCTTTTGACAAAATTACTTAATGCCAAATGATGTTTGACAGTGAAAGCATCTCCACCGCAGCCGCATATAATCGCTGGTGTCAGTCGCAAATATTAAACATGCGGGTTGGGAAGCGGGTCAGGTACAATTTACTTTTTTTTTTTGTTGCGGTCCGAGTTGGTGTGTGTGTGTAAGGAACTGGAAGCAAGCAGAGTACGGCTGTTTCTAAAGCATACAGTAGGACTGATCAATTATGGCAAAAATCATAATCACGATTATTTAACGCGATTATGACTGGGTTTAAAACTATATATTAGTGATTAATTTAAAGATGGCAATACTTAGAAAAAAAATACTGAATACTTTTATGCAAGTCTAAAGTAGTCTAACAATACTACAGAAATGTAATGTAATTATTTGAATGTAAAATAAAACAGTGTCTTCACTGTAAGAATTAAACATGCTTTTGTTTCTTATTAAAACTACAAAAATCCTTCATTCAAGAGCAGTGAGTGATTTTCCTCTTTGTATTTTTACGTTTTACTCACATTAAGCACAAAGACGGCAGAAGGAATATTTGCTGCCGCTTTAAGCAGCACACGGATCCAATATACTGTTACACGTATTACACGCCTCATTTTGAAATATCTTTGTGTGTATTTGACTGTTTAGGCACATCTTGAGCTAAAAGATAACTACATTTCCGTGATCTGCTCCGTCTCTGAGAGCAAACACAGAAGCGCAAGTCTTACGCGCCATTAAAAACACAACATCAGAGAAACATTAATAAATCAAGCACGTCCCATTTTATGAAAGTCACATCACATGATTTTGCTGATTTGCATGTGAAATTAGGCTTTTATGGAGGAGCGAAAGCGCACCACTGGAAATGAGGCGCAATGGAGCGCAATAATTGTTTCATCTCCATTACTGAATTTTCATCAACGTTTGAAACCGAAACAGAGTCTGAATGAGTGAATCTGAATTCATCTGAGTGAGTGAATCTGAATTAATTTGAATGAGTGAATCTGAATTAATCTAAATGAGTGAATCTGAATTAATCTGAATGAGTGAATCTGAATTAATCTAAATGAGTGAATCTGAATTAATCTGAGTGAGTCTGAATGAGTGAATCTGAATTAATCTAAATGAGTGAATCTGAATTAATCTGAGTGGGTGAATCTGAATTAATCTGAGTGAGTCTGAATGAGTGAATCTGAATTAATCTAAATGAGTGAATCTGAATTAATCTGAATGAGTGAATCTGAATTAATCTAAATGAGTGAATCTGAATTAATCTGAATGAGTGAATCTGAATTAATCTGAATGAGTGAATCTGAATTAATCTAAATGAGTGAATCTGAATTAATCTGAGTGGGTGAATCTGAATTAATCTGAGTGAGTCTGAATGAGTGAATCTGAATTAATCTAAATGAGTGAATCTGAATTAATCTGAGTGGGTGAATCTGAATTAATCTGAGTGAGTGAATCTGAATTAATCTAAATGAGTGAATCTGAATTAATCTGAATGAGTGAATCTGAATTAATCTAAATGAGTGAATCTGAATTAATCTGAATGAGTGAATCTGAATTAATCTAAGTCAGTCTGAATGAGTGAATCTGAATTAATCTGAGTGAGTGAATCTGAATTAATCTAAATGAGTGAATCTGAATTAATCTGAATGAGTGAATCTGAATTAATCTATATCAGTCTGAATGAGTGAATCTGAATTAATCTGAGTGAGTGAATCTGAATTAATCTGAATGAGTGAATCTGAATTAATCTGAGTGAGTCTGAATGAGTGAATCTGAATTAATCTAAATGAGTGAATCTGAATTAATCTGAATGAGTGAATCTGAATTAATCTAAGTCAGTCTGAATGAGTGAATCTGAATTAATCTGAGTGAGTGAATCTGAATTAATCTGAGTGAGTCTGAATGAGTGAATCTGAATTAATCTAAATGAGTGAATCTGAATTAATCTGAATGAGTGAATCTGAATTAATCTAAATGAGTGAATCTGAATTAATCTGAGTGGGTGAATCTGAATTAATCTGAGTGAGTCTGAATGAGTGAATCTGAATTAATCTAAATGAGTGAATCTGAATTAATCTGAATGAGTGAATCTGAATTAATATAAGTCAGTCTGAATGAGTGAATCTGAATTAATCTGAGTGAGTGAATCTGAATTAATCTAAATGAGTGAATCTGAATTAATCTGAATGAGTGAATCTGAATTAATCTAAATCAGTCTGAATGAGTGAATCTGAATTAATCTGAGTGAGTGAATCTGAATTAATCTGAATGAGTGAATCTGAATTAATCTGAATGAGTCTCAATGAGTGAATCTGAATTAATCTGAGTGAGTGAATCTGAATTAATCTGAGTGAGTCTGAATAAATGAATCTGCTCCGTCTCTGAGAGCAAACACAGAAGCGCAAGTCTTACGCGCCATTAAAAACACAACATCAGAGAAACATTAATAAATCAAGCACGTCCCGTTTTATGAAAGTCACATCACATGATTTTGCTGATTTGCATGTGAAATTAGGCTTTTATGGAGGAGCGAAAGCGCACCACTGGAAATGAGGCGCAATGGAGCGCAATAATTGTTTCATCTCCATTACTGAATTTTCATCAACGTTTGAAACCGAAACAGAATCTGAATTAATCTGAGTCTGAATGAGTGAATCTGAATTAATCTGAATTAATCTGAATGAGTGAATCTGAATTCATCTGAGTGAGTGAATCTGAATTAATTTGAATGAGTGAATCTGAATTAATCTAAATGAGTGAATCTGAATTAATCTGAGTGGGTGAATCTGAATTAATCTAAATGAGTGAATCTGAATTAATCTGAGTGAGTCTGAATGAGTGAATCTGAATTAATCTAAATGAGTGAATCTGAATTAATCTGAATGAGTGAATCTGAATTCATCTGAGTGAGTGAATCTGAATTAATTTGAATGAGTGAATCTGAATTAATCTAAATGGGTGAATCTGAATTAATCTAAATGAGTGAATCTGAATTAATCTGAGTGAGTCTGAATGAGTGAATCTGAATTAATCTAAATGAGTGAATCTGAATTAATCTGAGTGGGTGAATCTGAATTAATCTGAGTGAGTCTGAATGAGTGAATCTGAATTAATCTAAATGAGTGAATCTGAATTAATCTGAGTGGGTGAATCTGAATTAATCTGAGTGAGTCTGAATGAGTGAATCTGAATTAATCTAAATGAGAGAATCTGAATTAATCTGAATGAGTGAATCTGAATTAATCTGAATGAGTGAATCTGAATTAATCTAAATGAGTGAATCTGAATTAATCTGAATGAGTGAATCTGAATTAATCTAAATGAGTGAATCTGAATTAATCTGAGTGGGTGAATCTGAATTAATCTGAGTGAGTCTGAATGAGTGAATCTGAATTAATCTGAATGAGTGAATCTGAATTAATCTAAATGAGTGAATCTGAATTAATCTGAGTGGGTGAATCTGAATTAATCTGAGTGAGTCTGAATGAGTGAATCTGAATTAATCTAAATGAGTGAATCTGAATTAATCTGAGTGGGTGAATCTGAAATAATCTGAGTGAGTCTGAATGAGTGAATCTGAATTAATCTAAATGAGTGAATCTGAATTAATCTGAATGAGTGAATCTGAATTAATCTAAATGAGTGAATCTGAATTAATCTAAATGAGTGAATCTGAATTAATCTAAACGAGTGAATCTGAATTAATCTGAGTGGGTGAATCTGAATTAATCTGAGTGAGTCTGAATGAGTGAATCTGAATTAATCTAAATGAGTGAATCTGAATTAATCTGAATGAGTGAATCTGAATTAATCTAAGTCAGTCTGAATGAGTGAATCTGAATTAATCTGAGTGAGTGAATCTGAATTAATCTAAATGAGTGAATCTGAATAAATCTGAATGAGTGAATCTGAATTAATCTAAATCAGTCTGAATGAGTGAATCTGAATTAATCTGAATGAGTCTCAATGAGTGAATCTGAATTAATCTGAGTGAGTGAATCTGAATTAATCTTAGTGAGTCTGAATAAATGAATCTGAATTAATCTGAATGAGTGAATCTGAATTAATCTGAATGAGTCTCAATAAGTGAATCTGAATTAATATGAGTGAGTGAATCTGAATTAATCTGAATGAGTGAATCTGAATTAATCTGAATGAGTCTCAATGAGTGAATCTGAATTAATCTGAATGAGTCTCAATGAGTGAATCTGAATTAATATGAGTGAGTGAATCTGAATTAATCTGAATGAGTCTCAATGAGTGAATCTGAATTAATCTGAGTGAGTGAATCTGAATTAATCTGAGTGAGTCTGAATGAGTGAATCTGAATTAATCTGAGTGAGTCTGAATGAGTGAATCTGAATTAATCTAAATGAGTGAATCTGAATTAATCTGAGTGGGTGAATCTGAATTAATCTGAGTGAGTCTGAATGAGTGAATCTGAATTAATCTAAATGAGTGAATCTGAATTAATCTGAATGAGTGAATCTGAATTAATCTAAATGAGTGAATCTGAATTAATCTAAACGAGTGAATCTGAATTAATCTGAGTGGGTGAATCTGAATTAATCTGAGTGAGTCTGAATGAGTGAATCTGAATTAATCTAAATGAGTGAATCTGAATTAATCTGAATGAGTGAATCTGAATTAATCTAAGTCAGTCTGAATGAGTGAATCTGAATTAATCTGAGTGAGTGAATCTGAATTAATCTAAATGAGTGAATCTGAATTAATCTGAATGAGTGAATCTGAATTAATCTAAGTCAGTCTGAATGAGTGAATCTGAATTAATCTGAGTGAGTGAATCTTAATTAATCTGAATGAGTGAATCTGAATTAATCTGAATGAGTCTCAATGAGTGAATCTGAATTAATCTGAGTGAGTGAATCTGAATTAATCTGAGTGAGTCTGAATAAATGAATCTGAATTAATCTGAATGAGTGAATCTGAATTCATCTGAATGAGTCTCAATAAGTGAATCTGAATTAATATGAGTGAGTGAATCTGAATTAATCTGAATGAGTGAATCTGAATTAATCTGAATGAGTCTCAATGAGTGAATCTGAATTAATCTGAATGAGTCTCAATGAGTGAATCTGAATTAATATGAGTGAGTGAATCTGAATTAATCTGAATGAGTCTCAATGAGTGAATCTGAATTAATCTGAGTGAGTGAATCTGAATTAATCTGAGTGAGTCTGAATGAGTGAATCTGAATTAATCTGAGTGAGTGAATCTGAATTAATCTGAGTGAGTCTGAATAAGTGAATCTGAATTAATCTGAGTGAGTGAATCTGAATTAATCTGAGTGAGTCTGAATAAGTGAATCTGAATTAATCTGAGTGAGTCTGAATAAGTGAATCTGAATTAATCTGAGTGAGTCTGAATAAGTGAATCTGAATTAATCTGAGTGAGTCTGAATAAGTGAATCTGAATTAATCTGAGTGAGTCTGAATGAGTGAATCTGAATTAATCTGAGTGAGTGAATCTGAATTAATCTGAGTGAGTCTGAATAAGTGAATCTGAATTAATCTGAGTGAGTGAATCTGAATTAATCTGAGTGAGTCTGAATAAGTGAATCTGAATTAATCTGAGTGAGTGAATCTGAATTAATCTGAGTGAGTCTGAATAAGTGAATCTGAATTAATCTGAGTGAGTCTCAATGAGTGAATCTGAATTAATCTGAATGAGTGAATCTGCTGCTAAAAACCAAGCTTAGAATTGATTCAAGAGAGAATCACGATGCATTCTGAAAAAAATAAAAAATGACAGAATCAATGATTGGATTTTTCCCTAAACCCCTAGTATGAACACACACCTCTCTATCACTGGAGCACCGGTGTCTCTGGCACTGCTGATTGGACAGACACCTGTGGGTCTCCTCCGATCCGCCCAGGAGCACTGCTGATTGGCTGGATCTTCTGAGGGCGTCGCCAAAGCTGAGTGGGCTGCGGTTGGACAGAGAGACCATTAGAGAGGAGGATGATTAAAGTCAAAGCAATCAGATCTACAGACGAGTACCTGCAGAGAAGATCGGAGTTATCCTCAGGAATGTCAATATCCCACAGATCCTCCAGATGATCCTCAACCACCTGAGAGACAATCAACATCACTGAGAGCAGCGGACTGATCAATCCTTCATGAGGACACAATCATTCTTTCAGATTTATATTCAACAGCAAGAACCAACTCGACAAAATGATTCACTCAAAAATCAGTTTTATCCTTTGTGAACTGGATGCCTTGACAAGAAATGATTGACAGAAAAGGCTTATTCAAAAGACTTGGACATTAATAAATCGACTGTATGTTCTCACCGCTCTGGGTCCCTTCCTGATGAAGTACTGAGCCAGATGAAGAGTAGCCAGAGCGTCCTCACAGGGGTCATGACCTATCCTGACCTCCGACTGGATCTCCCGCCTGTGACACACACACACACACACACACACACACACACACACACACACACACACACACAATCACACACAGACACACACACACACACACACACACACACACACACAGACACACAATCACACAATCACACACAGACACACACACACACACACACACACACACACACACACACACACACACACACACAGACACACAATCACACAATCACACACAGACACACACACACACACACACACACACACACACACACACACACAGACACACAATCACACAATCACACACACACACAGACACACAATCACACACACACACACACACACACACACACACACACACACACACACACACACACACACACACACACACACACACACACACACACACACACACACACACACACACACACACACACACACACACACACACACACACACACAGAGACACACAATCACACACACACACACACACACACACACACACACACACACACACACACAGACACACACACACACACACACACACACACACACACACAATCACACACAATCACACACAGACACACACACACACACACACACACACACACACACACAGACACACAATCACACAATCACACACAGACACACACACACACACACACACACACACACACACACACACACACACATACACAGACACACAATCACACAATCACACACACACACAGACACACACACACACACACACACACACAATCACAGACACACAATCACACAATCACACACAGACACACACAGACACACACACACACACACACACACACACACAGACACACAATCACACAATCACACACACACACACACACACACACACACACACACACACACACACACACATCACACACACACACACACACACACACACACACACAGACACACAATCACACACACACACACACACACACACACACACACACACACACACACAGACACAGACACACACACACACACACACACACACACACACAGACACAGACACACACACACACACACACACACACACACACACACACACACACACACACACACACACACACACAGACACACACACACACACACACACACACACACAGACACACAATCACACACACACACACACACACACACACACACACACACACACACACACACACACACACAGACACACACACACACACACACACACACACACACACACAGACACACACACACACACACACACACAGACACACACACACACACACACACACACACACACACACACACACACACAGACACACAATCAAACAATCACACAATCACACACACACACACACACACACACACACACACACACACACACACACACACACACACACACACACACACACACACACACACACACACACACACACACACACACACACACATTCAGGCCTGCCCTCCACTAAAGATTGTCCTGCTCCACTAGTAGTCATTCATTTAAAGCATTAGTCAACTAATCACACGTTTATTATTAAACCATTTCAATCACAGTGATGAGCTTTGAATTGCCCACATAGCGCACACATAAAGCTTGCACCAGCAGAAGTAATGATTATGAAAGAGTCAGGAAAAAAACAGCAAGGAGCCTGCATTAACGTTTTAATCATTTATTGTTAAACTACTGCTTTCTTTGTTTTTGGCTTAAGAGATGAAGATGAAGTTGTGAATTCACTTTATG
>NC_133366.1:2741807-2771807 GCF_049309525.1 Garra rufa | reverse complement strand
AACATTATAGTTATCGTTACAGATGTTATCGTTAACATTATAGTTATCGTTACAGATGTTATCGTTAACATTATAGTTATCGTTACAGATGTTACCGTTAACATTATAGTTATCGTTACAGATGTTACCGTTAACATTATAGTTATCGTTACAGATGTTATCGTTAACATTATAGTTATCGTTACAGATGTTAACGTTAACATTATAGTTATCGTTACAGATGTTACCGTTAACATTATAGTTATCGTTACAGATGTTATCGTTAACATTATAGTTATCGTTCCAGATGTTATCGTTAACATTATAGTTATCGTTACAGATGTTATCGTTAACATTATAGTTATCGTTACAGATGTTATCGTTAACATTATAGTTATCGTTCCAGCTGTTACCGTTAACATTATAGTTATCGTTCCAGCTGTTATCGTTAACATTATAGTTATCGTTCCAGCTGTTACCGTTAACATTATAGTTATCGTTCCAGATGTTAACGTTAACATTATAGTTATCGTTACAGATGTTAACGTTAACATTATAGTTATCGTTCCAGCTGTTATCGTTAACATTATAGTTATCGTTACAGCTGTTATCGTTAACATTATAGTTATCGTTACAGATGTTATCGTTAACATTATAGTTATCGTTCCAGCTGTTACCGTTAAGATTATAGTTATCGTTCCAGCTGTTATCGTTAACATTATAGTTATCGTTCCAGATGTTATCGTTAACATTATAGTTATCGTTACAGATGTTAACGTTAACATTATAGTTATCGTTCCAGCTGTTACCGTTAACATTATAGTTAACGTTCCAGATGTTATCGTTAACATTATAGTTATCGTTACAGATGTTACCGTTAACATTATAGTTATCGTTACAGATGTTACCGTTAACATTATAGTTATCGTTACAGATGTTACCGTTAACGTTATAGTTATCGTTACAGATGTTACCGTTAACATTATAGTTATCGTTACAGATGTTACCGTTAACATTATAGTTATCGTTACAGATGTTACCGTTAACGTTATAGTTATCGTTCCAGATGTTACCGTTAACATTATAGTTATCGTTACAGATGTTACCGTTAACGTTATAGTTATCGTTCCAGCTGTTACCGTTAACATTATAGTTATCGTTACAGATGTTACCGTTAACGTTATAGTTATCGTTACAGATGTTATCGTTAACGTTATAGTTATCGTTACAGATGTTATCGTTAACGTTCCAGCTGTTACCGTTAATATTATAGTTATCGTTACAGATATTAACGTTAATGTTACCGTTATGTTAACATTATAGCTATTTTTATTAACATAGTTACCATCATAATTATGATTATATCTATCATCACTGTTATAGTTATCTATAATGCTACAGCTGTCATATTAGTTATAGTAGTTGGTGTGACTGAAGGTTGTAGTATGTCGTTAGGTGAGTGTGAGTAATGTTCAGGTGGTCTGACCGATGTCGTAGGCCTGTGTGAGCATGTCACGCTCGATGATGCGTGGCTCCGCGAGGACGCTCCTCTTGCCGGACACGTCTCCGTCTTCATCATTGTTCTCGTCGTCCTCGTCCTCCTCCGCCTCCTTCTGTCCGTAGGGCTTCAGCAGCTTCAGACAGCGCACGAACACGTCGGTGCCTAATAACCAATCAGACGAGCCCATCAGTTCACAGCGCTGCTCCTGCTCCAATCAGACGAGTTACTCTGTGACCTCTGACCTCGCAGTGTTTTGAAGGGTCCTCCGCCGGGGTCCAGCTCCTTCAGAGGGATCCTCACCACGCTCACCATCTTAGCGGCGGTCATGTACTGATAGACGCGCTTGAACGTGCGCTCGCTCACACGCTGCACACCACAACAACAACAACAGCTCTCACGTTAACAACAACATCACGGACAACAGCTGCAATCACAACTCAACATCACACTCACTGGGATTACACTGGCTTCACACTCAAATACTATTCAAACTTCCCTTCTATGAGCTATATTTCTAATCCATTCATCTCATCTCATATCTATCATCTATCTATGCTAATAATATGCTAATTATGCCAGTAACTTGCTATTCGTGCTAGAAACTTGCTAATCATGCTAAATACATACTAATAACTCATGCTAGTGACACACTAATCATGCATGAAACATGTTACCAACATGCTAATTATGCTAACAACATGCTAATGACATGTTAACTATGCTATAAACATGTTAATCATGCTAACAACATACTAATGACATGCTAATTATGCTATAAACATGCTAACAACATACAAATGACATGCTAATTATGCTATAAACATGCTAATAACATGCTAATGAAATGCTAATTATGCTATAAACATGCTAACAACATACAAATGACATGCTAATTATGCTATAAACATGCTAATAACATGCTAATGACATGCTAATTATGCTATAAACATGCGAACAACATACTGATGACATGCTAATTATGCTATAAACATGCTAATAACATGCTAATGACATGCTAATTATGCTATAAACATGCTAACAACATACTGATGACATATGCTAACTATGCTATAAACATGCTACCAACATGTTAATCACGTTAACAACATTCTAATAACTTGCTAATTATGCTACCAACATGCTAGTAACGTGTTAACAACATGCTAGTAACATGCTAATCGTGTTAGAAATGTGCTAACAACATGCTAGTAACATGTTAATCACGCTGGAAACATGCTAATCATGCTAGCAACATGCTAGTAACATGGTAATCATGCTAGAAATATGCTAACCTCATGCTAGGAACATGTTAATCATACTGTAAACATGCTAACAACATGCTATTCACGTTAATAACTTGTTATCTATCTTTTTATCTATCTAACATTAAGCTTTTAAAACTGCTTTAAACTTTTTTTCAACGTTTCATACTTTTTAAGTTTTTTGATCAGGCTTTCTCAAGCCAACTTAAAGTCTGTCTTGACTAAATGTCGTATGTAGTTTGGTGTGTGTGGCGATACTGAGAGACTCCCTCACCAGCTGCTCACGGATCTTCATCATGATGCCGGTCTTGTCAGGCAGCTCAGACAGGATGTTAGACGTGGACTCCATCAGGATATCGTACTTACTCCTCCTGACAGACACACGGATGGACAGAGATCAGCAAGTCAGTCTGTAACATCAGTGTGTGTGTGTGTTATAGTGTGTGTGTGTGTGTGTGTGTGTGTGTGTGTGTTATAGTGTGTGTTATAGTGTGTGTGTTCACCTGTCCACATGGAAGCGCGTGAGCAGCAGCAGTAGTGAGTGTTGTTGAGCTCCAGACGGCAGTCGAGCCACATGTGACTGCAGCGTGATCAACCCGTTCCTGTCCAGCTTCCTCCTCAGGTAATGCATCTTACCTGCGTCCATTCTGACCAATCACAGCACACCCATATCATCACATGACCTCCACATCCGGTTGTGTTCAGAATAGAACTCCAGTGTACACTGCTTACTAGCTCTCAAAATACATTTATGTCAGTGGCTATTTACACTATTTACTATTTAGAATCAGCTGATTTATGCCTTTTGAAATTACCAGTATTAGTTGATATGTTCATTTGTTTGGCTGATAAATGTCACATTCACTGTGTACTATGTGTCAAATGAATGTTAGCTGGACTGAGAGACAATATGGTTTACCAGATTACTGAGTGTGGCCTACTGCTGCTGCTGTGTTTACTTTTTATTGGTGTTCTTTTAACTTCTTTGTCAAAAACACTATAACAGCATTACAAAACCAAGTACAAATCTGTTTATTATTTTCATCAAGTTCAAATTATTAATTATTTTCAGTCATATTAAGTTCTGCAAAAAAAATAAAAATGTAAATAATAATATTTATAATTCCTTGTTAACTCCTTTTCAAATTATACTTTTAATAACAGTAATAATTAAAAAAACTTATTACACGGCTCTTTGGAATGCTTGATTCTGATTGGTCAGTTGAGACATTTGCAGGTTCGTTCTTTTCAAATAATCACCGCTCCAAAGTAATAACGCATAGCCGGTACTACTTGTATGTTTAAAATCCCTCCGTGCCAACAAAGATTACCGTTTGGCGCCATCTTGTGACAAACACTGGACAACCACAATTAACAATGGAAAATTTGGACATTAATCTATTTAAATTGTCTTACTAACGTACATAGTTTGAATGTTAGTCACGTGGTACTATATCGTTTCGCGGAAGGATAAAAATGTTAATTTAAAACAAATATGCCAATAAAAGGTTTCAAATTCATATTCATGTCCAGTTTTTTTCCTTATGTGGCAAGTAGCCGTGTAATAAGCGGGATAATGTACAGGCAGCCGGTAGTTATCGCAGAAATAAGCCCCTTCAGTGTGAACTACCGGCTGCCTGTACATTATCCCTTACATATTATTATAAATATTAAATAATAGAAAATAACAAATTTGTAAAAAAAATTTTTAAATAAAAAAAATTATATTATTATTAATAAAAAATAACAGAAATAAATGTGACCCTGGACCACAAAACCAAGGGCACTTTTTTTTTTCATTGAAATTTTTCTGATGTTTTTATGATTTATACATCATCGGACATTCTTGAATAAATAATCTTTCCATTGATGTATGGTTTATTAGGATTGAACAATATTTGGCTGAGATGCAACTATTTGATAGTCTGGAATCTGAGGGTGCACAAAAAATCTAAACATTGAGAAAATCGCCTTTAAAGTTGTCCAGATGAAGTTCTTAGCAATGCATATTACTAATTAAAAATTAGGTTTTGATATATTTACGGTAGGAAATTTACAAAATACCTTTAAAGAACATGATTTTTACTTAATATAATAATGATTTTTGGCATAAAAGAACAAAATTATTTTGATCATTTTGCCCCTACAATGTGTTTTTAGCTATTCTACAAATATACCCATGATACTTCAGACTGGTTTTGTGCTCAAGGGTCACAATTTACTAATTCATTATTTATTTATTTAAATGTTTTGTTATTATTTTATGAATGAAGTATTATTTAATTTCCGTGCCACATTAGTTTATTTTGCACATAACTCCTCCAGGGGTCTAAATCTCCAGTATCGTCAGTGAGCTCCATCAGCGGAGTGTGTGTGTATCACCTGAAGATGCGCGTGTGCAGGTCCCGCTGTAGTTCCCCCTGCCAGCGCGCGCGGCCCAGTCTCTCCAGGATGCAGTAGCACAGATCGGGCAGCTTGAGCTCCGGGTTTCCCTCGGGTCCGATCAGAGCGCGGTAGCGCAGCTCCTGAGACGCCACCATCACCAGCCTCTCGCCCCACCTGCAGACACACACAGACAGTCAGCTCCAGCAGAATCAGAGTCTGGTCTGGTCTGGTCTGGTCCATTCCTCACCGGGTCTGGACCTGCTCCAGCGTCAGCAGTGCTCTGAGATCAGCGCTCCGGATCTGATCGCTCACGTCCACACGCTCTCTGAAGAACACACAGGAGCCCTGAACACCGCTGGGGTCATCTGTCACCACACTCACCGGATACACCTCCTGCGGATCGACCTGACGCATCTCATGGATACCGGTGTTCCGGTCCACCTCCACAAACCTGGATCAACACAGAACCGCAGGGTCAGCAGACACACTAAATCATATATATACACACACACACACACACACACACACACACACACACACACACACACACACACACACACACACACACACACCTGTTTACTGAGATTCATGAGCTCACTTCACACACATCTGTTCATAAACAGGGCCTATATTGAACACAAACACTGTTCTTAAAAGTGAATTAAATTTTTTGATAATTGATAATCGAGACTTTTATGAATTCCTGCAGGAGTTCTCCTCAGTGTTTACTTTCTGAGTCTAGTGTACTGGTGTGTACTATAGTAAGAGTGTGCTGAGAGTGTTTACTATAGTAAAGTGCGGTACCGGTCGTGTAGGGTGATGTCTCTCCGGTTCTCCGGCAGCAGGTAGAAGCGGATCTCCGCGGTTCGGCTCAAGCAGCTCCAGATGAACTGCTGACTGAGCGGATCCAGATTCAAACCGAACTCGGGCTGACGACTCCGGAGCCGCAACCAGAGAGTCTGAATACTGATGCCGTCCAGACCCTCCAGCGCCACTTCATCCACAACCGCGTCCAGCGGGTCCATCATCGCTGTCACTGAACTCTCTCTCTCTCTCTCTCTTTCTCTCTCTCAGCAGCTCTGACTGAACACAACACACGCCGAACTCAACGCGCCGCTGCTTCCGCTGTCTGTCTGTGAGCCGCTGCCGCTGAGCGCCGAAACACTGCCCCCTGCAGGACGCCGCCGGAACTACAGCGCACTACACTGAACGCGTTTGACGACAAATACATTCATTCCGTCAACTTTACATAAAAGCGTCCTGTTTGTTAACACAGTCATAATTTGACAAACTATCATTCTGAAATTAAACATTTCACAGCTAATAAAGTGACATTGAATGAAAACGGATGGTGTTTCACCAGGGGTGTTGCTAGACCCTTTTTACTGGGGCACGTGCCCCAGTAAAAATATGCTGTGCCCCAGTAAAATCTCAAATTTGAGTTATAATTTATGTTGATAATCCCAAAATAAAGACATTATACCTACATGCAACAACTGAATTAACGAGTAATGGGGGCCTGTGCTCCAGTAGAGCTTTAGGTCTAGCAACTCCCCTGTGTTTCACCAATACTACTACTAATTAACTTTAGAAAGTTAGTAAAATAAAAATACAAAAATACAAACGCATCAAAATATGGTTATTTTAGTGTTATTGACATGTTGGCTGTATTAATGTTTTGAATTAGGTCTCATTTTAACATTTTTAATAAGGTTTTAGTACTGCTGTTGTGTGTTTTTGTCATTTTTTATTAGTTGTCTTTTTAATACATATGTAGCCTACTTTTTATTAGTTTTATCTTAGTGTTAGTTGTTTTTTTCAAGGATGATAAAATGATAAAAGTGATTACCTTCGCAACTATCTGAAACAATATATATATATATATATGTATATATATATATACAAAATAAATCAGAATTTTTCCTATGTAATTTGTGACCCTGGAGCACAAATCCAGTCTTAAGTAGCAAAAGCCAAAATACATTGTATGGGTTAAAATGTTGATTTTTTTCTTTTATGCCAAAAAACATTAGGATATTAAGATCTAGTTCCATGAAGATATTTTGTACATTTCCTACCATACATTTATCAAAACTTAATTTTTGATTAGTAATATGCATTGCTAAGAACTTCATTTGGACAACTTTAAAGGCGATTTTTTTGCAAATATTGTCAAAGTCAAAGTCAACTTTATTGTCAATTGTGCCACATGAACAGGACAGAGAATTGAAATTGCATTACTCTCAGACCCATGGTGCATACAAGTTACATTAAACACAAAAAAGTAACATTAAATACAAAGGCGGAATTAAAAAGAAATATGAATAAATACAAAATAAACATATAATATATAAAATGAAAAATACACTATACAAGTAAGGGCACATGGTAGAGAGTGCAAACCAGGTAAACAATATAGTGCAACAGAGCTTGTGTGTAAAAGTGTCCTATCAATGGAAGGCTGATTTATTCAGTGTTCAGATGATGTATAAGTCTTGATTTAAAAAAAAAATGACCCTTATGGTTGGTTTTGAGGTCCAGAGTCACATTTATTATTATTTCACTTCAAGTTTATTTTATTTGAAGTAACAAATTTTTGTTGTTGTTTTAAAGTTATTCAACGAAAAAGACAAAAACATGTGTTTTACCATAATATTTAAAAATACATCATGTCTGAGAGTGTTTAATATCAGCTGCAAGTGATTTCTATAATTTAAGAGCATGAGAACATTATGACAGCAAAAACAAAGGTATCTATATACTAATATAAATAAAAAAAGTTTTGGCTAAAATATCATAGTGACTGCGTTTCAAGGGTTTTTTCTCTTTATGAAACAGTTATTGATAATACTGTAATACAGCTGTAGAGTGTTATGGTGAAGAATCATCAGATCATTCAAAAGCACACAAATGAATGTCTGTTTATTCAAAAGCAGCAAACAATAAACTCTTCATTGTGATTCTAAACTCAGCCTCATATTCACATAAACAGAGTTTGTACAGAACAACGCTTGTGTTTACACTGCCTTGCGAATTTTTTCACATTTTGTTATGTTGCTGCCTTATGTTAATAACTTTAAATGACTTTTTCCCACATCAGTCTACACTCCCTACTCCATAATGGCAAAGCAAAAAAAAAAAGGTTTTTAACATATGTGCAAGTTTATTAGAAATAAAAAACTGAAAAGATCCTGTTGCATAAGTATTCATACCCCTTTCTGGGACACTGGAAATGTATCTCAGGAGCATTCATATTGCTTCTAGATGTTCCTACACTTGGAGTGGAGTTAAACTGTGGCAAATTCATTTGAATGAGTCTGATTTAGAAAGACACACACCTCTCAGAAAAGGTCTAACAGCTGAAAATGCAGATCAGAGCAAAAACCAAGATAACTGCCTGTAGAGCTCAGAGACAGACTTGCGTTAAGGCGATGATCTAGAGAAGAGTTCAGAAACAAATCTGCTGCATTGAAGGTTGACAGAAGCATTCTCCATAATGGAAGACGATTGGAACAACTAGGACTCTAGAAAATGTCCAAGCTGACAGAGATGGAGAGGTGAAAAGGTGAGGCAAAGAATGGCAGATAATTGCCAAATGCAGATGTGCAAAGATGCTCACATCAGACCCAAAAACAGAGGCTGTAAAGCTGCTTCAACTATGGACTGAGTTAAGGGGATGAATACTTATGCAATCTACTTATTTCAGTGTTTGATTTTTAATACATTTGTAACATTTGCAAATCTGGTTTGTGCTTTGTCATTATTATGGTGTATGGAGTGTAAACTGATGTGGGGAAAAACTCATTTAAAGCAGTTTAACATAATGCTGCAACAAAACTAAATGTGAAAATGAAGGGGTGTGAATACTTTTGCAAGGCAC
This sequence comes from Garra rufa, assembly GCF_049309525.1. Classification (NCBI taxonomy): domain Eukaryota; kingdom Metazoa; phylum Chordata; class Actinopteri; order Cypriniformes; family Cyprinidae; genus Garra; species Garra rufa. The sequence continues at coordinate 2,762,800 of NC_133366.1, read as the reverse complement.
TGTAGATACAGTCACTGTCTTGAAGTGTTTTAAAGTGATAGATTCATTTATTCTGTCATTCTCTCCACTCTGGCAATGATTTTCCGGTCAAACGTGGGCAGGACGACATCATCCTCTCGTATCTCCTCATAAACCACACCGCAGTCAAACTCAGCGCTCGCTCTCTTGAAGAAAAACCTGCTGGAATGAGAGACAGATGAGAGAGATACTCATCCAGAGGAAACATTGACTCCTCCACTGATGTGAACGAGGAGGTCTCACCTGAACAGCCCTTTGTGTGTCAGCAGAGACTTAAAGAGACCCAGAGTCACAGCGGAGACTCCCTGAACACACGTCCGGTACGGGATCAGCTCTCCACCGTAACAATACACCACCGTCACACACCTGCGGAGACACACACACAACAACATGCAGAAGATATGGAGAAATGTGTCACTCCATCACTGTCTCACCAATGGATCCTCTGGAGTGAATGGGTGCCGTCAGAATGAGAGTCCAAACAGCTGATAAAAACATCACAATAATCCACAAAACCTCTCCAGTCCAACAAATCCATCATCCAAATCCAGACCAGACCACTTTTTCACCAATGGATGTGAATGGTTGCCGTCAGAATGAGAGTCCAAACAGCTGATTAAAACATGGCAATTGTTGTGTGGATTACTGTCATGTTTTTATCAGCTGTTTGGACTCTCATTTTGACGGCACCCATTCACAATGACACATTTCTACAAATCTAATGGAGAAACAAACTCGTCTACATCTTGAACAGCAGTGGATCCTCTGCAGTGAATGGGTGCCGTCAGAATGAGAGTCCAAACGGCTGATAAAAACATCACAATAATCCACAAAACCACTCCAGTCCATCAGTTCACATCTGGAGAAGACAAAAGCTGAAACAAATCCATCATTAAGACATTTTTAGCTAAAATACATCGAGTCCATAATCTATAATAATGCTTCCTCCAGTGAAAAAGTGGTCTGGCCTGAATCAGGAGAGAAATCTGCACAGATCAAGCACCGTTTACAACAGTCAAAAATAGCTCTAAACTTTAAAGCTTTGGTCTTGTCAAGATGTGAACTGATGGACTGGAGTGGATTATGGATTATTGTGATGCTTTCATCAGCTGTTTGGACTCTCATTCTGACGGCACCCATTCACTACAGAGGATCCATTGGTGGTCAAATGATGGAATGACACATTTCTACTAATCTGATGAACAAACAAACTCCTCTAGATCTCAGATGTCTTGAGGATGCGCATGTTTTCCTCTAATGTTCATGTCTGTCTGAACCGTTGCTTTAATCTGGAGTGAATGTGGATCAGCAGATGAACACTGACTGGTGTGTGTGCGGAGGACTCTTCATGACGTCACGTGTGTCCAGCCGTGTGCTGATGTCCGGCATCTTCAGTGAACAGCATGATGAGGATGCAGTAGTGGCGCTGGTGTCTGTTTCTTCTTCCTGTCAGAGAAGTGATGATCATCTCATTAAACACTGCCTGGAAAACAGTTTTGGTGCAATAACTCTTTACTAACTTCAAATGATAACTCCAGAAACATAATACAAATCTCTTAAAGAAATGCATTTGATGAGCTCTGAGTTACTGACTGTGTGTGTCAGCGCTGGACTTTGAGTTTGTGTCTGCAGCTCCTGCAAACGTCTCATCAGTTCAGCTGCAAAGGTGTGTTGCGTCATCTTTACCTGTCTCACACACACACACACACACACACACACACACACACACACACACACACACACACACACACCTGTTCATAAACAGGGCCTATATTGAACACAAACACTGCTCTTAAAATTGAATTAATTTTTTGATAATAATTCACACATTAGTTTCACTCACTGGTGTGTGTGGCAGGTGTTTGTGTCTCGTGTCTCTCTCTGGTGTTCGGTGGTGTCCATGACACACGTGATGCCGCTGCCTGATGAAGACAAACACATCAGTGGATATGACCACAGCATAATGGTCATCTAATCTCACTTCATCTCACCAGCATTTCACACAATCTCAGTTCATCCCCATGCATCTCACCTACATCTCACCCGATCTCACTGCAGATGAGCGTGGGCGCTGCACCTTACCTGGACTCCTGATCACCTGCTTGCTTCTGATTGGCTGGGTTGTGAGGAGGGAGGGTCTCTTTCTCAAGCTCCTCCCCCTGAGAAGGCGTGGTCTGGTATCCAGGTAACCGAGTCCCAGGAGGCAGTTCAGCAGTCTGAGCGTGTTTCAGATACATGTCTGAGCGGAGGAAGAGTGGGAATAGACTGTCCTGTAACACCGCCTGCACCTGCGCATGCGCCTGCGCAAACAGGGTGGAGTCCAGCCGCAGCTGCTGAATGTTGTCCCGTATGCCACACCTGGTCTCAGCCCTGATCCTGCGGGACACGACGCCGTCACACAGGAAGCAGCGGTACATGGCTTTGGCCAGTTTGAGCCGCCGCTCCGTCACGTCCTCGGGAACCTTCTGAAATCCGCTGCAGGCGAACCAGAACTCCAGCAGCGCCGAGCAGCCCAGCGTCCGCAGGAAGCACATGAACAGGGCTGTGCCATCACGGTCGTCCAGCAGCGTGAGCAGCGTCTCGGCCCAGGGCTCGTACGGGCCGTCCTGCGACACGCTGCCCTCAGGCTCGAACCCCAGATCCACATCGGAGTGGCGCACTGCGGCCGGCGGAGCCTCCGACCAATGAGATGCAGTCTTACTGGAGAAGAGCCCGCCCTCCTCACCCGGCACTGGAGGACGAGGGGCATCCTCGCTGAAGTCCCCGCCCACATCACCATGGCAACTCATGATGTCATCTGAGACTCCTGAACACTGAATCATATGAAAATATTATTATATCACTATATACAAATGATCAGAGTTGGGGTAATGCATTACAAGTAACACAAGTTACATAATCAGATTTATTTTTTAGAAGTGACTAGTACAGTAACGCATTACTTTTTAATTTACAAAGAAATACTCTCAAAAAAATAACTTTAAATGGGAAAACAAAATACTTTGTTTTCCCATTTATTGGCTGACAGTTCTCCTGAAATCGGGAATAAGTCATTGTGCACAGTGTAAACATGCATTTGCTACCGTAAATATATTAAAACTTATTTTTTGATTAGTAATATGCATTGCTAAGATCTTCATCTGGACAACTTTAAAGGCGATTTTCTCAATATTTAGATGTTTTGCACCCTCAGATTCTAGATTTTTTCTTGACCAAATATTGTCCTATTCTAACAAACCATACATCAATGGAAAGCTTATTTAACCATCTTTCAGATGTTGTATAAATCTCGATTTTAAAAAATGCACCCTTATAACACGTTTTGTGGTCCCGGTCACGAATGAGAAAATGCATTTACTCCTCTTTCTGTATTTAATACTGTTTTATTAACCAATGTCTTTGCTGCTGACCTTAAAAAAGCACAAATTACTTTAGATAAACTAAAAAAAAAATTCAATTGCTGAAGAGTGTTGAACTTTCTTTTCCTGTGTTCCTCTGTACAAATGTGAATTTACTTTTCCTTCAGCCTGAGGCTTACTCATTTCACTTTGGGTAAAAGAGCTTTTACATTTGTCAAAAACAGCACTTTATATTACAAGCAAGCCCTGCCTGGATTTAAATAGTAACAGAAAAGTAACTTCATGCATTACTTTCCATAACGAGTAACTAAGTAACGTAATTAGTCACTTTATTCGGGAGTAATGCATTACTTATAAAAGTAACTTTCCCCAACACTGCAAATTATTACAAATATGATGTATATGTAAATAAACCATAATTGCTAAAACACAGTTTACATTTCAGAACAAGCATAAATCTCGTTTCGTTATTTCTTTCATTCATTTTTGTTTTATTATATTTGCTTTCATTATTGGTTATATCTTTATTGTATTATTGGTCTTTTGTTTATTTTTTAGTCAGTTTATTTGTAAAACATATTATTATATTTTATTATACATACAAATTCACAAATGTTTTTTTTTTAAATTTAGAGAGATGTGAAATGTGTCATTACTCCTGTGTGAAATCTATTTTTGTAAAATATTTAATCATAAGAAACAACAGTTTGAGTCGAATTTGGTTGAGAGTTAAATATACGACAACGTCTCCAATAAACAGTCATTATTAAGGCAGAACACTTATTTACCTTCAACTTTGGATGTTTCTCATTTCAGAATGACTGCAGTGAATGTCTGTCAGAGACCGCGCCTTTGATGAACTTTATTCAACACAAGACAGAAAATAAAAATGACGCTTCCTCTCGACTAATAATACAAATATCCTGAAGGTTAACCCATATAAATAACAATAATAAATGTTAACAAAGCTTAGAGTAGTAAAACGAAGATGTTTTACCTGACTGGAGTGTGAGTCGCGCGCAGCTGCTGTGAGTCTCGAGCTGTCACTGAAACACCAGAGACGTCAATCATCCTCATCTTCATCACCATCATCTTCACTGCTCATCTTGTTTCTCACTCGTTTGAAATATATATTATTAACTTTAATTTCACTGTTGCTATTTATGTACTTATTGAAAGCATTTTGCACTATCATATCGCACAATATAGCCTAATAGAGAGAGAATATCGTAAAAGCACGCAGAGAGTAACCTGTTCATCTTCATAACTCAATAATAAATCAGAAGGGTGTTAGTGTGGCGGATGTAGGCTGAGGTACTCTGGTGTTGTACTGTTTCTAACTCTTGTATTAGTTCTTTCCCATAATTAATCGATATGCAGGATGAAGCTGTGCTGGGTTTGACTCTAAGTTAAACCAAGATTTAATCTAATAGAAATCTGTCCATCTCAAGGAGGAGGAGGATGCTAAAGGTCACACCACACGCCATCTGACACACTGTAGGAGCCCGACCTCAGCTGACACACACACATACACACGCGCACGCGCACGCATACGCACACACACGTGTGTTTTTTTTATATACAGCTAGTCCAAAATAAACTAACCAACACACCAAACCATTTTTTAAAAAAAGTTGCCATTTACTGTAATAGGACAAACCAGGAAGCAAAGTGGAAGAGAGATAGGAGTGGGATCAGGAAGGTCCACGAGTCGGGATTCGAACTCGGGACTCAACGGCGCTGTATATCGGCGCGCTGCCCACAAGGCTATTGGCACCGACAGCCGAACTATTTTTACATTTATAAACTCCATTTCTCCAAAGTGAGGTTTTGGTTTCTCTCACTTCTATGTACATTTTATTTCTGAAATACGGTTATTTGAGAGGTAAAAAAATATATAAAACTTTACAGAAAAGCAATGTGTAAGTAAACACAGGTGAGACTGCAGAAGCGTGAAACACCTGTAAGATATGAATGCTCCTGCAGATATTATTTTCTGTAATTAATGGGTCATCAGTGTGTGACTGGTCTCTCCTGCTGTGAGCTGCGTCTCCTGCGATCAGGAAAGGTCACGGTGAAGGCTAATCCTCATCTCCAGGGAGCGACACGGCTAATCGCTATTGTTTCACAACGGTGTGACCTTTAACACGACACTGACCCAGAGACACCTGCAGAGACCCTGAGATTTAACACTCACTGTAAACACTCGCATGATTATCATTGATCATTCATAACCATCATTCTGACCATAATGACTCCGATTCAACTTCATTAAACACCGAACCGCTGCAGATCTTCTGACATAATTACAGATTACTCTTTTCAAGTAACTACTACAGTAACAGTTTTTTTTTACAATTTACAAGAACATATTTGAGTTACTTTGTTTTCCCATTTATTGACTAAAAAGTCTCCTGTCCCCATGTGTGAACATGATCTTACTGTAATTCTAGACTAAAAACGCATTAATCTCACTCACAAAAAAACTGATTCAGTATTCCTCAAAATTAATAAAAAACGTGAAATGCAACTTAGAATATGACGCAAACCTGCAATAATTAAATAACACAAATATTGTTTATGTATTTAATCCCATTTTATTAACCATCAATTATCCAATTCAACCATATTAATAAGCAAAAATTGAAATTTGGTGTAAAAAGGCCAAAAATAGCCAAATTTTTCAATAGCCAAAACTTTTTATATCGAAAACAACCAAGAAAGCCCTGGACAGGTTTGAAAAGTAACGCAAAAGTAATGTAACACATTACTTACCATAAAAAGGAACTAAGTGACATAATTAGTTACTTTTTTTATGAAGTAGTGCAATATTGTAATGAATAACTTTCCCCAACACTGGTTATACAGGAGAACTGTGTTTTTGAATCCTTCTCTTCATATTCCACAGATGAAGAATAGCTGGAATTCCATGAGTTGCTCCCACCTGAAACGTCTCAACATTTAGAAACAGACATTAGTACTGATAAACGTGTGATTTCAGTTGTGTTTTATTTGATTTCCACATCTCTGTGTTATTTTCAGAGGAAAATGTGTCCAAAATGACACAAGAGTCCTGTACAACAAACAGAAACTGTTAATATCACCGACAAACAGAAGTAAAAACAAAAGACATTCTGCTGACAATGAAATACTGCTTAAAAAACTAAAGCCTGAACAAAACACACAAATGGTGTAAAAATGATTTTAAAAACCAGCCAGAGTCATGTGACACACATTCACTCAAGCTCCGCCTCCTTCGTCCCGTTGCCAGTAGTGACATCATGGCTCTCTGCACTCCCATCCGCTTTTTCTCCATCCCCATGATCCTGTGTCTGATTGGCTGCTTCCTGTGGACCTGTGTTCTGATTGGCTGCTTCCTGATTGGTGGGCTCTTTGGCCACTTCCTGCAGGTTGTACTTGCGGAACAGTGTGTAGTCCTTGAGGACGCTGACGCAGCAGACCGTCTTGATGATCTCGATGATGATGGTGAGCTCAGGGTTGGTCAGATCCACCTTATGGAGCGGGTTCATCTTCCCCACCAGACCTGAAACCCAGCAGAGCAGACAGCTGTGAGTGTGTGTGTGTGTGTGTGTGTGTGTGTGTGTGTGTGTGTGTGTGTGTGTGTGTGTGTGTGTGTGTGTGTGTGTGTGTGTGTGTGTGTGTGTGTGTGTGTGTGAGCGCTGCTGTACCGGCCACGGCTTTGATGACGTCATCCCTCTTGTTGTGGCTGCTGTTTCGGGCTTTGAAGCAGATCTGGAAGGTGGTGCGCAGCGGTGCTTTGAACCAGCGCTCCAGAAACACACTCAGAAACTTCTCCATGTCCTCAGGAAACGCCCTACAGGTGCCGCTGACCGGCAGCATGCGCAGAATCACACGCGACTTCCTCTTCTTCGTCTGATGGAGGTCTGACAGGATGTGATGGACCAGCTGCTCTGGGTCTGAGAGAGAGAGAGAGAGAGAGAGAGAGAGATGGTTATATGATCAGAGTCGGAGGTGTTCTGATAGAGCTAATGATCTGATTCTCTCACCGACTCCATGAGTGCGAATGAACACCACATTATTGGCTCCGCTGTCCACCGCACTGAACCTCTGCTGATGTGTCTTTATAGACGACTGTATCTGAGACACTTCCTTCTTCAGAGCAGCCTCAGCGTCTTCATCCTCCTCCTCATCCTCACTGAGACTGTCCTGTCTGTCTGCAGGCTGTAACACACACTACAATATCACATCACCGTAGTGCACTGGTAACATCTCTATAGTGCACTATACTACAGGAACGCAGCTCTATAGTGCACTATACTACAGGAACGCAGCTCTATAGTGCACAATACTACAGTAACACATCTCTATAGTGCACAATACTACAGTAACACATCTCTATAGTGCACAATACTACAGTAACACATCTCTATAGTGCACTATACTACAGTAACACATCTCTATAGTGCACTATACTACAGTAACACATCTCTATAGTGCACTATACTACAGGAACGCAGCTCTATAGTGCACTATACTACAGTAACAGCTCTATAGTGCACTATACTACAGTAACGCATCTCTATAGTGCACTATACTACAGGAACGCATCTCTATAGTGCACTATACTACAGTAACACATCTCTATAGTGCACTATACTACAGGAACGCAGCTCTATAGTGCACTATACTACAGGAACGCAGCTCTATAGTGCACTATACTACAGGAACGCATCTCTATAGTGCACTATACTACAGGAACGCAGCTCTATAGTGCACTATACTACAGGAACGCAGCTCTATAGTGCACTATACTACAGCAACGCATCTCTATAGTGCACTATACTACAGGAACGCAGCTCTATAGTGCACTATACTACAGTAACACATCTCTATAGTGCACTATACTACAGGAACGCATCTCTATAGTGCACTATACTACAGTAACGCATCTCTATAGTGCACTATACTACAGGAACGCAGCTCTATAGTGCACTATACTACAGGAACGCATCTCTATAGTGCACTATACTACAGGAACGCAGCTCTATAGTGCACTATACTACAGGAACGCAGCTCTATAGTGCACTATACTACAGCAACGCATCTCTATAGTGCACTATACTACAGGAACGCAGCTCTATAGTGCACTATACTACAGTAACACATCTCTATAGTGCACTATACTACAGGAACGCATCTCTATAGTGCACTATACTACAGGAACGCAGCTCTATAGTGCACTATACTACAGTAACAGCTCTATAGTGCACTATACTACAGTAACACATCTCTATAGTGCACTATACTACAGGAACGCAGCTCTATAGTGCACTATACTACAGTAACAGCTCTATAGTGCACTATACTACAGTAACACATCTCTATAGTGCACTATACTACAGTAACAGCTCTATAGTGCACTATACTACAGTAACACATCTCTATAGTGCACTATACTACAGGAACGCAGCTCTATAGTGCACTATACTACAGTAACAGCTCTATAGTGCACTATACTACAGTAACACATCTCTATAGTGCACTATACTACAGGAACGCAGCTCTATAGTGCACTATACTACAGTAACAGCTCTATAGTGCACTATACTACAGTAACACATCTCTATAGTGCACTATACTACAGGAACGCAGCTCTATAGTGCACTATACTACAGGAACGCAGCTCTATAGTGCACTATACTACAGGAACGCATCTCTATAGTGCACTATACTACAGGAACGCATCTCTATAGTGCACTATACTACAGGAACGCAGCTCTATAGTGCACTATACTACAGGAACGCATCTCTATAGTGCACTATACTACAGGAACGCAGCTCTATAGTGCACTATACTACAGGAACGCAGCTCTATAGTGCACTATACTACAGGAACGCAGCTCTATAGTGCACTATACTACAGTAACACATCTCTATAGTGCACTATACTACAGGAACGCATCTCTATAGTGCACTATACTACAGGAACGCAGCTCTATAGTGCACTATACTACAGGAACGCAGCTCTATAGTGCACTATACTACAGGAACGCAGCTCTATAGTGCACTATACTACAGGAACGCAGCTCTATAGTGCACTATACTACAGGAACGCAGCTCTATAGTGCACTATACTACAGTGACACATCTCTATAGTGCACTATACTACAGTAACACATCTCTATAGTGCACTATACTACAGTAACACATCTCTATAGTGCACTATACTACAGGAACGCAGCTCTATAGTGCACTATACTACAGTAACACATCTCTATAGTGCACTATACTACAGGAACGCAGCTCTATAGTGCACTATACTACAGTAACACATCTCTATAGTGCACTATACTACAGGAACGCAGCTCTATAGTGCACTATACTACAGTAACACATCTCTATAGTGAAGTACACTACAGTAACATCTCTATAGTGCACTATACTACAGTAACGCATCTCTATAGTGAAGTACACTACAGTAACGCATCTCTATAGTGAAGTACACTACAGTAACACATCTCTATAGTGCACTATACTACAGTAACGCATCTCTATAGTGAAGTACACTACAGTAACACATCTCTATAGTGAAGTACACTACAGTAACGCATCTCTATAGTGAAGTACACTACAGTAACGCAGCTCTATAGTGCACTATACTACAGCAACGCATCTCTATAGTGAAGTACATTACAGTAACATCTCTAAGTAACAACTGTAGTGAAGTACACTACAAAGACACATGTCTGACATCAAGCTGCTCACCTGCTCGGGGCCGTAAAGCGCGTCCGCGTACTCGTTGAGGAGGCTGAAGGCTTCGCTCGTGCACTTACGCTCGTTCATGTTGCAGGTAATGAGAACCCCCTGCGCGCCCACCTCCAGCTCGCGGGAGCCCTTCTGTTTCTTGTGCGCGTGTCCGCCGAAGCGTTTCCTGGTCCTCTTGCGGGTCTCAGACATGACTGTACTTTATCAAACCCACTCTCCGCTTCTGCTGTTTCTGAATGAAGCGATGAAGAAACTCCGGCTTGTGAGCGCGCTCCTGACACGCGTGTGTTTGTGAGTGTCGCGCTTCAAGCTGTCTGCAGCACTCGTCATACAGGGCGCCGTGTGGGACATGTGATTACGAAACGCGTTTGACGGAGCTGCTAAAAAGTTACAAGACCATAAATAAACATCACATGTGTTCTCTTTTTAAGGTTATGAAAATATATGGTCACGTTTTATTTTAAGGTCCAGTTCTCGCTATTAACAAACCATTAACTATGGCTTTTGCTTCAGTAAACTCCTAATTTGCTGCTTATGTAAATATGATCATGCAGAACGTGCTTTATAATAATAAGCAGTCAATATGTTAATAATAGGCATGCTAATAGGTAACTAGTTAATAGAGAGAATTGTTCCTTATACTAATGTGTTGCCAAATATATAGAATTAAATTTGTATTTGTGTAAAAAAATATTTAACACTTTATTTTAAACCTTTGTGCATAATGTGTTATAAAAGTATTAATAGTGATCATTGTAGTACATTGTATTATTTGATAAACGCATTATAAAATTCGCGTATCCCTTGTTACATATTAAAGTTGGTTTATTTTATTGCATTATAATGTCTAAAGGTTTGGCAGTGCATAGGTAAATATTTTTACACAATTCTTATAATTTATGCATTTAAAAAAAATATTTATAATGTATTATTTAATTAAGTAGCTTACATCATAATGTCTGCAGTTCTAAAATCTGGACCACATTTTTAACTAGTTGGGAAAAAATGTTGTAAATGTTGTAAATGTTTTAATGTCCCTGACAGAATTCATTAAATATGCATTAAATGTGTTTTCAAAAGTGGTTTATTATAAATATTATTTTACAGGGTTCTAAAATCACAAACACACAATTCATTATCATCATGATGCTGTAATGCAGAACACAAACAGCACTCAGACAGACAGCATTCTCCATATCTGATAACTAATACATGAGGTGAAGTGTCTAAATCCATACATCATCTGAAGCATACTAGCATTGTACACTTTATTATATCTTTTATAAAAGTATGCCATTCTGAGATCTCTTGTGAGGAACATCCTAACCTCTCTGAAGGAGTAAGAACAGATGTAGAAATGTCCAGGTTCATGTTTAAGGTTGCATTTGTCCCTGACAGAAGTCATAAAAATACTTAAAAAGTGTTTTCTTTTCAAAAGGCATTCATAATAAATAAATTCTACATCTACAGGTTTATATAAATCACACAGACAGTGTTCTGGAGTCACCGGAGGGATCTGGAGCCGGTGTTCTTTGGTGTTCTGAGGTGGTTCTGGATTAATCCAGACTCCCATTTGAAGAAGTCGCAGCCCTTGTGTGTTCGGCTGGAGCTCTGGCGTCTGACGGCGCAGCAGTAAAACACACGGCCGTGATTGGGCCCGCCGTTCCCCACCGTCAGACGCCTGGCCCTCCGGCCGCAGCCACACAGAGGAGCCGTGATCTTAGACGACGAGCCAATGACAGCGCAGGACGGAGGAGGGGGGCGGGGCATAGTGGGCGGGTCTTTATAAACAGTGAACGATGCTCCGCTGCGTCCTAAGAAGCGTGAGAGCGGCCCGTAAGGGTCTGTGCGCGGCAGCGGTTTGGGTGTCTTAAACAGACCTGAGGAGCTGGACGCCGGTCTGGTGGTTTTGTGGTGGACTGATGTGGTTTCATTGGGTTGTGTGGGTTCAGGCTCCGCCCCCAGCAGCACATCATCATAGGAGCCAGGCTCCTCCTCCTCGGTCAGCAGGTCTCCATCTTGTTGACAGGTATCTGGGGTGTCGGGGTCGTAGGTCGTGTCTGAGAGTCCGGCCAGTGTGCCGTAGCTGTGATTCCCGATGGGTGCGGATGCGGAGCCACACAGCGGTGAGCGTGAGCTGGAGAGGAGGGTGCGAGGAGACACCAGAGATCGACACACACTCGTCTGCTGTGGGTTACGTTCACTCAGGGCTGAGGGTCGCTCACTGGAGATGTTTCCACACGGAGGTCTGGACTTCACCAGCGCCTGAGACAGACAGAGAGAGACTCGTTTAACACAGCTCAGCGCCGCTCCTGATTGGCTGCGGTGTGTGCAGGGGGTGGAGTCACCTGTGCAGGTGTGCAGGAGTGCAGACAGAACTCACCCTCCGCAGACACTTGGTCACGGTCAGCAGACAGCCGTCACACACCATCCTCCACGCCAGCAGAGCCGTGTTCCTCGCGTCCACCAGACCTGAGCAGCAGAGGGACACCAGCGGGACACCAGAGGGACACCAGAGGGACACCAGAGGGACACCAGCGGGACACCAGAGGGACACCAGCGGGACACCAGAGGGACACCAGAGGGACACCAGCGGGACACCAGAGGGACACCAGAGGGACACCAGCGGGACACCAGAGGGACACCAGCGGGACACCAGAGGGACACCAGCGGGACACCAGCGGGACACCAGAGGGACACCAGAGGGACACCAGCGGGACACCAGAGGGACACCAGCGGGACACCAGCGGGACACCAGAGGGACACCAGAGGGACACCAGCGGGACACCAGAGGGACACCAGCGGGACACCAGAGGGACACCAGCGGGACACCAGAGGGACACCAGAGGGACACCAGAGGGACACCCGAGGGACACCAGCGGGACACCAGAGGGACACCAGAGGGACACCCGAGGGACACCAGCGGGACACCAGAGGGACACCAGAGGGACACCAGCGGGACACCAGAGGGACACCAGCGGGACACCAGCGGGACACCCGAGGGACACCAGCAGGACACCAGAGGGACACCAGAGGGACACCCGAGGGACACCAGCAGGACACCAGAGGGACACCAGCGGGACACCAGCGGGACACCAGAGGGACACCAGAGGGACACCAGAGGGACACCAGCGGGACACCAGAGGGACACCAGAGGGACACCAGCGGGACACCAGAGGGAGAGTGGATTTCAACATCAGAAAAATTAGTCACACTTTATTTATTCTCACTATTAACTAATAACTAAAGACTTCTGCCTCAATGAACTCCTAATCTAATAGTACAGTAGTTGTTAGGCTTGGGCTGGATTAGGGATGTAGAATATGTACTTTATCCCCCGGTTTCACAGACAAGGCTTAAGCCTAGTTCTAGACTAAAATATAAATCTGAGTTGTTTCAACTGAAATAAAATTGCACTGATTGATCTTAAAATATAATATAGTTGTCTCAAGATGCACACCAGTAATGTTTTTTGTAAGCATGTTTATAAAAATTACTTTAATGTCCTAATTGAACTATGGCCTAACCCTGGTTTAGTCTAAGCCCTGTCTGTGAAACCCGGCCTATAAGTACTAATAAACAGCCAATATGCAAAATAGTAAGCAAATAGTTCATAGTGTCTAAACAAACGTGTTACTGCTTCAGTCAATCATTATGGAATAAAAAGTTAAATTATAATGTCATTATTATAAAGTAAAAAAATTACAATATTACTTAAGTTGATTTGACTACAATTTTGTTATAATTGTTTCTAAAGTTTGACTTTATATATTATAATTATGACTGTAATATCAGATTTTAGACTCTCTATTACCATCATTTCAGCTTTTTCTTTCATGACTATGAATTTTATCTCATATTATGAAGTAGCATTTCAAATTTCCAACTTTTCTCTCATAATTTTGGCTCGCTCTCAATCATGGGTATTTCAATATAATAATAATAATAATAATAATAATAATAATAAGTCAAACACATTTTTTAACTCAATTTAATAAAAAATAAATCTCATAATTATGACTTATATAACTTATTTTTAATTGGTTTTTAAATGTTTTTAAGCCCATAATTGTGGTTTTATCTCATAATTCCATTGTAGCATTTTATAATTTAGACTTTTTATCAGATAATTTCAACTTTCTAACTCAACTTTATGACTTGGTAGAATATTAGAATGAAGACATTAGCTCAAAATGTTTAGTTTTTACCTTGTAATTATGCATTTCTCAAAATTATTTTTCAAAATGTTGTCTTTATCTCATAATTATGAAGTAGCATTTCAAAATTTGAACCTTTTATCTCATAGTTATGAATTTTTCTCGTAATTCTGGCTTTATCTCATTATATTATTTTATGATTCATAATTTATTTTTGTCTCAATTTAATTTGTATGTCTTACATTCTCATAATTTACATTTATCTCATAATGTTATCTTATTTAAAATTTTTAATCCCATAATTATGAATTCAGTTTCATAATTTAGACTTTATCTCATAATTTCAGCTTTCTAACTCAACTTTTTAATCTCATAGTTGTGACTTAGAATCTTAGAATGAAGACTTTTAACTCAATTTCTACTTTATCTTGTGGACTAATTATTCACTTTTTTATCTCATAATTAAATCTCATAAAACTTTTCATCTCAAAATTTCAACATTTGATCCCAAATTACCCAAAATACATTTTTAATCTTAACTATTATTAAACTTTCTCATAATTATGATTTAGCATGTCATAATTTGGACTTCATCTCTTAACTATAAATTAACCAAAGCATTATCCTTTTGACTTAGGTGGTGTGTGTGTGTGTGTGTGTGTGTGTGTGTGTGTGTGTGTGTGTGTGTGTGTATACCTGAGTGCTCTCTTCCTGTGAACTGGATGCCGAGGTCCAGCAGAGCTCCTCTCAGACCTTTGGGCTTCCTGTTATAGAACAGCTGACAAACCACCACTAGAGTCAAACACTACACTACTTTACCACAGTATTCTTCATATATAATTCAGTAAACAGCTCAGTAAACCATGACCCAAACCAGGCTGATCTCTCCTGTTCATCAGGGTGGGTGTGTGTGTGTGTGTGTGTGTGTGTGTGTGTGTGTGTGTGTTTGTACCCTGTAAGTGGCTCGCAGGTCAATCCAGCTCTTCAGAGCTTCAGGAACGCTCAGCTGCTTCCTTTTGCACTCGTACAGCAGACAGACTCCCAGATCCCAGTCTGCAAACACACACACACACACACACACACACACACACACACACATTACAGATAAACCTACACAAGAGATAGACAGCAGACAGAGATCTGAGCTGTGAGTGCTTCATTCTCACCTGACCATGTGACAAACGCACAGGGGTGTCCGGAGGGGGCGGGGCCTGCGCTGTCCGTCTCAAAGACCACGCCCCTCTCCTGCTGGAGGCCCTGCAGCCAGCGACTGAATCTGGACAGACAGATGTGGAGAGGAGGGGCGGAGTCCACCTGATCCTGTCAGCCAATCACACGCAGGACACAGTGAGTGACAGAGCAGTGTTAACCATCATCATCAGAGGAGCGTGTCAGAGCTGAGAGAGACCTGTGTGATGCCCGTGAGCTCCCTGCAGAAGTCTGACAGAACGGGACGCTCCTGCGGCTGAACATACGAGTGAAACTCTGACTCCACCTCTCCATTCGACACGTTCAGCAGGACCGCCGGAAACTCAACTGATGAGGGAGGAACACTGACGTAAAGCCAAACCATGAGATGTGAAACACAAAGACGTGAAGCGTGAGGACTCTTACTGATCTCCTGGCCGGAGCTGTTCTTCTCTCTCCAGCATGTGGACTCGAAATCAATGATGATCAGGAATGAGAAACGCTGCTCTGAACATCAACAGCAGAGTCAGTGACGATACACACATTAATGACAACAGATCAGATCAGATCGACACAGATGAGCTCTTACTGCAGACAGACGAACGCTGATCAGCTCCAGACGAATGACTGCGCTTCCGGATCAGACCCAGCTCTCTGGACAAACAGACGAATATCATCATGATAGACATTATCAAGCAGATTACTCTAAACATAACACAATGAACAAATATTTTAATATAAATACAGAGAATGGTTTTTATACACATTTTACATTACTAGTCATAAGTTTTTGAACAGTCAGATTTATAAAGAAGTTTCTTCTGCTCACCAAACCTGCATTTATTTGATTCAAAATGCAGAAGATCAGTAATATTGTGAAATAGTTTTACTATTTAAAATAACTGCTTTCCATTTAAATATATTCTAAAATGTAATTTATTTCTGGTTTCAAAGCTGAATATTCAGCGTCATTACTGTAGTCTTCAGCGTCACATGATCTTTCAGAAATTATTCTAATATACTGATTTGCTGCTCAAAAACATTTATAATTGCTATTGTTGTTGAAAACAGCTGCGTATAATTTTTTTCAGGTTTCTTTGACGATTATACAGTTCAGAAGAACAG
Source organism: Garra rufa (assembly GCF_049309525.1). NCBI lineage: Eukaryota > Metazoa > Chordata > Actinopteri > Cypriniformes > Cyprinidae > Garra > Garra rufa. The sequence continues at coordinate 2,746,206 of NC_133366.1, read as the reverse complement.
CATTTGTCTGAAATAGAAATCCTTTGTAACAGTATAAATGTCTTTACCATCACTTTTGACTGATTTAAAGCATCCTTGCTAAATAAAACTATTAATTTCTATCAAATGACAATGACAAATTATACTGACACCAAGCTTTTGAATGGCATAGTGTATAATGTTACAAAAGCATTTCATTTGATGATCTTTGGCTCTTTCAATTCATCAAAAAAACAAACAAAAAAAATCTTTAAAAATATACACAACTGTTTTCAACATTGATAATAATCAGAAATGTTTGTTGATCAGCATATCAGAATGAGTTCTGGAGGATCATGTGACACTGAAGACTGGAGTAATGATGCTGAAAATACAACTTTGATCACAGGGATACATTACATTTTCTAATATTTAAAAACTGTATTGTTTTTGCTGCACTTTGGATCAAATAAATGTAGGTTTGGTTCAAATCTTACTGTTCAAAAACGTTTGACTGGTCGAGTATGTTTAGTGTCAGTGTATTGTGTTGATCAATAGTCGTTTAGGTGGTGATATAGTAGTGTAGTGTTTAATCTTCATAATCTGAGTGTAGTGTGTGTTTGTAGATCAGATGTTGGTGTTTCTTACTTCGCCAGACTCTTGGTTGACATGTTGTCTCCGCTGCTGCAGATTCACACTCGCGTTAAACACACACACATCTGCTAAATCACTCGCTAAACGCTCAACATCACAAACATTATAACATTTATTAAACACTACCGCATTTTTAAACTACCCGCACAGCGACACTGTTTCCGTTGTTGTGCTGTGTTTCCGGTCGTGTTCCCCAGCGGAGCCTGTGATTGGTCGAGATCGGCGGTAATCGCACACAGAGCTGCAGATCGCGCCAGTAGAGGCTAGTCGATCTCAGAGCTGTTGATCAGCGAACACATGTGCCGCTCTCGCTCTTGTGTTTACGTGATTATATCGCTGTATTTACACTGGAATGACCACATGACACCCGACATGACATGCGGAGCGCTCTAGTTAGTCATGGAGATGATTATATGTAGATCAGACTGAGTTTCCAGGGCAGAGGAGCTGAAGAACAGCTCATCATCATCATCATCATCAACAGTGGATCAATAGAGGAGATGAAGAGTGAAACTCGATCAGCTGAAGGACAGATGGACTCATCTTCATCCTCCTCTTCCTCGTGCTGTAAGAGGAAGGCAGTGGACAGTCTGATCTCAGACTGTAGTGAGGAGAGAGAGAGACTGCAGCTCCACTCACAGGTGACTCTATCACACTCATTCACATTCATTCACACTCATTCACATTTACTCACATTAACTCATTCACAGACACATTGACAGATACTATTTGAACTGAGCTGGAAGATAACATCACTGAATCAATGATGAACTGATTTCAACTGTGTTCACTGTTTTTCCTTTGCATTATTACACACTATTTTCATATTTAATACTGTAAATCTGGTTTGACACAATCTGTGTTGTTAAAAGCACTATGATAAAAGTGACTTGACTTACATTCTCATTCAGGCTCATTCACATTTTCTCATTCAGACTCACTCATATTAATTCAGATTCACTCACTTGATGAAGTCGTGTTGATTATGGTTCATTGATTGAGTGTTTGTGTGTTTCTGGATCTGGATGTGTTGCCGTGGTGAAGGACGTGCGTGATCTGATCCAGTACATCACACTCAGATACTCACGCAACGTGAGGAAACCCAGGTACACACACACACACACACACACACACACACACACACACACACACACACACACACACACACACACACACACACACACACACACATATACACACACACACACACACATATACACACACACACACACACACACACACACACACACACACATACACACTCTTTATCTGACAGTATCTGACGGTGTGTTTGTGTGTTCAGCTGGTTTGGTGTGGACGTTGAGCGAGTGTCCCGTGTGAACGTGATGATTCTGGATGGACTCACACAGAGTCACTTCTACAGATACTTCAGTCACTTCAGACACCTGAGAAACAAATACAGCGCAGTGAGTCTCTCACACACATTATCATCATCATCATCACACAAACACTGCTGACTGCGGTTACTGATGAGTGCTGTGTTTCTCAGAGATGGAGTCTGACGCCCTCCTCGTGTGACTTGCTGATCTCAGACCTCCTCGACGGCGAGGTCCAGATGTGTGACAGAGCGCCAAAAACACGTGCGACGCTTCCAGGTGAGTTATTCGTCTCATGATCAATGTCAACTAACCATTAGTCATCAAGAAGAGGCTTGGTCAACCAAAATTGTTTTAGTCGCTTAGTTGCAGAACAAAGATGGTTAACGGCTGGTCTTTGTGATAATACAGTACATCAGGCAGGAGATCCAAACGCTCACTTATCATTTGTCAACCTCAAATATGGCTTATCATTTAAACACGAAGGGAGCATCAACTTTACATGGCTGCTTAATCTAATGTTTACCTACAGAATGTGCTCTATTCAAGAGTCTGTGCGGAGTGTTGAAGCTGAATAGTAGCGCGATTGCTCACTTGCTCTTAAAATACTCCCTCATTTCTGGTCATACAGATAAGAGTAATACATCTTTAGAATCTGCAAACTCTGTTTATTTATGTGCGCTCACAACAACAACAAAACATTGCGCTTTCAGAAAATAATGAAAGCAAACATTATGCTCAGTTTCTGTGAACTTGCGCACTAAACTTTGAAACCCTGTGAATACTTGCCTCACAGGCATGAAAATAAAATATATATACAGACTGAAATGTCTACTTTTAAATGAATCAATTCAAAAAGAAAACAAATGTTCTCAGATTATATAATCGGTTTGAAACATGCATATGGGCACATCACTACTGCTGAGATGAAGAGTCAGTAGCTATGTTTCCATCTGCGTTTTAATGTGCGTTTGAACGAATCACTTCAGGAACGAGTGATAGAAACACCAAAATGCAAAAGTTTTTAAGATCGCTTGAGGTGGTTTTTGAATTGTGCGAAAAAGCCCTCCAAAGGCAAAGTGCAGTAACTACGCCAACACTAAAACTAAGAAAAATGCCTTGAAAGTTTTTACAGCAACTAGTCAAACATGTTGACACTCTGGCTTCTCTGAAACAGGACACAGTTGAACAAAACAGTTGTCACAAAGTCCATTTTTAAGCCTTAACTCAACTCTGACCAAATGTGTAGTTACTGCGCTTTGCCTTTGGAGGGCAGCATGGTTTGTCTGCTCTCTCTGAATCGCAAGTCATTTATTATATCTGAACATTTTTAGATTGAGTGGTTATTCCAATTTTGCACATAAAGTGAATTCACAACTTCATCTTCATCTCTTAAGCCAAAAACAAAGAAAGCAGTAGTTTAACAATAAATGATTAAAACGTTAATGCAGGCTCCTTGCTGTTTTTTTCCTGACTCTTTCATAATCATTACTTCTGCTGGTGCAAGCTTTATGTGTGCGCTATGTGGGCAATTCAAAGCTCATCACTGTGATTGAAATGGTTTAATAATAAACGTGTGATTAGTTGACTAATGCTTTAAATGAATGACTACTAGTGGAGCAGGACAATCTTTAGTGGAGGGCAGGCCTGAATGTGTGTGTGTGTGTGTGTGTGTGTGTGTGTGTGTGTGTGTGTGTGTGTGTGTGTGTGTGTGTGTGTGTGTGTGTGTGTGTGTGTGTGTGTGTGTGTGTGTGCAGGTGCGGTGATGTGGCATCCTGTCATTCAACGCTTCGGTCTGAGAAACGGAGGACTGAGCAAATTCCTGCTGACCGAAGAGGAAATGATCAAACAGAAGTATCCTGTGAAGGGTGAGACACACACACACACACACACACACACACACACACACACACACACACACACACACACACACATATATATCTGGGACATATGACACAAACACACATGCTCATGATATGTTCCCATGATGCCGTGCAGGTGGCCAGGGCTGTAAGGGGTTTGTTTGCACACAGAGTGATGGGAGCGTGACGGACAGCAGTCCTCTGTTCGGTCTGGACTGTGAGATGGTGAGTGGATGCAGGGATCTGCGCTGTGATTGGCTGCTCTCATCTGCGCTGTGATTGGCTGATCTGATCTGCGCTGTGATTGGCCGGCTGTGCTCTGATGTGTGTTTGTGTGTTCAGTGTCTGACGCGTGTGGGGTTAGAGGTCACGCGTGTGGCTCTGGTGGATGGCAGTGGATGCTGTATACTGGATGAACTGGTCAAACCACTGAACCCCATCATCGACTACTGCACCAGGTACACACTTTAGTAAGATATTTCACATAAAGGATGTTTACATGTAGTCCACGAGACCAAAAATAGCTGAAATTATTAAAATAACCCTCTTCAAAAGTTTGGAATCCTTGGTTTTTAATACTGTGTTTGT
>NC_133366.1:2563922-2741307 GCF_049309525.1 Garra rufa | reverse complement strand
GTTGCCATGGATCCTGTGTCCACAAGCACAGCTGTCAATCAGACAGCTGAGAGTCAGTCTGTTTCCATGGAGACTGATGCTGAGCAGACGGTTGGTGTCAATAAAGACGACGGAGGCTCAGAACAGCGAATGTCAGATGACAAAGAGGCGGAGCTTACCTCGGACCCCGCCCCCTCTCATATTAAAGGTGTGTGTTTGGACTCTGAAGGGTTTGGACTTTGGTTAGTTGTTGTTGTGTATGTTGATGTTTCCGTTTGTTTGTTGTTTCAGATGGAGCTGAAGGAGCTGCTGATCAGGACACACAGTGAGTCTCATATTCATTTATATGCTTCTCAGGGATGCTCAGTTCTGGACACTGCAGTCATATGTTTATGTATATTGACTAGTGATTGACCGATATTGATTTTTTTAGAATCAATAGCAATTATTTGCATGTTTATGTGCCCGATAACCGATGTGCAGAACCCATATTTATTTACTAAAAGTAAAACTTAAGTAAATAAGTGACCGAGTGAAGTAAGTCCATACATCACTTTGATTTTTCCTCCTTGGGTTGAAAATTAGCAGTCTTTCATGTTAAATTAAATCTTCATATTACAACAATAAAAACATTTTATTTATATCAGCTGCAATACTAAGCAAAATACATTTAGAAAATAAATAATGGGCAGGAGTGAGTTTATAAGCTGTTTGATATAAAGAGTGAAGAATAACTCTGGATAATGTTAATTCACTAAATAATATTCTCTGGAATATTGGAATAAACAAACAAAACATGGTATTTTTTTGCATTTCTCAGCTGGTATGTTATAGCAGAATTATTAATGTTTTTGTCATTCTAGATTCTGACAAAGTGCTGTTTATCTCTGCATTTACACACAACTATACTCAACCTGCGATCCCTCATGGAGATAATAAATCATTTCTATAGAGTTGTATTTGTTTAGATGTGCATTAATGGAATAATGCTTAAAAAAGTAAATGCTAATATAATTTAGGGTGTTTTAAACAAACAAATCTTGTTAAAAGTCACTTGCGGTGGCTGCTGGAGCATTTCAAGCATCGATTCGAACATCAATATGAACGTGATTCACCAGAGTAATGATGAGCATATAGACAACAGAGAGAATTCAGTTCAGTGTTTTCATTTCCAACATGGCTGTATATCAGTTTATTCAAGCAAATGTACATCTTCATTGAGGCTGGACTTGACGGATCACCTTTTGACTCGTATTTCTGTAACTAATATCAGCATTAATGTCTGCTATATTAAATAAAGATTACTAACTACAGCTAAGCGAGTGCTTTATCTATGCATGCCGTTGTTGTTGTCTCGTCTTCCTGCCCGCAATTCTCAAAACAATATCGATGAATCCGATATTACAAAACCGATAACCGATTATGGTAAAATGCTTAAATATCGGGAATAATATCGGTCAGTCTCTAATATTGACTTGGTGAAGTATAGACTGGATTGAGTGCAATGCAGTGATGTTCTGTTCTGTGGTCTGTCAGCGGGTCGGTGCGGTTCGTGAGTCGTCCGTGGCGTGTGGTGGACGGATCGCTCAATCGGCCCGTGTGTAAGGGCATGCTGGAGTCTCTGCTGCTGCACATCATGTCCAGTCCGGCTCTGCGTGAGTCCCAGCTGCTGCAGCACTACAGTCAGGTTCTGCAGCCCGTCGTGGTCCTGGACCTGCTGCAGGTGACGCTTCACCACCGCTTTAATCTGACTGCTGAGTGCTCCTTATTAGTTCCTGTTTCCTGGTTTCCACAGGGTCATAAAAGTCTTCGTTTTGATTTCAAGAGCTCTTGAATTTGGGGAATTTGTTTGTTTGTGTGTTCAGGTTCTGGTGGATCTGGGCTGCGTGAGGAAGCGCTACACCGTCCAGCAGCGCAAACCCTCGCTCTTCTCCAAACCCAGAGCGCCGCAGGTCAAAGGTCAGGCCGAGGTCAGTCTGCGGGACGTGGCGACGGCGTTCTACGAGCCAACGGTGGACTGCGTGCTCCGGCTGGCGCGGGTCTTTCCTCACGAGCTCAACTGGAACAAATGGGTCCAGCTGTGTCTGCGCACTTGACACCGCTCTCGAGATGCTATTTATGTTTTTATATGATCTGCTTTTGTTGCGCAAAATAAAGACACCGTTCCAAGTACCACTTTTAAGATATTCCTATTTCTATTAGTTTTCATATGCATTTTTACTTTGTCACAATGTACTTCATATGATATCACATATGGCTCATGATTTCAGCTCTGGGACACTGTATTCTGCTCTTAGATTATACATTAACCAGTCAAAGTACGCAAACATCCGACCTGTGAACACACAAACACACCCGCAGCATCACGCTCACCTCTGATCGCACTCACCTTCGCTGCTGTTGATTCTGTTCGCTGGTTTCACTTCTGGCCAGCGCAGAGCTGAGCTCATCAATCCCCTGACAAAGGCCAATCACGTGATCTTTTAGGATCTATCATGATTATTGAGATGAAATGGCTGTGAAAGAGCAGCATCTGATCCATTGCTCTAGTATTTAGAGCTGAAGATGTGTGTGGAGACTCAGATGCTCCATTCTAGAGGCTGTAATGTCAGTTTGCACCCCTTGAGAGGAACGTCTTATTAGTTCGAATTAGTGTGTTTTAGTAGGGCTGCCCTCAACTAAAGATGCTTCTGGTCGACTAGTTGTCGTTCATTTTGAGCATTAGTCGACTATTAGTCACACATTTGTGTCAGGGAAAAACAGTAAGGAGACTGCATTAACATTTTAATAACTTATACTAATAAAGTAGTGCTTTCTTTGTTGAATACGGTGACTATTTGAATTGGTTGATTTGAAGGTAGACATTTCACTCTCTATAGACATGTTTTTCATGTCTGTGGGGCAAGAATACACACGTTTTTTTAAGTTTCGCGCCCAAGTTCACTGAGACTGAGACAGCAGAAAGTGCATCCTGTTTGATTTCATTATTTTACAAATGCACAATGTTTCGTAATTATTCTGAGCGCACACAAATAAACGTAGTCTTTACGGGATCAAAAGATGTCTTACTCTTATCTGTGTGACCAAAAATGAGGGAGTATTTTAAGAGAAAGTGAGCGCACCGGCGCTTCCATCTCATGCAGTTGACGCACTACTCTTCAGCTTCACCACTTCAATAGAGGACATTTCTCAATGTACCTTTCTTTTACCACACAGACCAGCCATTAACGATTTGTCCGTCACTGACTGCGCAACTTCACCTTCTGTGGAATGTTTTTTTTTCTGCAAATATGCATCTAATAAAATTTTGATCGACCAATCTCTTCTCGTTGACTATTTGGAGGCAACCCTAGGTTTTAGTGATGGTGCTGTTTTATGGTCTTTCCTGGAAAGTCCTCATGGTACTGGCTTTTATTGCTCAGTCACTGATAGCGAGTTTTATATTTATCTCAGACATTTGACCCACACATGATGTCATTGTGTTGATATAGTACAGAACGAGTTTCGGCAGCTCCATAAGATCATAAATCAGCTTGATGGCTCGTTGGACTTGTTTAGGTCATTTTGACCCGTAGAGGATTTTCTTTTTCCTGAATTTTTTTAATTATTTTTTTAAAATATTGAACTAGAACGTATTGAGGTTATAACAACTTTCCAAAATGTTTGGACAACATTTGTACTTTTGTTGTTTTTGTTGTTGTCGTTGTTGCAGTGTAGTGTTCCTGGTCCAAAATGAGCAGGCTACAAAAAGAAGCTTATAAATCTCCCAGTTATGCTATATTATCACCAAATATTGAATTCCAAAACAAGCTGAGAAAGATTGAATCCAATGTTTGGTCATAATACAGCATAGTTTACTCTATAGCCTGAATTTTAATTTCAGATCAGTATGAGTGTGCAAACACATACCAGAGTCTCTTCAAACCAAGCAACATCTCAAGCAACTCAAGGTTGTGTTATATAGTAAATACATACATGATTGACAGACATGACACACACATCATATACACATTTGCTGACTTTATTTGATTTCATATATTTGATTTCATATTTTCATATCATTTCTTTAAAGGTTGATCACATCTAATCTGTTCCCTCAGTTGTCACAAAGTAAAACCCAAATATGAATCTCATGGCATCATCGTTTGCACTCAGAAAGTCCCAGACGACAGCAGAATCTGTCTGATGTTCACTACAAGTTACTAAACCTCTCAGTCCGAGTCCAAAGGCCCCGAGAATCTTCCTCTTCACTGAATACTAGAGACTACGTCTATTCTTTTATTTTAAAAGACCAATCAAATCTTCTCCTCAGACTGAGAGAGAAGTGCACAGCAGAGCTGCTTCACGATTTGTTGTTGTTACAAATGTCTTCTGAGAGGGAAACTTTCCGAGGCTCCAGCTTGAGTTTGATGGGGTCCTTGGGAGCCAGGAAACCGCTGATGCCGAGCTCTAGAGGAACCTGCGAAGAACAAGAGAAGGTCAGCGTGAGAGAAGGAGCACACGTCCTCCTGTGAGACCATGTGGAGGATCCGTCCGCTCACCTGAGTCTCGGCACACACGGAGACGTCGAACCTCTGCAGGATCTCCACGATGGCCAGCTTCATGGTCACCTGAGCGAATCGCATCCCGATGCAGTTCCTGGGTCCGAGACCGAAGGGCATGTACATGTAGGGGTCGATCGACTCCTTATTGCCTTTAGTGAACCTGAGGATGAGGCAAGAGAGTCACTTCTGCTCATTACGAGGATCACTACAAGCATTTACTCTAAAGAACCAGTGAGCCAGTTTTATCTTCTTCTTAACTTTTGGACCTAGTCCACTACATTGCTTTGTTTTATGGGTTAATGATTGAAAGACGTCCTGACCTCTCAGGTTTGAAGCTCTCAGGGTCGCTCCAGTAATCCGGGTCTCTGTGGAGCGCGTATGTAGGGACCATGACCACCGTGTCTTTAGGGATGAGGAGGCCGTTGATATCCACCGTTTTCTTACAGACCCGCTCGAGGCGACCAGCGACGGGGAACAGCCGGAGAGACTCGCTCAGCGCCGCGTCCAGATAGTCCATGTTCATCATGGCTTCATAGTCCACTGGAGCCTTCAACACAATGGAGTCAGCGGTTAAACTCTCAAACCGGTCACACTTACAGTTTCATTCAGTTCTCTGAGCTCTACCTTATTAGGAAAGGTCTCGTCGATCTCCTCCTGCAGTTTCTTCATGGCCTCTGGGTTGGTCGCCATATTGTAGAAGAAGTAGGACAGAGTGCTGCTGCTGGTCTCGTACCCGGCGAAGATGAAGATCATGGACTGCGAGAGGATCTCATGGTCGCTCAGACCTGCACAGGATATGGTGTGAAGAAACAAGTACAAGCTCTTATTCTGTGGAGAACTATCTGAGATGCTTCACCTTTCTCTGTGTGTTCATCGCCGCTTCTCTGCTCAGTTTTCCCTTCTGTCTGAGAATCAACCATCAGCTGCAGGAAGTCCACCCGCTTCTACAGGAAGGTGCATGTGATTATATTTACGTTCCTGCTATCTAAAGCCATTTATCAGTTCACGAATGCTTTGGTGTTGTTCATGTGAAGTGTTTGTCGTACCTTCTTGTGGTCATCGGCCACTCTTTCGGACTTGATCTTCTGTAGGGCAGCGTAGAAGAAATCAGTCACAGATGTCGGGAAAAAGGCGAAATTCATTTTGTCCAGGACAGGGGTGATGAAAGGAAATAAGGCTAGTGAAGAAAAGGAGTTGAGAAACAGGCTGTTATCAAAATGTCCTACGCTGGAGTATGTTGAACGGACAGGACTAGTTTAGCTGTTTACCGGTGATCAGAAACACAGGGTTCAGGAAGTCAAACTTCAGCATTTTCTTGATGTTGGTCACAAATGGATCTTTAGGGTTGTTGAGAGAGTCGATGTCGACGCTGAACGCCGTGCTGGTCACCACATCCATACTGTATGGGCCGAAGAACCTAAATACATCCAGAGAGGAGAAAACTATTATTAGTCTTACCCAAGCGGCAACCTCCCGCTCTCTCTATTGAAACCAACACGGAAGTGGCTTAAACTGTAATTCATGGACTGGCCGCTAGAGACTGGCTGCAGAAGAGAGTCAATCCCAGTGACACTCCATGTTAAAATGCCCAACTTCACAGCAGGAAAAAAGTATGTTTACAGCCTGGTACAAAAAGTGGTTTTGGTCTATTTAGCTAATTTCGCCCTTCATGTCAACTGTGAGGGGGGTGAATTTTTTTATAACTCATCCGTTTAAGTTAAATTAAGCCTTAAAGTTCTGCATAATTAAGGGTGTGGCCACTTGAGTGACAGGGGGATTGCCGCTGCTGTCAGCACTGTCGAGCTGGGTGGGCGTGGTTTCAGCAACCAGCTCCAGCCATGTCCCGCTTTTTTGGCCATTTTCGATTATCGGGAGTGACGCGCAGTGACATGATTCCAAGATGGAGACAACCGAATCCCGCCCAATATAGGCTTCAAAAACGCTCTTCAGAAACCTACGGATGACGTCACGGACACTACGTCTATATTTTTTACAGTCTATGGTCTTAACTGATAAAATTATAACTCATATACTCTATAAAACATTCTGGGAGGTTATAAAAGGTTATTGTTGAGGTATTTTTACACCTTTGCTCTGGTGATTACAGCGATACCATTGCAGCTCCATTCTTATCTATTTAGATACTAAGAAGGCATACGTGATTTTATATAAGACTCTTTGAGTGTGCGACTCACTCTTTTACGTCCAAAGCTCCTCCTCGTTTCACTGCCTTTCCCAGATTATCAACCAGAATGCGAGAGTGTGTCTTCATGATGCCAAACATCTAGAGCGAGAAACAGCAGTATATCATCATCAAGATTACTCACAGACAACAGAGATATTTTAATATCAAACACAGATCCTCCTGAGCAAGATTCATTCTGTAGTTCAAACCAGTCATTTTACATCTTGAACTTTTTTGTGTGTATTTGTCTTGCAGCTCAGTATTACTGCTTTCAGATTCTGCTTTAGGTAAGAAACACTAACATTTTGGGGCACTCATGGCCTAATGGTTAGAGAGTTTGACTTCTAACCCGAAGGTTGCGAGTTCAAGTCTCAGGTTCGGCAGCTATTGTAGGTGGAGATGAATAAATAAGAAGCGCTCTTTCCATCCTCAATACCATTACTGAGGTGAGACCCTTGAGCAAGACACTGAACCCCAAAGTGCTCCCTGTGTGCCCATGGATGGGTAAAATGCAGAGCACAAATTCACCATACTTGGCCACAAGTCACATCTTTTCCTTTCCATTAACTATTGCTATAACACTAACAAATGACAAAGATAAAGATAAGATACAGCATTGTTAAATCCTATTGGGAATCATTTGCTCAGTTCAACTCCAGTTCAGGTTTTTCTCTAGGATGACTGAAGGGTTATATGTGGCATCAAAGAAAGACATGTATGTGTGAGTGATTCCAGCCTCACAGACCTCCTTTAACCTCCCGCTGGTGAAGGAGGGCGAGAGGACGCTGCGGATCCTCCTCCAATCGTCGTCTTCAACGATGGACACGGCGTCGTACAGCTGCCCGTTCAGACGGAAGTTCTGTCGGTTCAGAGGATAAGCAGATAAAACCACACAAGCTCTTGTGAAACGGACAACATTGCTACATTCTCCGTGGATCAAATATGAGTTTGACGAGGCTGGTTTAATTTCAGAATTAAAAATGAGGATTTTACCCTTCTGTTGGTGAAGAGAGAGTAACATTCTTTAACCAGGATGGTTTTGATGATGGATTGGTCCATGATGGACAGAATGGGCTGCCTCGCATCGTAGAAACTGAAAAACAATATTAACTTTAAATGCAGAAGAATCGTTTAGTTGATGATTGATTCACGTTCAGTATTTCATAATCACCATTTTTTCAGCTCATTCTCCATTACAGATATTATAAAGCTTGTCATTGATCTCATAAAAGACAGTGTTAAACCTAAGCGTTTTATTATTTCATTTCAAACTGATGTTCTCATCTGAATCCCTTTTGTTTCTTTTGATGTTCTGAACTGATTCTTTGTGTCTAATCTGTGAGGTTTCATTGGTTGATGCCACACTCACCCCCAGACTCGTCCATACTTCTTGAAACACTCCAGATCAAAATTGTGAAACCCCTGAAAGTGCAGAGACAAATTGTTCACATTTAGAATAAAATTCAAAGATTTCAATGACACCCAGGTTCACGTCAGATTTCTTCATTAAAGTGAGCAGATGGACTGATGGTGAACCAGAAGACTAGGAGATGTTCAGATGAGTCCAAAGGTCAGTTTTGATATCATATTCATACTTTATGTGCTCTAAAACTAAAAACTCACCTTCTTATATTCCAGCATTGTTCCGAAGAACGGAAGGGGTTTGGGTCCAGGGATGCCCAGGTTCTTGAATAAACTGTGAGGCCAGGAGCCATATCTGGAAATGACATCAAAACCGTAAGAATAACAGCTTTTTAGACTGTTCTCAGACAGAGCAGCAGATTTTGCTTCAGCAGAAGAATGTCATCAGGTTACTGTCATTCTTCAAACACGTTGCTTACCGACTCATTTATATTGATATTCCAGACCTAGAACTAATTATTCAGTTTAGTCACTTACATGAACAGAAGTGCCACAAACAGTATGAGCAGAGCCCATGTTTCAGCGGAGAAGAACAGACCGTAGCTCATGGTGTCTGCTGCGGGACGCTCGACTATAGAAACACTGGCACTGAGCCGCAGCAGCTTTATTCTGCTCTTAGATTACACATTAACCAATGGAGAAGACGCAAACACAAGAGAGTTCAACCTCTGAACACACAAACACACCCGCAGCGTCACACTCACCTCTGACCAAATGCCTCTAGCAGTCTCTGGTTTATTGCTCATGTTTGTTGGTTCCACTGCCAAACAGCTCTGAGCTGAAATCATCAATCCCATGTGAAAGATAAATCACATGATCTTTCTGAGATCTGTGGATAATTGTTTGATCTGGGGTGCAGTGAGATCCCCTGCTTCTTCTCAGATGTGTAAGCATTGTCATTATTTCTCCAGGAGAAACATCTGAGATAACGTTGATAGATAAATAAAACCTACTGTGTCTCCTGAGCCTATGAAAGTGGAGTCGTGTATGTGGTCATTCTGTGAGTTTTTAGTGATCTTAGAGGTTTGACCCACACATGACGTCATTGTGATTGTTATTTAGCTTCATGGCTCATTGGTCTTGTTTGGGCTATTTTTTTTCTTGATAGGACAGTGAAGATATGACAGGAATCGTGTGGAGGACAGGGGGATGGGATATATATGCCCACAAGGCTTTTGGTGCCAACTTGTTCGGGTCATTTTGATTTCTCCAGAAATGCTAGCTAGTGTTATGATATTGGACTAATACTGAGCCTATAACAATGTCACAAACATGTCTGAACAACTTTGTACCTTTTTGAGAATTTCCCCCCTCACTTTTTAGTTGTAGTGTTTCTGATTCAAGTTAAGTGGCTTACAAAAACTTTATGCTATATTATTGCCAGTTATTGGATTAAATCTATTTATCATTTTGTTTTCCTTCAATTAGCACAAGTTCTTTGTTTCTCTTAAGAACTGACTGACTACAGGCTTCATTGATATGAGCTAATGCTCCTCAGTTTAGTAAAAACTGGCATTATTTGTGGGTATTTTTGGAAATATTAAATCAAATATGGAAATTGCATGTGTACTTTAACGTTCAACCATGACGTTTGTTTTGAAGTTTGTGGTGTTCCCAGTGAAAAAAACAAAACAAACAAAAACGAATTCTGTCTATACGCTGAATTAATATTTAAACTTTTTATGATTGTGCAAACAGGTATCAAAGTCTTTAAAGCAACCCACATTTCAAGCAACTTAATCCGGTCTGCTCTTGGAAAGGAGGAGGGATGAAGACTGCATTCAGCAGTTTAGTTTCAGTTTGCTCTGTTCTCTAAAGGCTTTTGTTGGCTTTAGTTGTGGGGCAGGTCTGGGCATGTTCTCCTGTGAATATGAGAAGGAAACTAGCTAGATGGTAAAGGTGACGTGTGTCAGCTTTGCACCCAAAGGAATCTCAACAAAATGAATGACTGTTTTCAAACAGGGCTGCCATTGGTCATTAGACTGAAGGTTCCACCCTAAATGTACTCAGAAGTTGCCGTTCACATATTCACAAAGCTACATTTGTGTGTGATTCTGAGCCTTCTCCAACCGTCTGGGTCTAAACCCACATACATTAAACACGTTTATAATAATCGCTCATAAATACTTCATTTTGAGTACTTATGTACAAACTGTGCTGGGTAGATTACTTACAAATTGTAGTTCATTACAAACTCCATATTACAGGACAAAAATTGTAATTGGTAACTTAATCCATCACATTACATGTTTTAAGTGATAAAATCAGACTACTTTTAGATTAGTTTTGACCTGTCTTGTTTATCACGTTGATTTAAATATAATTTTATATTGATAGACACGGTTGCTCCTGTACGCTTCAAAAGACTTGAGAAAAACAATTTGTCACCTTGGTACAACGAGCACACTCGCACCTTAAAAATAACAGCCTGGAAAATGGAGCGCAGCTGGAATAAAACAAATGTATTTTGTATTGCAAGGAGGGAAAGTATTTTCAGATGAGCTAAGCTGGATCATAACATCACTGCTACAGAGTTGCTTTATAGATGAATTGAACTTGTTCTATAATAAAGGTGATGCCTTTTCTTGAATAGTCCAGTCTGATGTGTTTAAAAGACATCTCAAACACACACATCACATACATTTCTGCAGACCTTTTTGATACATTTTATTTCATATTTCCATACAATTTCTCATTTGCATATTGTTTCTTTAAAGGTTAACCTCATGTTTTGTTCACTTAATCAAGGCAAGGCAATGAATCTTATGGCATCATCAATTGCAGTCTCAGAAAGTCCCAAATGACAGCCAAATCTGGCCAACATTTACTACAAGTTACTAAACCTCTCAGTCTAAGTCCAGGCCCTGAATAAGAATCTTCCTCTTCACTGAAGACTACAGACTACATTCATTCTTTTATTTTATTTTTTAAAGACTAATAAAACCTTCTCCGCAGACCAAAAGAGGAGCATGCTGCAGATGAACGCAGTTTGAGAGCTGCTTTAAGATTTGTTGTTGTTACAAATGTCTTCTGAGAGGGAAACTTTCCGAGGCTTGAACTTGAGTTTGATAGGGTTCTTGGGAATCAGGAAACCACCGTTGCCGAACTCTAGAGGAACCTGTGAAGAACAAGAGAAGGTCAAGTGAGAGAAGGAGCACACGTCCTCCTGTGAGACCATGTGGAGGATCCGTCCGCTCACCTGAGTCTCGGCACACACGGAGACGTCGAACCTCTGCAGGATCTCCACGATGGCCAGCTTCATGGTCACCTGAGCGAATCGCATCCCGATGCAGTTCCTGGGTCCCAGACCGAAGGGCATGTACATGTAGGGGTCGATCGACTCCTTATTGCCTTTAGTGAACCTGAGGATGAGGCAAGAGAGTCACTTCTGCTCATTATGAGGATCACTACAAGCATTTACTCTAAAGAACCAGTGAGATGTTAAGCTTTCAGTAGAAAAATGTGTTTTCAGCTGTTAACTGGAGAATCTCAAACCTCTCAGGTTTGAAGCTCTCTGGGTCGCTCCAGTAATCCGGGTCTCTGTGGAGGACGAAGGTCGGGATCATGACCACTGTGTCTTTAGGGATGAGGAGGCCGTTGATATCCACCGTTTTCTTACAGACCCGCTCGAGGCGACCAACAATAGGGTACAGCCGGAGAGACTCGCTCAGTGCCGCGTCCAGATAGTCCATGTTCATGATGCCTTCGTAGTCCACCGGAGCCTTCAACACAAAGTCAACGGCTAGAGTCTCAAAGCCTCACAGTGATTCTGATGAGTGTTTAATTGGTTTCTTTCTGTTATACCTTATTAGGAAAGGTCTGGTCGACCTCCTCCTGCAGTTTCTTCATGGCCTCTGGGTTGGTTGCCAGACTGTAGAAGAAGTAGGACAGAGCGCTGCTGCTGGTCTCGTAACCTCCGAGGATGAAGACTATGGACTGCGAGAGGATCTCATGGTCACTCAGACCTGCATGCGACACATTGAGAGGAATGTGTTTTCCAATGCGGTACAAGCTCTTATTCTGTGGTTAACTATCTGAGATGCTTCACCTTTCTCTGGGTGTTCATCATGCTCAGATTTCCCTGCTGTCTGAGAATCAACCATCAGTTGCAGGAAATCCACCCGCTTCTAAAGAAGATGCATGTGCACGCTTTTATTCAAAGCTACCTACACTTGATTGGAGGTATAAATCAATTTCATACATTCCCTGGCAGTCAAACCTATGACCTTGGTGTTGTTCATGTGAAGTGTTTGTCGTACCTTCTTGTGGTCATCGGCCACTCTTTCGGACTTGATCTTCTGTAGGGCAGCGTAGAAGAAATCGGTCACAGATGTCGGGAAAAAGGCGACATTCATTTTCTCCAGGACAGGGGTCAGGAAAGGAAATAAACCTTGTGAAGAAATTGAAAAGGGACTTTAAGATCTTAAGATTGCTGAACGGACAGGACTAGTTGAGCTGTTTACCGGTGATCATGAACACAGGGTTCAGTAAGTCAAACTTCAGCATTTTCTTGATGTTGGTCACAAATGGATCTTTAGGGTTGTTGAGAGAGTCGATGTCGACGCTGAATGATGTGCTGGTCACCACATCCATACTGTATGCACCAAAGAGCCTACACACATCATCATCATCCGATAAACATATATTCTCTATAAACAGCGAATGTTTCCCATTATAAATGTCTGTCTGGGAGGTTATAAAAGGTTATTGTTGTAGTCTTTGAACACCTTTGCTCTGGTGATTAAAGTGATACCTTTGCAGCTCTTTTTAATCTTGTTCAGATAATAAGAAGGCATACATATTATGTAAGACTCTTGAGACTCTCACTCTTTAATATCCACGCTTTCTCCTCGTTTCACTGCCTTTCCCAGATTATCAACCAGAATGCGAGAGTGTGTCTTCATGATGCCAAACATCTAGAGCGAGAAACAGCAGTATATCATCATCAAGATTACTCACAGACAACAGAGATATTTTAATATCAAACACAGATCCTCCAGAGCAAGATTCATTCTGCAGTTCAAACCAGCCATTTTACATCTTGAACTCATTCTTGTGTATTTGCACTGCAGCTCAGTTTTACTGCTTTCAGGTAACACTACAGATAAGAGATATTAACTATAGCTATATAATGCTTATTTGAGTGAGAATGATACAGAGAAAGATAATAAGATACAGCATTGTTAAATCCTAATGGGAATCATTTGCTCAGTTCAGCTCCAGTCCGGGTTTCTCTCTAGGATGACTGAAGGGTTATATGTGGCATCAAATGAAAGACATGTATGTGTGAGTGATTCCAGCCTCACAGACCTCCTTTAACCTCCCGCTGGTGAAGGAGGGCGAGAGGACGCTGCGGATCCTCCTCCAATCGTTGTTTTCAATGATAGACACGGCGTCATACAGCTGTCCGTTCAGACCTAAATTCTGTCGGATTAGAGGATAAATGAAGATAACAGACACCACAAGCACAAACACATATTGTTTCGTCTGCCTGAAAACATTAAAATGAAAAAAAAAAAAACTTCATATAAAGCCCTTAATAGTTTAGCTCAGGCATACCTAACTAGTCTCCTACTACGCTACAATCCCTCACGCTCCCTAACTAGTCTCCTACTACGCTACAATCCCTCACGCTCCCTAAGGAGCAAAAATCTGGACTTTTAGTAGTACCTAGGATAGCAAAGTCCACTAAAGGAGGGAGAGCCTTTTCACATTTGGCTCCCAAACTCTGGAATAGCCTTCCTGATAATGTTCGGGGTGCACTCTCTATGTTTAAATCTAGATTAAAGACTCATCTCTTTAGCCAAGCATTCACATAATGGATCTCATAACGTTGTACTTCAGTTACATCTGATCAAATGCACATCAACACATTTTTGCTTAGCTAGAACAGCAGCTACGCTAATTATTTCTCTGTTTGTTTCTCTGTTTCTGTCACAGGATGAACACCCCGTGGTAACTAGGAATTACACAAGATTCAGTCTGGATTCAGAATACCCGAGAAGAGATGATGCCAACCCCTCAGAGGACCTCAGATGACGCCAGACTCGAAAAAACATACAGCACTACACAATTCTGCTACAAGTTTGATTGCAACACATAATCATTACTGTTAATAGTGTTCATCGTCTGTTTGATTACGTCATCTATACCATATGTACATTACCACTACCTACTAAATATATTGTAGAAACCTTCATTTTCTGTACAGCTGCTTTGCAACAATTTGCATCGTAAAAAGCTGTATACAAATAAACTTGAATTTAATTTATTCATAAAAATGTAAAACAAAAACATATTTCGAACTTAAATTTCTGCTAAAGTGTCTGTATTACAATGATATTACAATGATGATGATAATGATGAAGATAATTTTACCCTTCTGTTGGTGAAGAAAGAGTAACATTCTTTAATCAGGATGGTTTTGATGATGGATTGGTCCATGATGGACAGAACGGGCTGCCTCGCATCGTAGAAACTGCCAGAAACGCAAACAATATTAGCATTCCATTCAGAAGAATCATTCAGTTCATTATAATCATTACTTCACCAGAATTGTTCATTACAGATCTTTTGAAGCTTATCGCTGATCTCATTTGATTTCAAACTGATGTTCACATCTGACTCAATTTTTAGTTGTCTGATGTGTGAGGTTTCATTAGTTAATCTCACTCACCCCCAGACTCGTCCATACTTCTTGAAACACTCCGTATCAAATGTATGAAACCCCTGAGAGCACAGAGACAGACGTGTTCATGTTTAGAGTACAATCCAGAGTCATAGAAGACGTGAGGACTATGAAAAGACATAAAGCTAAAGTAACAACACCCAGGTTTGTGTTAGATTTATTCACTAAAGTGAGCAGATGGACTGATGGTGAACCAGGAGATGTTCGAATGTGTCCAAAGGTCTAAAAACTAAACTAAAACTAAAACCTCACCTTCTTATATTCCAGCATCGTCCCGATAAACGGAAGGGGTTTGGGTCCAGGGATGCCCAGGTTCTTGAATAAACTGTGAGGCCAGGATCCATATCTGGAAATGACATTAAAACCGTAAGAATAACAGCTTTTTAGACTGTTCTCAGACAGAGCAGCAGATTTTGCTTCTAAATGCTTTGGGTCTATAAAAATGTAATTCTCCAAACTCATTACAAACTGACTCATTTATATCAACATTGCAGAAGAGTGTCAAAAGTCACTCACATGAACAGAAGTGCCACAAACAGTATGAGCAGAGCCCATGTTTCGGCGGAGAAGAACAGACCGTAGCTCATGGTTTCTGGTCGACTATAGAAACACTGGCACTGAGCCGCAGCAGCTATATTCTGCTCTTAGATTACACATTAACCAATGGAGAAGATGCAAACATGATTGTGTTCAACCTCAGGAGACCCTCACAAACACACCCACGCTCACCTCTGATCAAACTCACCGTACATTCATCAAACAACTGCAGCTCGATCACAGGCCGCTTACATAATCTGACAAGACTAGTCTTACAGCTTAGTCATCTAAAGACTGGTCAGAACTTTTTAAATTCATTTAAATAAAAAAGAGGAACTGTAGACAAAGTTCTCAGCATTTCTACTTTCTAATCTGGCGGTCTAATAAACCTGGTATTCTACATTCCGGCTATTGTTAAGCTCTGTGACAAATAGTTTTTGATCTTCTATTGTAAGTCAGTTGGATAAAAGCATCTGCCAAATGCATAGTTTGTGTAAATGTAAATGCAGTATTTTTGTATTCACAGAGCTGATTTTGTGATGTTTGGATCTCAATTCAGACAATCTGGAGTCTGTTTCTAGATAAGGATGCATAACTGGGATGAAATGTTTATTTCATCTCTTTAACGTGACATTTGTCATCTTCAGCATGTGTTCAGACTGCTTGAGTCTTTGTAGACCAGAGATGGTCTGTTTTTCTCTCTAAACTACATTTGATTGTGCAAACAGGAACCATTGACACTGGCCCTTATTTCAAGCAACTCTATTTTCTCACTCGATCCAGAAGAATAGAGGAGGACGACCGAATGGATCATGTTTTGTAGAGGTCTCAGGTCGCTCCGGATGACTGCGTCAGGGTTTATGAGCACCAAGTCGTTCCCACACTCTTAAAAATAAAGGTGCTTCACGATGACATAGAAGAACCTTTTTTTGTCTAAATGGTTCCATAAAGAACCTTTAACATCTGAAGAACCTTTCTGTTTCACAAAAGATTCTAGTGGCAAAAAAAAAAAAAAAAAAACATTCTTCAGATTATGAAAAGCTAAGAAAGAGATGGTTCTTTAAAGAACCTTTGACTGAATGGTTCTTTGTGGAACCAAAAATGGTTCTTCTATGGCATCAGTTGAAGAACCTTTTAAAGCAGCTTTATTTTTAAGAGTGCAGAGCAGGTCTGGGCATTTTCTCCTGAGAATGAGGGAAACTTGTTGGACTTAACTGTAATATGGCCAAAATAATAACTTTCCAAACAGGTTTTTTTTTTTGTTCAGCAGATTGTTTAATGAATATCCACCTTATTTTGCAACACAGAAGTAAGATCTTTTCTGTGAATGTGCATGACTTCATTACTAGAAGAATAACGACGTGCAATAAACAGTAAAACTATTTGTTCTACAAATCATTGTGAATATTTTACATTTTTACATACATTCAGCCGTGAAATGCAGATGAATGAGATACGACTGCTGTGTCCAGACTGTGAAGTCCAGAGCGTTCAGAGAGCATTCAAAAGTAACATTCTCAATATCTGAGAAATGGAATGTTCCCTAAACATTCACACAACACAGAAAACATTTGATACATTCAGAGAACATTCAAAAAGAACATGTTTACTTAATGAGAATGTCAGCAAAGCATATTTGTTGTTAGCTTGGTCCACACATAATGTTTAAACAGTTTTTAAGAGACTTTCATTTTACTTGAGACCATTTACCATTTTAACTGATGGTGGGAGATTGAACAGATTTAATTTGAGGAAAACCACATCAAAAAACAAACAAACAAAAAAGTAAACCAGTGAAAAAGAATGAGCCGACTGCATGAGAAATGTGTTGATCATAGAGTTATCTGTATGGTGTGTGATGTTTACGATGGGTTATAATCATCGTCCAGAGAGCAGCAATCTCAGCACTGGGTGAAGTAGGCCATTGGTTTATGTAATGGTAATGGTTCTGGGTCATCAACACAAGTATATGATCATATGGTCACCTTCCACAACTCTGTTTAAATATGTGTGCCCTTTAGTAAAATGTCAGAAAAGTGTTTTTGGAATATTTTTCTATGCGAACTGGTGATAGAACATTTAAAAGGCGATTTAAAATGGTGAAAACCACAAATGGCAGCCAAGGACTTAAATATTCACAGTCTGATGTTAGAAGATATAGTTAATGGAAATATTTTTGACTGATATTGTGTCAACAGAGAACACTATTCATAATATTAATATGTCTGTCTGGTGTATAAATGTGACTGTCCGAGTGTTTACAATTATGTATCATGGCAAGCCATTTTAGCATCAATTGTACTATGCCTCACTCGTCGTAATTGCATTTTTACTAGTAATAATTTAATTAGAGAGCTCTACAAATTAATTTTTACTAGTCATGTGTCTTCATTGACTTCCATTCATTTTAATTACAAAGCTCTACAACATATTTTTTTTACTAATAACAATTACAAATAGAGAGCTCTCTAAATCAATTTTTACCAGTAAGAACTGAATTAGAGAGCTCTTTAATTCAATTACGGAGCTCTGCAATGAAACATTTTTAATGTGTTTTTTTACTAGTAAAATTGAATTATAGAGCTCTCTAACTGGAATTGTTACAATGTTAATTAATATTGTTACTAGTAAGAACTGAATTAGAGCGCTCTCTAATTGCCATTGTTACTAGTAGGAATTAAATTATAGATCTCTCTAATTCAATCGCTACTAGTAAAAATGCAATTACGACGATATTTTAGGCTGAAACGGCTTGCCATAGTGAACCACAGTTCGCCGGAGAGGATCGCTTCATCCGGGGCAGCAGGGGGCGCAGTGAGCGTCTGGTCCCGCGCGGAAGAGTCTCAGGGCTTCATCGCTCCGCTGGTGCGTGTTCTCTCTGTTTTATCTCTTTATAATGTTCTATATCTTCATGTTTTTCTCACTGTAGGGCTTTAATGCCCGTAAACCAAGCTTTTCTTCTGGTGTCTCGCTGGTTTGTCCTAGACAGTTTCATTCACAGTTTTTAAAGAAACAGCCCAAGTCTGAGGAGATCACGTTTAGTCTCTAACAAATATATGAACTAACTCAATATTAAATCCAGCGACTGAGCGCGAATGTGTCAAACTAAGGAGGCAGCAGTGTGAATGAGACCGGGGCTAGTTGTCACACGGGGTTGAGCTCAAACTAATAAACAAACGCGTGTTTTCTCCAGCAGAGCTGTTGCATTCTGTGTTCAACACTCCTGTGGACACTTGTGTGAACTTTGTCCTCTGTACATTATATTATGATAACATTTGCTGATGTATGTAATTAATCTGTTGGGTTGAGCACAATTAAACACATTTATATACATTTAGTCAAGAGCTAACTATGTGATAAAGGTACATTTGAACTGTGTTCCTATAAAGACATCTCCACAGATGTCTTAAGATAATAATAATTGAAAATACCTCACGTCTTCGCGTTTGAAAGCGTTTCATATAAACAGAGTCTACTTAACAGATCAGATTGTTCCTATATGATGTTTTTAACTTACAGATGTGGACTAGTTAGTAATAACCTTAGTTTGGTCGCAGGTTTAAGTCCTGTGTGGATTTGATTCAACTGGTTTTCATTTGTCTGATAAGTGGCGGGAAGACCGGGGTCACGTGAGATCTCTGAGGGAGGCTGAAGATTTCTTCATCTTCATCTTCATCTTCATCATCATCGTGACGGACACAGAGGAGCTGCTCACTAAAGTCAGGTTTCTGTACTTCACTACTATTGCATGCCGTCTTCTGAGTGTGTTTACAGTTTCTCAATCACGTCCTGTGATGATCCGCGCATGCGCAGTGGCGTTCTTTTCCTGACTAAGTTCAAATCTGTCACTCAATGTTAATGTGTGAATAATAATGTTTTTAGGTATTAAAGAGTTTTTGCATCGTAAAAGTCGTCAAGTGATGAGTTTGTCTTTTTGTAGAATGTTTTGATGACTTTGAATTTATATTTTTCTGGTAAAAAGCCATTTATTTTATTTTTAAATTAACATGTTTGATATTTTCATTATCGCGTCATGATGTTATGTTTTAGTTGTAAATTTTATCCCTGTTGAATCTTTAATATTAGCAATGATATTTTTTCATTTTACTAAATAAAAGTGAGATTTTTTCCTTGGAAAAGTAGCCAAGTAATAAAATTAAGTTTAGCTCTAACATTTTAAATAAGATAATTCAAATTTTTACTATATTTTATTTCAGGTAACGTCTATTTCAAGTAGTGAAAATGCATTTTAAAATTTTTGTTAGAAATTATAATCCTGGGGCCAGTTGTTCAAAAGTAATCTGATCAGATTTTGGCCATCGGATTGGATCAAATCTTGAAAATGGGTTGTTTAAAAAAAAAAAAAAAAAAAAATCTGAATTCAGATTAGACCTTAAAATCCAATTTTGGTTTTGATCTGGATTAAATTCTCAGTTTGTGTTGTTCAAAACATTTTAGTAAGATTGGGATATTTTTAGTAAAAACTGAAGAGTGGATTCCAGGAACAAAAATGTAATACATTTTTTTAAAACTGGTACAAAAATATACAACATTTTAACATGTAATATATTCCCAAACAGCTGTAAATATCAAACAAAAATATTATATTTAATTTAAATTTTTTTAAATCACTGATTGTGAACTACATTGACACCGTCATCAGAGATGGACCAGTCAGAATTAGTAATGCAGTGCAAAACATGAACATTTTTTCAGGGTGATCCAATCCAATTTTGCTTTAAAAAAAAAAAAAAAACGGTCAAAAGTAAGGTTATTTGATCCTGGATTTCCAAATCCAGGGCCCAGTTTTTCAAAAAAAATGTATCTGGATCAAATTGGTCCGGATTTGGAAATCCCATGTTTTCTATCCAGGATTAACTGATCTATTTTACTTTGATGACAGTTTTTTAAAGGAACATTGTGTTGGATCACTGTGATCCAAATACCAAATTTCAGGATGACCAAATCCTGTTTACCAGAGCCTTAAATGGAACCAACAATGTAGCCTACTGATTTAGCAAAGAACAACAGGTAGACAAAACACCAGCGGCCACAAATAGCCATTGTTTGTTTTAATTGTTTTACTTTTAATTTAAATGTCTTAACTACTTACAAGTGCAACCAAGGTGGCATGCAACATAATCCTTGCATGCATTGTTGTTGTTGTTGTTTACCATATCTCATTAGATGTGACAAGCGTCAAATAGGCTTCAAATATGAAGGAATTTATATATCATTAGTAACCATTAAGTTTGTGATCGTTCATATACAAAATATAACTTTTTTATTTTATTTGCTTAAATCACAGCTGAATCCACCCGTCTGATGGGATCAGGATAATCTGTTTTTTTGGATCAAATAGATCCCAATCTGAGTTCAAATTTCTGAATAACCCAAAGGGTAGGTTTGATCTAAATCAAATGTAAGATTGGATTACATGGTCTGATCTTAATTCAAAATCCCTCTTTTACTTTTGAAAAACCCATTTCTAAGATTCGATCCAATCCGTGATCCAAAATCCCTCTGGATTACTTTTGAAAAACTGTGCCCAGATCATTCTGATCCAGATTAAACTTTTTAAACGACTGGCCCCTGGGTGGGAGATGTAGATTACACAGATTACAGTAATGCACCGTATATGTATTCATTAATCCGAATAACGAATCGTGTTCCTTTTTCAGCAGCATCATGGTGAGAACGTACAAAAGGAAGACCAACCGTGCGAGTACGGCTCCTGACACCATGCTGAAGGCCGTCCGGCAGGTTCTGGTGTTCAAGAAAACCATCCGCGGCGCGGCAGAAGAGTTCGGCATCAACTACCGTACTCTGGCCCGCTACTGCACCAAGATCCCCCGCGAGGAGGTGGAGGGAAGCGTGGAGCATCCCAGCTGCGCCGTGGGCTTCATCGGCGCCCGACAGGTGTTCAGCCCGGAGCTGGAGTCCGAACTCGTCGCCTACGTTTTACTGGCGTTTGACGTTTATTACACCCTCCCGCCCAGAGCCATCCGCAAACTGGCCTTCCAGCTAGCCAAGAGCCACCAGCTGCAAACGCCTCCCTCGTGGAGAGAGAACAAACAGGCCAGCGCCGACTGGTTCGCCAGTTTCCTAAAGAGACACCCGCTGCTGTCCGTCAGGACCCCTGAGCCGGCGAGTCCACACTCCTTCAACCGGAGTCAGGTGGAGATGTTTTACAGTAAGATGAAGACTCTGACGGAGCGCCACGGTTTCAGACCTGAGGATATATGGATCATGGATGAGATGGGCATCACTACGGCTCAGCGGCCGGATCGTGTGCTGGCCAGGAAAGGTCTGAAACAAACCAGCGGAGTGACGTCTCCTGACCGCGGACCCCTGGTGAGCGTCGCATGCTCCATCTCAGCCGCCGGTCACGTGATGCCGCCGTATTTCGTGTTCCCGCGAGTGCAGTTCAGGGAGCATTTCCTCACCGGTGCGCCAACGGGAAGCTCTGGCGGAGCTCATCTGAGCGGCTGGATGAGGGAGGAGCAGTTTGTGGACTTCCTGCAGCATTTCACACGACAGACCAAATGCACTCCGGACAGACCCTGCCTTCTGCTGCTGGACGGCCACGCCGCTCACCTGTCCATCGACGGTCTCAACTTCGCCAAAGCCAACGGAGTGGTGTCTCTGTCCTTCCCGCCGCACTGCTCTCAGCACCTGGAGCGCCTGGTTTACGATCCGTTCAGGAAGTGTGTGAACGCGGCTGTGGACAGCTGGATGCTCGGGAGTCCGGGGAGGAGCATCACCATTCATCACGTCCCGGGAATCGTGGCCAATGCGCTGCCTCTATCGGCCACACCGGACAACATCACCGCAGCCTTCAGATCCTGTGGGATTCACCCGCTCAACCCAAATGAACCGGGGTTGGTTACAGACGGTTCGATCGGTTCCACGGCCAATGGGTCAGACTCTAGCGGTGATGCAAATGAACACTCAATAGATCCAGCGACAGCAGGACAAGACTCTGAGCGAACGATTGACTCACAGGAGAACAACGGCTGCCGTCTGGACTGGCTCTCGTGCGGATACTCCACTGCAGAGACCTGCAAATAAAACACAGCAGGAACCGCTTCTGGACACTTCTCCAACAGGAACACACATCGAACACACATCAGTCAACACAATCTCTCTGTCTTTTGTAGTGACGCACTCTTCTCTTTGCTGATAGTTTCTACAGGACGCTTTCAGGTGGACACTAGTGAAGGATTTCTTTGGAAGAGTAGAGTGTTTTTCTTTGGAAAACTTACACTTTACTACATTCCATAAGCATAATGTTGTACTTTTTACTGCAGTACATTTCATTAATAAAAGTTTTTTACCTTTAATACTTAAAGGAGAAGATCACTCCCATAACAAAAAAGTACAGATAATTAACTCACCCCAGTGTCATCCAAGATGTTCATGTCTTTCCTCCTTCAGTCGTAAAGAAAGTATGTTTTTGGAAGAAAACGTTTCAGGATTTCTCTCCATATAGTGGACGTCTATGGTGCCCATGAGTTTGAACTTTCAAAATGCAGCGTCAAAGGTCTCTGAATGATCCTAGCCGAAGAAGAAGGGTCTTATATAGCAAAACGATCGGTTATTTTCTAAAAAAAAAAAAGTACAATTTCTATACTTTTTAACCTCAAATGCTCATCTTGTCTAGCTCTGCCTGAACTCTGTGTATTCCAGTTCAAGACAGTTAGGGTATGTGGAAAAACTCCCATCTCAGTTTCTCCTCCAACTTCAAACTCGTCCTCCATCGCTGCAGAAGAACAGACCCAGTGTTTTACAAAGTGAACGTGCGAAGAAGATTAAACGCCCTTTACAAAAAAAGGTAAAACAGTGATGTAATTTGAAGTTGAACATACCCTAAATGTCATGAACCGAATACACAGAGTTGACAAGATGAGCATTTGAGGTTAAAAAGTATATAAATTGTTTAATTTTTTTTTTTTTTTTAAATGACTGATCGTTTCGCTAGATAAGACTCTTCTTCCTCGGCTGGGATCATTTAGAGTCTTTTGAAGCTGCATTTAAACTGTATTTTGGAAGTTCAAACTCAGGGACACCATAGAAGTCCACTATATGGAGAGAAATCCTGAAATGTTTTACTCAAGAAACATAATTTCTTTACGACTGAAGGAAGAAAGACACGAACATCATGGATAGCAAGGGGGTGAGTGCATTATCTGGACATTTGTGTTCTGAAAGTGAACATTTAAAATCTAGTACCTTCTTGTACTCAAGTAAAACTTTGAATTACTTTGACTTGAGTAGAAGTAAGAAAGTACTACATTTCTAATGTTAGAGTACAGTATTATGCTTTGGAATGTTGTGAAGTAAAAATACAGATTCCTTCATTACTGTCCTCCTCTGCAGTCGTTTCTGGTGTGTTTGTATGTGTGTGTATATATATATATATATATACATACACACAGTTTCTGTTTGCTTATACAATTTCTAGAGTTACCATCAACAGCATCTCAGTGTTTTCGTTACTTTCTCCACTGTTGTTGTTTAATGAATTGTTTTTGTGTAAATAGTGATTAAATGAGACACTTTTTTTTATAAACACATAAACTGTGGAAGGTGTCTTTTTGTGACTCTAGAAAGTGTTTTCTCTGGTCTGTGTTATTAAACCGCAGTTACGGCTGTGACAACATGCCCCGCTGTAGGTCAGCTGTGTGTTTATGTTTCTTGGGCAATAACAGTACAAATGTACAAAGGTGTTTTTAATGTGTCTAAAAAATGTTTAATGTGTGAGGAATATTATACATCTCTGCTGTATAATGTTTTGCTCATATTCCTGTCACAAAAAGTGAATACAAAGAGCTGCAGCTCAATACTTTCATACACTGACTGTTCTGCTCACCAAGCCTGCATTTATTTCATCAAGAATACAGTAAAACAGTGAAATATTGCAATTTAAAACAGCTATTTTCTATGTCAATATCTATTAAAATGTAATTTATTCCTGTGATCAAAGCTGAATTTTCCTCATTACTCCAGTCTTCAGTCACATGATCCTTCAGAAATCATTCTAATATTATTATATTATCAAGCTGTTCATCTTTATATTGTAGATATTAAGTGATTTTCTTTAATAAGAGCTCAGTTCTGTGTAGTTCTGCTGTCATTTTGAGGTCGATCAGTCCATTATAATTGTGTTTGTGTTCAGATGTTGAGCATGAAAGCGCAGGTGGATGTGATCTGCTGTAAATCAGTAGGAACTGATCTGTCCATGCTGGATATTGAGGATTTGATCACAGAAATCTGTCAGCTGAAGAAAGAGGAGACAAACTCAACAGAGAGGTTTGAACAGCTCTTCATTTCATCTTTGTTAATATAGAATTAATGTCTTATTTGAACCATACTAGAGAAGAAACCACTGCTGAGGAGCAACAGAGTGATAAGAAAGAGGATTATGATGATGAAGATCTCATTCCTCCAGGTTTGCTTCCTCCCTTTACGACCTTTTGTTGTTTTGACAAGAGAGACTCTGCAGGATCCGGTTCATATCAACTGTTGGTCTCTGATGCTCTGATCTGGTTTGAGAGAAGAATCTAATTTCTGAAATATTTGGGAACATAATGGCAATCGATTGAGGATGAGGATGAGAATTCTCTAAAATGTGTTTTGAAGAGCTCTCTATATCATATAAAATGTATGAAATTAATAGTAGGTAATTTAAAATTATGAAATCACAATAAATGTGACTTGTACTGTAAATATGACAACAAATATAGTGAAATGGTTAAAATATCTAGATATTTTTTCTGATTAAAAAATTGGAATATTGATTTAAATGTTTTTAAAAGTGGCAAATATTTTAAGGCTGCATGGTTTGGCCAAAATAATGTACACTGCAATTATACTGTCATATATTGTGGCTATGAATAACAAGGAAAGAGTAGTGGTATATAAGTAGTATATTTTAGAGATATTAAATTATGAAGGAAATATATTGCTGTTGTAATAATGAAAATAATTGGTATTGTATTATGAAATAAGAACATTACAAACATATGGTGAATATATATATAATCAGTAAATGAGACATCATTTAAATTTCATTTATTTACCATTATATGTATTCATTGTCATGTTTGCTTAGTTACGACATTGAATATATTTTCTGATCAGGCGCTGAGTGGAATGCACATTAAAGGTCCCTCTAACGGAAAAAAGTTGCGATGCTGCTCTGTGAGTCCGAACTTTTCCGTTAGAACCGAAAAGACGCTGAACGTTAAAAATGCTTATAAAAGATCATATTTGACGGTAAGTTTAGTTATCAGGCTTTATTTAATGTCGTGTCACGTCGCCATATGATGGTATTCTGTGTATTTCTATGATATCGTGACTCTGCTGCTGTTTTCTGACAAAAACAAAAAACTGACGCCCAAGAGATGATCGAAAGTGAAAGTAAATATAACGGGATGATTTTCCTCACGAGCTGACATCAAAACGTGGGAGATTTTCTAATATTTACCGAGATAATTCCACACAAGATGGGTTCCTTGTCATGTTTTGTGACGTACATAAATATTTATTTTATATTTTAGCGTTTTTATTTTTTTCATCCCCCTGAAGTATAACTTAGACCTGTTTATCATCTGTGACTCTGGACCACAAAACCAGTCATAAGAGTCTTTTTTTGTTTACATTGAGATTTATATATCATTTGAAAACTGAATAAATAAGATTTCCATTGATGTGTGGTTTGTTAGGATAGGACAGTATTTGGTTGATACAACTATTTGGAAATCTGCAATCTGAGGGTGCAAAAAAATCTGAATATTGAGAAAATCATCTTTGAAGTTGTTCAAATGAAGTTCTTAGTGATGCATATTATTTATTTTATTATTTAATGAAATATGCACTAATTTGCATACATTTCTAGTACAAAAATCTAAACACTGGATGAAGTCAGTTTCAAATTTTTTTTTTTTTTACTTATTAGAGTCAAAAGGTTTTACAGAGGGAATTTTGGGTATCTCATTTTGTCACTCCATAATTCAGAAAAAAACATACTCGGACAGGCAGGAAACACTATTTATTTTAATTTGGGGGGGGGAATAAAATGTTGTATAAAAAAATGAAAAAGGTATATGAACAAATCCCTCTGTAAAAACCTTCAGGATATAGACAGGAATAAAAATGTAAAGTTTAGTGTGTAAGTGCTACTGAAGTGGAGATTTATGGCTCAGTGTAGGAGAAACAACTCTTGGCCAAATAGATAGAGTGCTATAAAAGAAAGACTTAACAGTGTTTTTTGGATGTTTTCTTTCCACTAGTCTGAAAAAACACTTTATGAAAACCCAGAAAGCCCAAAATGTTTAAGACTCTATAAGGACCAGCAGGAACTTGTTTTACTCATACTCCTGAACAGACAAGACTGACTTTTCTATTGTTTTATATTTAATCTACACATACTTTATTTTTAGATATTTTTATCTGTTCTTCTTTTGATATTTCAGCAGAGCAGATCGAAACCAAAACATCTCTCCAGGAGCCGCCTCTGTCTTCTGTCTGAACAACACGAGTATTACAGCGTCCCTGAATAAACATAATCAACCAGTGAATGATGAACTACAGAGAGTCAAAGACAGACTCAAAACCAGAATGAAGAACAAGTATGAGAGATTATTTGAGGGACTGAAACTCCAGGAGAATGAAACCCTCCTGAACAGCATCTACACACAGCTCTACATCATAGAGGGAGAGAGAGAAGGAGTGAATGAAGAACATGAGGTTTTACAGATGGAGAAAACAGCCAGAACACAACACTCACAAGACACTCCGATCTACTGCAATGACATCTTTACAGCCTCATCTGAACCAGGATATGAGGAGAAAGACCAAATCAAGACTGTTCTCACTAAAGGCATCGCTGGAATCGGAAAAACCGTCTCTGTGCAGAAGTTCATTCTGGACTGGGTCGAGGGAAAAGCCAATCAGGATGTAGATTTCATGTTTGTGCTTCCATTTCGAGAGCTGAACTTGATCCGAGATCATCAGTACAGTCTTCACAGACTTCTGCTGGACTTTCATCCTGAACTTCAAGATCTGGACTCAAAGATTTATGAGGAGTGTAAAGTTGTGTTCATCTTTGATGGTCTGGATGAAAGCAGAATCACACTGATGTTTTCAGATGATCAGAAAGTTTGTGATGTGACTGAGACTTCATCAGTGGGTGTGTTGATGTCAAACCTCATGAAAGGAGAACTGCTTCCCTCTGCTCTCATCTGGATCACCTCCAGACCAGCAGCAGCCAATCAGATCCCCTCCAAATACATCAACCGTCTGACAGAAATTCAGGGATTCAATGAGCCTCAGAAGGAGGAATATTTCAGGAAGAGAATCAGTGACCAGCATCAAGCCAGCAGAATCATCTCACACATCAGAAGAGCAAGAAGCCTCCACATCATGTGCCACATCCCTGTCTTCTGCTGGATCTCATCCACTGTGCTTCAGAAGATCCTGGAAGAAGATCTGAGTGCAGAAATCCCTCAAACTCTGACTGAAATGTACATCCACTTCCTGCTGATTCAGATCAACATGAGGAACCAGAAGTATGAAGAGAGAGATCCAGAGAAACTCCTGCAGTCCAACAGAGAAGTGATTGTGAAACTTGCTGAAGTGGCTTTCAAACAGCTGATGAAGGGCAATGTGATGTTCTATGAGGAGGACCTGATTGAGAGCGGCATAGACGTCACTGATGCCTCAGTGTATTCTGGGATTTGCACTGAGATCTTTAAGGAGGAATCTGTGATTCATCAGAGGAAAGTCTACAGCTTCATTCATCTGAGCTTTCAGGAGTTTCTGGCTGCTTTCTATGTGTTTTATCATTATGTAATGAAAAATACTGACACATTGCAGTTTTTGGATGTAGTTCATAATCTGCATAAGGAAGCAGTAGATAAAGCCCTAGAGAGTGAGGAAGGACAGCTGGATCTGTTTCTGCGGTTTCTGCTGGGCGTCTCACTGGAGTCCAATCAGAGACTCTTACAGGATCTACTGACACACACAGAGAACAGCTCAGAGAGCATCAGGAGAACCACACAGTACATTAAAGAAAAAATCACAGATGGACATGGACTCTCTACTGAAAGATCCATCAATCTGTTCCTCTGTCTGCTGGAAGTGAAAGATCAGACTCTGTCCAGAGAGATTCAGGAGTTTGTGAAATCAGACAAACACTCAGAGGAGAAACTCTCTCCTGCTCAGTGCTCAACAATCGCCTACATGCTTCAGATGTCAGAGGAGCCGCTAAATGAGTTTGAGCTCAAAAAATACAACATATCAGAAGAGGGGAGAAGAAGGCTGATACCAGCTGTGATCAACTGCAGGGAAGCTCTGTAAGCATTAAATAATTTATTTTCATGAATAAGAAGCTATATCTTTGCCAAGCATGAAATTTTATACCTTTTTGTAGCTCAAAATGTAAAAATTAGATGCTGCTGATCTTTCTCAAAAGCCCTTGCTGGATGTAACTGGCACCTTGTAAATACCGGTCTGTTTCCAGTCAGATGTCCGACTGCTGGAAATTGTGTAGCACCCAGCGAATCAGATTCTAATGGACAATTTTCTGATTAGTAGGGAATGGATGTTGGACTGAGACTGATAATATGTTGAGTAGCTTTTTCATTGTCATCTAGGTTCAACTACAATTAAAATTAATGCATTTCATTAAAGAATGAAGCAATATATCCTGATACTTCTTTTAGGACCAGTTACCAACTATCCTGAACACACTTCAATGCCTTTGCACAAAATCCTAACTAACACTTTATAACTGCTTATCATTACCAGCTCAGCTACCTATAAAATTTACTGTGTTGCTCTCTTTTAGTTTCACTGGCTGTAATCTCACCAGTCAGTGCTGTGAAATTGTGTCATCATCTCTACAATCCTCAAACTGTGTCCTGAGAAAGCTGGATCTGAGTAACAATGACCTGCAGAACTCAGGAGTGAATCTCCTGTATGATGGACTGAATAGGCCAAACCGTCAGCTGCAGATACTGAGGTTTGACTTTAAAAAAAATATATTTTCATAATTGGTTTGCATTATTTACAAATCCTATGCTATTATTGTGTAATAAATAAATAAAAAATAGAAGATAATTTTTAATAAATATATAAATAGAATAGAGAGTGCTGGAGTTAGAGGGACAAATAAAGATGAAAGAGATGTGTTTTAGCCGATTCTTGAAGATGGCTAAGGACTCAGCTGCTCAGGTTGAGTTGGGCAGGTCATTCCACCAGGAGGGAACATTTAAGGTAAAAGTCTGTGAAAGTGATTTTTTGCCTCTTTGGGATGGCACAATAATGCGCTGTTTACTAGCAGAAAGCAAGCTTCTAGAGGCACATAAGTCCTAAAAATAGTGAATTTAGGTAAAGGGGTGCAGAGCCAGTGGTGGTTTTGTAGGCAAACATTAATGCCTCGATTTTTTTGCGAGCAGCTATTGGTAGCCAGTACAAAAGCCAGTACAAATTGATAAACAGAGGTGTGAAGTGCGTTCTTTTCGGCTCAATAAAAATTAATCTTGCAGCCACATTCTGCATCAGTTGTAAAGATTTGATAGAACTGGCTGGAAGACCTGCCAAGAGAGCATTGCAATATTCCAACAACCTGAACAGAACAAGAGATTAAACAAGGAGTTGTGAAGCATGTTCCTAAAGAAAGGGTCTGATTTTCCTGGTGTTGAATAAAGCAAATCAGCAGGACCAGGCAGTTTTAGCATTGTGGTCTGGGAAAGTTAGCTGATCATCAATCACTACTGTTTTTAAAGGAGTTATGGTTGATGTGCCTAACTGAATAGTAAAATTGTGATGAAACAATAGGTTTGATGGAGTTCAGTCTTGGCAAGGCTGTTGTTTATGAACTGATGACCTGAAGCTGGTGAGTTTTTTAAGGAGACAAATTAAATGTGCATTGGTAGGGGATACTTCAGGAACTTACATTGTGGTTCTTTTGCACTGTGGTGCACTCTGTGTTTCAGGTGTATTGTTTCTTCCCCTACTTGCAGAAGGGAAATTACACTAAAAAAACAAAAACAAAAAAACTTCACTTATAGATCACACTTGACAATTTATTGAAAAAAATATTTGAATTTTTTTTAGAAAAAGTATTGAAAATTGACTTAATTATTACCAGATTAAAAGTCATTGTTTTGCCCTCCCTCAGTCTTGCTGGATGTAATCTCTCTGCTCAGTGTTGTGAGAGTTTGTCATCAGCTCTTCAATCCTCAAACTGTGTCCTGAGAGAGCTGGATCTGAGTAACAATGACCTGCAGGATTCAGGAGTGAAGCTGCTCTCTGATGGACTGAAGAGTCCAAACTGTCAGCTGCAGATACTGAGGTATTACAAACATAATGTTGATTTGTTTCTGTAGATAATCTGACTGTAAGGAGCTGTATATGATCTGACTGTGTGTGTCTGTAGGTTGTCTGGCTGTATGGTGACAGAGAAAGGCTGTGGTTATTTGTCTTCAGCTCTGAGTTCAAACCCCTCACACCTGAGAGAGCTGGATCTGAGCTACAATCACCCAGGAGAATCAGGAGTACAGCTGCTCAAACACAAACTGGAGGATCCAAACTATAAACTAGAGATACTCAAGTATATATTTAGACTCCTCATTATTTGCTAATTTAATTTTAATCTCTGTGTGTAATTATTTGATTAGACTATGGAATTAAATGATAAAGACAAAATTAACAATTTACACATAGTAATTCATTCAAAGATGACTGAGGTACACATATGGTGTATTTATATTTATTTATAGGTTACATAATTACTGAGTGCAAAACATTTACTGATTGTTATATGTTATGATTGATGTTTTTTTAAGATGTATATAAAAATCACTTTTTAATTAATTGTATTAAATGTACAACGGTATATTTTGTTTGTGTTTCTTTATAGTTTGGACCATGGAGAACCCTTCAGAATCAAACCAGGACTGCGAAAATGTAGGCTCTTTTTCTGACAAACTCTTGCACATTTCATGATAACAAACTAGATTAAAAATGTTTGTTGTCTCTTGTGTTCAGATGCCTGTAATCTCATGCTGGATCTAAACACCATAAATACTCATATCATTCTGTCTGAAGACAAAAGGAAGATGACACACGTTAATGAGCAGCAGTTGTATCCTGATCATCCAGAGAGATTTGAGCACATTCCTCAGGTTCTGTGCAAAGAGATTCTGACTGGACGCTGTTACTGGGAAGCTGAATGGAACAGTTGTGCTTATATATCAGTGTCATATAGAGAAATCAGCAGGAAAGGAGGAAGAGAGTGTAGGTTTGGACGCAATAAAAAGTCCTGGAGTCTGAACTGCACTGATAGTACATTCATTGCCTGGCATAATAATGTGAGCAATGACATACGTGTCCCTTTTCCCTGCTTTAATAGAATAGGAGTGTATGTGGATGTGCCGGCCGGCTCTCTGTCCTTCTACAGTGTCTCTGACACACACACACTCACACACTTACACACATTCAACACCACATTCACTAAACCCCTCTATGCTGGATTCAGAGTTTATGGCTCCTCAGTGTCTCTGTGCCAGGTTAAATAGAGCAAAACCACTAACCGTTAACATTTAAGAAAAACATTTAAATAAGTACTTTTGATAATCAAAGATTCGTTTTTGGGGATATAATATTTGACTACAGGGGGACTTTAGAAGATATGAGCGACAGGTTTAGTTCATCTGTCTGTGAATATTTTGATGTTGATGTAATGTACTTATTTTGTTGTCCTGTTGAAGAAACAGTTGTCCTTTTAATGTGATTGTGGTATTACTAATACATTTTAGGTTGATTTAAGTTTTGGTATTTTTAACTCTATTAATATGACCCACACTTAATAAAGATATTATCGTTATCTCTTAAATATGTTATTAATTTCTTTTTTTTTGGTCCAAAATTGTTCACCCACACAAAAAACGGGTTTAAATCTCCTTTATTTTCTTCTTTTTCTTGTTGAATTTCTCTCTCGTTTTATCCCTGAGGCTTATAAATAACAAAAACAAATGCAATTTTTTGATGCATTATGATTATATGAATATTATGATTATTCAAAGAGATTTAATCCTTTTTTCTGTGTATATAATCTCATTTTATGATGTATGCAAACCCAATATAGTTGTTTATTGTTGTTTGTCATTATGATTGTTCATTGTTTAATATACTACCATCTTTCCCTGAGTTTGTATGTAATTATAAGGTCAGCAGTAATAATAATAAAAAGAATATATCTGCAAGCAGCAATTACAGGGCCAAATGGAAAATGAGGAGCTAAGCGTGGCATGGAACACTAGACCAAATGTAACAATGAGTAAAAGGAAGCCTTTTAAGATGATTTTATTCAACATGACAAATTATTGACCAGCAGGTGGTGCTGTTATCAAATCGATGTGGTGTATTTAGTGTGACACAAAGTTTGGTGTCATTATGTCAAAAGCTTTGCAGAGATAAAGCCTCAGAGTCATTTTGGCATCAAGCCTAATATTTGTGGTGCTGTACAAAATCGGTTTCATCTACCAACATGAAATCCGTAACATTTTGTCAGCACAGTCTTTAGATGATACTTGATTTTAGAGAAAATCAGACCAACGGTCTAGGACAATATAGTGGACAGGAAGTTCGCCCCAACTATGGTATGATTGGTATCTATGATGTCGGCATGACCCAAGGAATATTTTGAGACCACTACATTGAGACTCATTACAATAGACTAATGCAGTCAACCGTTACTAGCATTTTTGGAAATTTCATAACAAATGGTTAATGAATGGTTTATTACTTTTGACCAATAGGTGGCACTGTTACCATGTGGTTTAATCAGTGTGAGGTGATAATGCAACATACAAAATTTGCTTTGCAGAGATACAGCCTCAGATGCGGACTGGCATCTTTTTTCGTTACACTATTAACCATTAAAATCATTAATAAATGTGACCCTGGACCACAAAACCAGTCATAAGGTTAAATTTTACAAAACTGAGATGTATATAGAATATGAAAGCTCAGTAAA
Organism: Garra rufa; assembly: GCF_049309525.1. NCBI lineage: Eukaryota > Metazoa > Chordata > Actinopteri > Cypriniformes > Cyprinidae > Garra > Garra rufa. The sequence goes on along the minus strand of NC_133366.1, from coordinate 2,707,906 downwards.
CAAGTTTTCTATTGATGTATGGTTTGTTAGGATAGGACAATATTTGGCTGAGATACATCTGTTTGAAAATCTGGAATCTGAGGATGCAAAAATATCAAAATCCTGAGAAAATCACCTTTAAAGTTGTCCAAATTAGGTTCTTAACAATGCATATTACTAATCAAAAATTACATTTTGATACATTTACAGTAGGAATTTTACAAAAAATCTTCATGGAACATGATCTTTACTTAATTTCCTAATGATTTTTGGCATAAAAGAAAAATCAATAATTTTGACCCATGCAATGTATTTTGGCTATTGCTACAAACATACCCCAGCGACTTAAGACTGGTTTTGTGGTCCAGGGTCACAAATGGTTTCATTTACTGTTTTTTGGGAGATATTCCATTAGGTTTTTAGTGGTTTTTACAAGCCACTAATAGAAGCTGACCAAATTTCAGTAGAGATTAACACAGGCACCATTACAGTTACATTAAAACCAATACAATTTCTATTTTAACCAGTAAAAACAAATTTTTATTTTTATTTTTCAGAAGGTCTAAAATGGCTGTTTCCAGATATCTGCATTGGAAAGTAAACATTTTAGGAACGTTGCATTTATTGGCACACATATGTCCTACTCATCTTTTTAGGCTCATCATCCATGATTATTCTAGTTGGTCAATTAAAATGTTGTTTATATGCATATCTGCTAATTGTTTATTCACAGATTCGGGATTTCATTGGATTTTACCAATTGTTCTTACATGATTAAACATTTATCTGAAACATCACATATTGTTCTTGTTATTTTTATTCATGCTGGAATATTTATTAACTATTTAAAAAACAATGTGTCTATTTTGAATTTTGTTAAAGGTGCCATAGAATGGAAAACTGAATTTACCTTGGCATAGTTAAATAATAACAGTTCAGTACATGGACATGACATACCATGAGTCTCAAACACCATCGTTTACTCCTTCTTATATAAATCTAGTGTTTGCAAAAGACCACCAAAAAATAGGTCAATTCCAACATAACACCGACTGTTACCAAACTTTCCTGAGATTGTTAATAGTTACGCCTCCAACATTTGCATCGCCCAATCATCATTAACGTCAGTACATCAGTTAAACAAGGCAAGCCACTGAAGGGACATGGTTAGCTTTTTGCTAGCGCTAGCCTATTACATTGCAGTACAAAAGATTTCATTTACCACATAAACGGAGATGACTAGCTGATGATGGTGAATGATGGAGAAATAACTGCGCTGATGATGGTGAATGATTTACAGATCTTGAGTATCACTAAAGCATCAAAACTTGTGTGGTAAGTTCTTGTGTCACAACTTGCTGCAGTATAACTTTACACAGAGCACATGCAATTACTATAGTGAGAGTAAAATGTGGCGGATTCAAACAACAGATTCAACAAACCGCATATTAAAAGCGTGTGATTTTAAAAAAGTGATTTTTATTTTTAGTATTTTTTTCCCAAAAAATACTAAAAATAAAAAATATATCCAAAACTTCTGATTCAGTAAGTTATGATGGTTTTTAGAGCTTTAAGACCACTTTCCACAATATACAATAAAGCAGTGCTAATTTTTTATTCTTAGCTTTATTCCATGAGCAAGCAGAGTACCAACAGTGCCTTCAAGTGATGATGTTTTTTAAAAAAGGGCAAAAAAAGTCAACAAATTAAAATTGGAAAAATGAAAATAAATAGATAAACACCTACATTCACAAAGCAGTTGTGAAAATGGATAAATATGTAATATGCATTAGAAATATTACTAGTGTTGATAGTTTTTGTAAAATTCAGTGAAATAAGCCATTTAGTGTCTTAAGGACATAAAAAAAAGTCTTGCATAATAGGAAATGTCTCAGAATAATTTTGCTTTTGTTCCACAGAAGAAAGAAAATAATACAGGACTGGGGCCTCATTTATAAAGACTTGAGTAGAAACCATCCTTGATTTTATCTAAGAACTTTTCTGATTTGATCGTAAGAGCGATTCAGAGAAAACGAACGTACCACGAAATCCTTGCGTATGCCAGTCATTCGGTTATAAATCACAAATGATCGTGGAATTGTGTGCAGCTGAATGTTCCGCCGTCGAAACGCCCCTGCTTAATTAATTAACATATAAAATGAGCTCATTCCTAAAGCAAAAACTCTGTGACAATGGCAAGTAAAAAGGAGCGCAAGAAATCAAATTATAGTGAGGCTGAACTATCTGCAATACCAGGCATTACCACAAGGAAACGGCCGTACGCCAAGCTGGAATCTGACGTGGAGATAAGTACTTTTCCACGTCAAAGACGGTTTTTATAAATCTGTACTTTGACGTGGATTTTATCGTACGAACACTCTAAGATCAAATCAGTGCGTAAGAAAGTTTTATAAATGAGGCCCCTGGAATGACATAAAAGTAAGTAAATGATTCGCCTACTTGGTTATAAAGTTCTTGATTTTTCATTAACTATCCCTTCATGTAAAATGCAAATACATCCCTTTTAGTTAAATAAAATAAAAGGCTATATGCATCAAAATATACTTAAGATATTTGGTTTTAGAGTGCAAGTCTAACACAGCGATGTACTTAAGGGTGAGAAAATAATTATTACAAAATATTATTCATTATTATAATTGATTTTTTTTTTGTGACAATTTTATTTTAGTTTGAGTTTTTCATTTCATGTAATGTGGCAGATGAACTTCCTCCAGTTTCCCTGAGATCATCGTCACGTCCACCACTGGAGCGATTCTGTTGGACTGTAGTCTCTCCAACTCTGCGTTGAGGAATTGACCGTCTACGATGTGATACTGAAGGGTAACGTCATGATCACAGACTCATCGCATTCTGGACCAGTGATGGCTCTGAAACTTTCAAACTCAAAACTTCTTCAATACAGGCTGACCGGTCAATGTGATCCCACAGATCTGGATCAGATATATGAACACAAGACCGACACTTCAGCAGAGGATGAATATTGAGCCCAGAAGATATGGGGTTTGAGGACCTGAAGAAAGAATGAAAGAGAGATAAGTTTGTCTGACACACACTGGATACAAAACTATTTAATGAACTAATAAACTCCCCAGTTGGCTGGTGACTTAATAAAACAAACTGAAAGAATAAGTATCTGAACATCAGTGATGAGAGGAAGTAAATAATTCACATTAAAACTCAAACAGTCTACTGAAAACAACAGTAACAACTACAGCTAAAAAAGAAAACTAAAACATCACAATTCACACATCTAATATTTACATTACATTTATTTATTTAGAATATGCTTTTATCCAAACAAAACAGTAATATGTAAGTGCTGTGATAAGTCTCATTTAGCTTAACGCAGCTTGCATAACAAGGTCTTGTTTTGTTTAGTAACAAGTAGATAGAATAGAAAAACAACAGAGAATGTTAGAGTAGATGTAACATAGGGTCGTGAGGCGGTCGGATCCAAATGCAAGCTTTTATTACAGTTAAACACAGACGTGGTCATAAACAGGCAGGGAGTCGAGCAACAGCAAACGGGTTTAACGAGGGCAAAACACAGAGTAATTCAGACAGGCGAAAGTCAATATCAGCGGCGAACCTAATGCAGAGGGATTAGATGAAAGAGTAATCCAAAACAATTTAAAAATTGTCCAGAGTTTTGGACCTATTTTTTTTCACTGAAATAAATGTTGCTGTGAGACACATGTACATAACCTACATGCATATAAATAATTAATGCACATATTAAACCTGCATTGAATATATTTATTTGACTGAATCGTAGCGTTTGTGAACTCACAATTATGCTTAATTATGATTTTTAAATAGGTTTTAATCACTTCCAGTATTTTACCGGTTACTCTGACAAAATGAAATCAAGGATTTTTACAAGTCGAATAGTCAATTAGAATCGATGAATCGCGACAGCCCTAAAAATGTTACATGTTAATAGCAAAATTCCAGAACACATCTACTTATGCGACATTTCGTATAAGACTGTCAATGCAATAAATCAATGCAACCAAGGCCAAATCAAACTGTAATTTACTGGTAAGGTACATCTTCTCAACCTGGAATGTTGTTAAAACTGCTTGACCAGTATTTTTGAAATAATAATGGAGTTTTGCATCACAGAAAAGAATACATTAGACAGTAGATTCAAGCTGAACATTTAGATTTTTAAATTGTAAAGATATTTTAAAATCTTCATATTTTTGACTATGCCTCACATGTTACCCTTACAAAATTAAGTCCCACTGTAAAATATAGAGATGTTCCGATAACCTTTTTTCCTTCCCGATACCGATTCCGATACCTGGGCTCGGGGTATCGGCCGATACCGAGTACTAATCCGATACCTGGGTGTGTAATTGCATATACAGCTGTAGATTATATTAATAAATTAATTTATGGTGTGCTTCAGACTTACCCCTTAATAAAACAAACATACAGTGATATATACAGTGAACTAGAGTATTTTTATTATATGACATACATTTGGCAGTAATATTTTTTCTATAGTTGGCATTACTAATCTGGTTTCTGACGTATATCAGCCCTGTTTATAACAGAGAATTTTGGCCAGAATTTGAAAGATTCTCACTAGATCTCGCAGCAACCTTATTCATTGTGCGGCATTTTCAAATGCTCCTCACTGCATCTCGCAGCAGTAACAGTGTTGCAAAATCAACATTGGCTCCAGAATAAAGCTGTTCGGGGTTTCGTGCAAGTTTGTTTGCGTTGCGGTCCAAGCTGATAAACGGTCAGCGCTGAGCAGCTCAAACGTGTCGTGTTAGTTTCGCTTTCGTTTTGCGTGCCGTTTTATGTTTCTTATCTGAGACAGAAATGACAGTGCTTATGAGTTGAACAACGCGGTGGTCACGCCAGTGTGACCGCTCACGAAAATTGGTATCACTGGCAGAAAAAATGGTCACAGTCTGGAGCCCTGTAATATTACCGCAAGTGTCACACGCGCTTCAGTACAAGGAGTAAACAAATCCATGCGCCTGTGCCATTCATTTACACAGAGCCACGCATAATTTATATTTAAGCAGTCGGTTTGCGGCTTAATATTAGTCCATATCACGATTTGATTCAAGTGTAATGAACTACCTTTGATTAATGCATCAAACTTTGACAAATTCGGTGACGTTCCGCGTTAAACTGTAAATTCCATTGTGACTGGATTCCGCGATTCCGTCCGTGTTTTCCGCATCCCGTAAATCATAAATGAGACATGCCGCCGTTTTACTGGCTGGGTGGTCCAGTCTGATATACTGCCAAACAGCGGACATACTGATAGCACGTTTGTATTTCTTCTTCGCTCCTCTAAACAGTGGTTGCTTGTGGCAACACAGCACTATTCCCTGTGTTTGCATTCTTAGCCGCGAAGAAGAACTGGCTTCCGATTTGCTAGCGGGAATAACTTATATCTTAAGAAAATGGTATCGGATCGGTACGTGGGTTCAAGTACTCACCGATTCCGATGCTAGATTTTTTTGTGGTAACGGCGGCATTTCCGATACTAGTATCAGAATCGGAACAACCCTAGTAAAATATAAATCAATCATGTCTATAAATGATTGAAAGGTTGAATCTTACAGTGCTTTTGTGGCGGTGTGGGTCGCTGACGACCCCTGCGCTTCTTCAGATCTGCTGTATTCCCGCAGTTCAAACGTCTCATCTGACATCTGCCGCACAAACATCAGAGCAGACCACTGAGCCGAGGACAGATTCTGTTCTGAAAGATTTCCTGATCTGAGATACTTCTGAATGTCATCCATAAAGTCATCTTTCAGTTCCACCAGACAGTGGAAGAGGTTGATGGCCTTCTCTACTGATTCTTCCATCTCTATTGTCTTTTTGATATAGTCAGCAGTGTCTTTGACATTCTTTGGTTTTATTTTCAGTGTCGGCAGCAGTTCCTTCAGGTCACTCTGATTAGACTCCAGTGAGAGACCCAGCAGGAAGCGGAGGAAAAGGTCATAGTGTCCATTCTCACTTTCTAAAGCCTTATTGACTGCAGCTTTATGAAGGTCAAATAATGATGTTTTAGAGAATTTCCATGTCAGTTTTTCATTCCATGATTGAAGAAATTGGTTTCTTTTGGAATCTTTGTATTTGAAAAACACGTAGAGAGCAGCAAGGAACTCCTGGACACTGAGATGCACAAAGCTGTAAACTTCTCTCTCTGACACAGCCTTTTCCATGTGGAAGATCTGAGTGCATAACCCAGATAACACTGACCCTTCACTGACATCTAGTCCACACTCCTCAAGATCTTCTTTGTAGAAAATCAGGTTTCCTTTCTGCAGCTGCTTAAAAGCCACTTTCCCGAGCTTCAGAATAATCTGATCAAAAGACTTGACTTCAGGTTTAGATTCAGGATCATTACAGTATTTTCTTTTCATCTGCTGCTGCTGAGAGAGTAAGAAGTTTATGTACATCCCTGTGAGAGTTGTAGGAGTTTTGTCATTGTCCTCTTGAGCCAGCAGAGGCTGAAGAACAGTGAGAGAGATCCAGCAGAAGACGGGGATGTGGCACATAATGTACAAACTCCTGGATTTCTTGATTTGACGGATGATGTTTTCAGCAACCTCAGGACTGCTGTTTTTGATGAAGTATTGCTCTTTCTGCTCATCACTGAATCCTCGCACCTCTGTCACCTGATCAATGTAGTCTCGGGGTATCAGACCGGCTGCTGCTGGTCTGGAAGTGATCCAGATGAGAGCAGAACGAACCAGATGTCTTGCGATCAGGTTTGCAACTATCTTACTCACTGTTGTTTTTTCACGCACTTCTGTAAATCTGTCACTGCTCTGAAATTCTAAAGGGAAGCGACATTCATCCAGCCCATCAAAGATGAACATGACCTTACCGCCATCTTTAGGAAGAGAGGACAGTTCTCCACTAAAGAAGTATTTGTTAAGCAGTCCTATGAGACTGTATTCCTCTTTAATCATATTCAGTTCGCGGAACGGGAGTGGAAAAATCAAGACTATGTCCTGATTGTCTTTTCCTTCAGCCCAGTCAAGAATGAATTTATTAACAGAGACGGTCTTTCCCACCCCTGCGATCCCCATGGTGAGCACTTTTCTGTTTTGTCGACCCGTATCGCTCTGAACTTTAAACATGTCGTTACACCGGATCGTTTTGTCCTCGGCAGTGGCTCCGCTGTGTGCTTCAATCTGTCTCACCTCATGCTCACTCATGGTTCCTCCAGTCTCATTCTCCACCACATATAGATCAGTGTAAATATCGTTCAAGTACTGACGATGACCCGTCTGTGAATTACCAAGCAACATTCGTTCATGGTCCAGCTTCAGTTTTTCTTTCAGTCCGAGGCTAATCCCTCTGTAATCAGCTGTACTAGTCTCTGCAGGTGAACCTTCAAAAAAAGATGAAAAGTGATGTCTTCAAGCATGTTCAACCACTTAGGCCTATGTCTGAAACACTGCAAATACTCATAGCACAGCATGCACCATCTTCAATCAGACCATATACCCATGCAAAACAAAGGTATAACAGAATTTTTAATAATTCAAACTGTTTATAAACTGTTTACAACTGTTTACAAGTGCTACTGTTCAATGCATATACTGCCAAAGCTCATGCAAAGCACGCCACAGAGATTGGATTAGACGAGTTCTTTGTCATGTATAATGTTTGAAGGATTACAAATGTAAAAATCTGATTAAGATATGATGATCCTATGTTCTGACATAGCATCACAGGAAAATCTAAGGTGAAGTACATTGTATTTAGCTTCTAGAGGTAAAGATGATGACATTCTAAGAAGATCAAATCAGGCAGCCCCAGGTATTTTGTTTTTCATGCACTTCCTGACCATTGGCTAGGGTCCCAAGTTAAGCTCAAGGTACAGCTATGCCTTTGTCTCTATGATAATGTGAAGGTATAGGCAATACTGTCTGACTGATTGGATTAGCACCTATGCCTTTGAATGACACTGTTATGATAATGAGATTAGGGCTGGGGGAACTCCGCTAACGGGCTGATTCCTGTACTGCACTTGCATACTTTGTTTAGATTGTCTCCACCTCTATGTATCCCTCCCCCTGGAAATGTTTATAAACCATGATGCATCTGCCTTAGTCAGACAACTTTTGATGACTGCAGCGACGCACAGCTAGTATCTCAATAAAGAAAACTTCTGCTTCAAGATACAGTGGGGAATTAAGTACATGACACATCCGCATTTTTATCAGTAAGGGTATTTCTAAATGGGCTATTGACACAACATTTCCACCAGATCTAGCCATCAAGTTAAATATTGGAATTCATACAAAGAAATCAGAACATTTAAGTATACAAGTTGAGTCATAATAAATAAAGTGAAATGACACAGGGAATAACATTCTGGATAAAAATCTGCTGCCATCTACCAGAAAGCTGAAAATGAAGAGAGGATGGACATTTCAGCAAGACAATGATCCCAAACACCAAAGGCCAAGGAAACAATGAAGTGGTTTCAAAGAAAGAAAATCAAGTTGCTTGAATGGCCCAGTCAATCACCTGACCTAAATCCCATAGAAAATCTCTGGAGAGAACTGAAGATCAAAGTTCATAAAAGAGGCCCAAGGAACGAGCGTTTAAAGAGCGTTTGTGTGGAAGAATGGGCCAGAATCACTCCTGAGCAATGCAGACGACTGGTCTCTCCATACAAGAGGCGTCTAGAAGCTGTAATCACCAACAAAGGCTTTTCTACAAAGTATTAAATAAAGTGTGTTCAATACTTATTCCCTGTGTCATTTCACTTTATTTATTATGACTCAACTTGAATAGTTAATTGTACTGATTTCTTTGTATGAATTCAATATTTGGCTTGATGGCTACATCTGGTGGAAATGTTGTGTCAATAGCCCACTTAGAAATACCCTTACTGATAAAAATGCTGATGTGTCAAATACTTATTTTCCCAGCTGCATCGAAAATGTCTCCTGGTCTCTAAGATAAAGTTCACAACATGTTACACCGCTCATTAATAATGCTTAAAAGGGCGCGTCAACCGCCTGACATAAATAGGTACTGTACAAGCCATGCAGCCAATGAGCGCTAAAAAAAACCTGCGTCTACGTCACGGGCCGTAAACGTAACTTTATAAACAGGATGCTTGAAATGGTCACAAAAAGCCCAAAAATGACCAGGTTCAACTTTGTAACATATTTCGTGACTGCTATTACTGTTTTAAGCAATGTACAACATGTATCTATCTGTTAACAATTGAAAAAAAATGTGTTTTGGGGTTTTATGACCATTTAAAGCATCAACAAACTTTTCAATGAGCATGACTATCAAAAGCAGCCCTTATCTGCATCCTTGTAATCACTCCACGACAATAGCACCACCTACTGGTCAAAAGTTGTAAATGTTTGTATAACAGTATACAGTAAGAAGTTATAATTATGGTATTTTAAACCATTTAACAATTCCTAGTCATCACTGGTATGCAAAAGTATTTATTTTAGATTTTTTGCTGTGCTTGTGCCCTATAATTGCTGCTTATAAGAAAAAGTCCATATGACCTTATCATAGAGTAAATATGTATATGTATTTTTCCATACAAACAGGGCTTATTATTTACCGCATATCTGTTCTGAAGCAGCTCCAGCAGTGGAAGAAGTCTCCATTTCAGTGTTAGTTTGAACTATTAAAAAGAGAAACAATGCATCTTGCAAATGAAGATTATTAAAAAATAACTTACTAGTGCAAATAATTTAAGTTAAACAACCACATTTGTACAATTTTCTTTTATTTCTTATTTTGGGACAAAAAAAAAAAAACACTCTAGTTTGGCGTTTTTTCATTACAGGTGCTGGTCATATAATTAGAATATCTTCAAAAAGTTGACTTATTTCACTAATTCCATTTAGGAAGTTAAACTTGTATAATGAATACATTCATTCCACACAGACTGATATATTTAAAATGTTTATTTCTTTTAATTTTGATGATTATAACTGATAACTAATGAAAACCCCAATTCAGTATCTCAGAAAATCTGAATATTGTCAAAAGGTTCAGTATTGAAGACACCGGGTGCCACACTCTAATCAGTTAATTAACTCAAAACACCTGCAAAGGCCTTCAAATGGTCTCTCAGTCTAGTTCTGTAGGCTACACAATCATGGGGAAGACTGCTGATGTGACAGTTGTCCAAAAGACCACCATTGACACCATGCACAAAGAGGGCAAGACACAAAAGGTCATTGCAAAAGAGGCTGGCTGTCCACAGAGCTCTGTGTCAAAGAACATTAATAAGCCCATCACCCTTAAACCAATGCACTTCACACAATCACATTCACTTTTCCCTCGCTTCTCTACTTTCTTACTTACTAATCTGGGGTGCATTTCCCAAAAGCATTATTGACCAACTATGGTCCTTATATTCATTGAACTCCATCGGAAATAACGGAACTTGTGACCATAGTTGTTTTTTTGGAAATGCACCGAGTAGGGGTGGGCGGGTCGATCCTAATATTGATAGTATCGATACTAACGTTGGTATTGGTATCGGATAGATAGTAGCCTGCTGAGATCGATACTTTAAGTATTTTTTTTCTCCTATACACTTTGTGCTTTGCTTAATACATTTAACAAAGAGTAGACTTGTGTATATGCCGCTCTTTTCACATCTCGTATGCAAACATTGCTGCTGCACCACTGCTATACTGTTTTTTTGTAATGCCCCACGTCACTTCAGTTGTAAGCGGATCTAAAGCGAGATAAGGAATGGTACAATACGGTAAGAAATTCCAATATCAAGCAGCAAAACGACCGTTTTTGTACAGCTAAAGTTAGCTGGAAGCAGACTGGAAGCCAGACCATTTAAATTTCTCGAATTTGGCCTTTTTATACAGTATCACTGGCTTTAACCATTAAGCCACGTTAAACGTTTTCATTATAAATGGTTTTCTATGAAAGGAAAACCCTTAACATGGATGCACTTTGTGTTCATATCCTGGACAGCTTGCGTGCACATAATTTGCATCATCAGTATGCTGGTTTAGCCTTTTAATATTACTTCCTTAATGCATTAAGCCAGGTTAAGTTTTTGTTTATAACTCTGTGGGAGGTAAATACTTAACATAAAACTATAAAAAATAATATAATACAATATTTTAGTCATATCAATATTAGTAATTGTTAATACACAAAGTGTAATTGGTCATTTAAGTTTGTTTTTAAAAAGGGAAAAGTATCGGCATCAGTACAAGTATCAGCGATATTGGCTCTGCATTTACTTGGTATCGGATCGATACCAAAATTTGCAGTATCGCACACCCCTACCACTGAGTGTTAAATAAACATGCCTTTGTATATAACAAGTAATTTTGGTGTTACATGTCTCCCTGTGTTTCTCTCTTTAGCTTCCTAGTATTTAAGTCTTGTGATCTCCCCATTTGCTTTTCTGCTGTTTTACATTACTTGTGTTTGCAATTCCCCTGCTCCTGGTTTTCGTGTATGTCTTATTGTGCATCATATTAAAAGACTGTTCTTGGATAATCCTGCATCGTGCTCTTCCCTTCAGCCTCTAACCCTAACAATTAGCTCCTTGACAAAGTGCTTTTGCTTCTGCCTCAAACATAAGCTGCTTTGGATCGAAGTGTCAGCTAAATGCTTAAATGTACATATAAACATTTACATGTTACCTTCCTTATATTTGTTCTCTAATTCTTCAGCAAGAAGGTTCTGCTCTATCTTCCTCAGGATGTTTACCGTGATCTTCACAGCTTCTTCTGTTCCAGAACGTGCCACAATTTTATCCACTGTGTCCAAGACATCTGCATTCTCCACCTCATCTGCTAAAATATGCTTATCATTTTTTAGGTACCACTTAAACTTCTTCAGATCATCTTTTACCAGTTCCATCAGTGATTTCACGAGCATTTCCTGAACCAACGCCATTGTCCTTCACTGATTCACTCCTGCAGGATGAGAACAAAAACTATAACGCTTCATCTTAAATAAAGTACTTAAGAAATTACAAGCATAGTTCTGTCATCAGTTAAGTCATGAAATTACCAAAAAGGCGATTAAAGCTGCAAACTGAGCATGCACATATATGGATCACATTAAAGAACATTTTTTAAATGCATATACTAAAATATATTCTGCAATTCGAGATCACAATACAAGGTGCTGTCACAAACGCGGTCTCTGTGGCTCCCTCCGACCACCGCCAGCGGGAATCCTCACCGGAGTTCTAATCACTACATTTCCCAGCATCCCCGTACCTGGCGCCCGAACTTCCGGTTCCGGGTCTTCCGGTTCCAGGTCTTCCGGTTCACTTCCCTCCGTCGGCCATTTTAGGCGCGCCGTGTCTGCGTGTTCCCCGCAAAGTTTTGAATAGTTATGCTGTCAATCCTGAGCGCTCCTTTCTCAGACTGCTTACCCATTGCCAGCTGGACTGTTTATTGTGTGTGTGAACGTTTGCTGCCTGCCTTTTGCCGACCCCCACTTGTTACACGGATTATGTCTATTGGTGGCCGCCAGCCCCGACCTTTTGCCTGGACTCGGATTAACCCATTAGGCCTGTCTTCACCACACCAGTCTGTTGTTGCCGACCCCAGCCTGTTTACACTGTGTGTTTCAATAAAGCTGTTGCACATGGATCCAACGCCTCCGGATCATTCCATAACTGCGTCACAGAAAACTTCACCGAAACCGGATGCAGCGACAGTACAGCAAATCCCCACGGAGCTCTCAGCTCAAGCTTCGGTGTTGTCGGTTCATCAAACCCAACTGGATCAGCTGACCAAGGTAACACAACAGCTCATCCAGGTGTTACAAGGCCTCCAAGTTTCTGCCTCGCCGACTCCGCCTCCCGTGGCCACGCCTCCTCCGACCACTCAAGCCATGGCTGCGAGTCCGCGACTTGCCTTCCCGCAAAAATTCGACGGAACACCGAGTAAGTGCAAAGGCTTCCTTCTCCAATGTTCATTGTTCCTTAGTCAGCAGCCACATCTGTATCCCAACGATGAGGGGAAGATCGCGTTTGTTTGTTAACTCCTTTCCGGGAGGGCACTTGACTGGGCCACCGCGGTCTGGAGGTTGGATCAACCTACCTTTCCCTCCTTCGCCGCCTTCACACAGCGTTTTAATAAGGTCTTCCAACCAAGTTCTGAGAGCAGCGAGGCAGGGGAACAGATCGTGATGTTACGTCAGGGCAAAAGAACGGACGAGGATTACGCCCTTTCATTCAGGACCAGTATATCGACCTCTCTCTGGACCAGTATATCAACCTCTCCATCTGGGTCGACAACGTCTTGCGAGCTCGTAAGCCAGGTCGGCTCTTCACCTCCCTGCCATTTGCCACCCCCAGCGTCGAAGCTACACCGGAGCCCATGCAACTAGGAGCCACGAAGCTATCTACCGAGGAGAGGGAGAGACGGCTTATGGGCAACCTGTGTCTATACTGTGGAAAGGCAGGACACATCAGAGCTAACTGCCCCACATGGCCACCTCGTCCACCCACATCGGTGAGTAGGAGTTGTTCTCATCTTAACCGGTGTGAGGTCCCTGTAACGTTAATCACTGAGAGCGTTACCATTACTACTACGGCCTTGATTGATTCTGGCGCTGCCGGAAATTTTATCGATTATGACTTCGTTAGCTCTAACCACCTTCTCATTCTCTCTTGTACCCCTCCTGTGGCAGTGGCCGCCCTCGACGGACGACCATTAGGAACTGGACGGATCGAACGCACCACCAATGACCTCACCTTGTGCATAACGCCCTCACACCAAGAAACCATAAGTCACCACTTATCCTGGGGTATCCATGGTTCAACCAACATGAACCCGTCATCTCCTGGACACAAGGTACCATCACTCAATGGTCTCCCCGCTGCCGGCAATCCTGTCTCCAACCCACCGCCAGGCCACTCAATCCTCCATCACCCCTGATCTCCATGGAATCCATACCTGCTGAATACCAGGACTTGCTCGAGGCCTTCAGTCGTTCCAAGGCCACCAGACTACCACCCCACCATCCTGGAGACTGCGCCATCGACCTCATCCCTGGGTCTACTCCACCCAGAGGACGCATCTTCCCTCTCTCGCAACCGGAGTCAGAGGTCATGAACACGTACATACAGGAGGAACTGGCTAAGGGCTTCATCCGCAAGTCCACTTCTCCTGCTTCAGCCGGATTCTTCTTTGTCAAAAAGAAGGATGGAGGGCTCCGCCCGTGCATTGATTATTGCGCCCTCAACGAAATAACAATCAAGTACCGTTATCCTCTCCCACTCGTTCTGTCGGCCCTGGAACAGTTGCGTACTGCCAAGATTTTCACCAAACTGGACTTACGCTCTGCATAAAACCTTGTCCGTATTCGGGAAGGAGACGAATGGAAAACCGCCTTCTCTACCATTTCAGGACACTATGAGTAGCGGGTAATGCCCTTCGGCCTGGCCAACAGCCCATCCGTCTTACAGGCCTTCATCAATGAGGTTTTCTGCGACATGCTCAATCGCTGGGTGATCATCTACAATCGATGACATCCTCATTTATTCTAACTCCTACGCCGAACATGTCCAGCACGTCCGTACAGTACTCCAGCGCCTGATTGAGCATCAACTATATGCCAAGCAGGAGAAGTGTGAGTTCCATCAGACCAAGATCACTTTCCTAGGGTACATTATCAGTCCGGAAGGCGTGGCCATGGATGAGGGAAAGGTCAGTGCTGTCCTCAGCTGGCCCCGTCCAAAAACACTCAAGGAGCTTCAACGATTTCTGGGCTTCTCCAATTTTTACCATTGTTTCATCCGCCATTTCAGCACCCTAGCCGCTCCACTTACTTCAATGATTAAGAAGGGCTGTACCCATCTCATCTGGACTCAACCAGAAATTCAGGCATTCTATGATCTCCGCCAGAGATTCACCACGGCATCCATCCTCCACCACCCTGATCCCAAAGAACCCTTCCTCGTAGAACTAGACGCTTCCAGCACCAGCGTCGGGGTAGTTGGTGTGGGCCAATGGGTGTGGCTGTCGACCCGGGACCTTCGCCTGCGCCAACCATGCAGAAAGTTAAGCCCCAGGTACGTGGGTCCTTTTAAAATTATAAAACAAATCACCCCCGTCTCATTTCGTTTGGAACTCCCCGCAGAATACCGTATCTCACCCACTTTCCATGTCTCTCTGTTTAAACCCGCTGGTGACCCGGAAGAAGTGGTGAACCTAGATGAGACCACCACGCAGGGACCCTCCCCCATCATCATCAACGGCGAGGAGGCCTACCGTGTCAGCTCTCTCCTGGACTCCCGACGCCGGAATGGCCGCCTACAATACTTGGTCGACTGGGAGGGTTTTGGTCCTGAAGAGAGGTCTTGGGTGCCTGCTGAAGACATCCTCGACCCCACCCTAACCTCTGACTTCCACTCCACACACCCAGATCGACCAACCCCTCGTGGGATAGGCCGGCCCCGGCGTCAGGCTCCTCCTCGCGCCAGGAGTCACTCGCAAGGGGTGGGCTCTGTCACAAACGCGGTCCCTGTGGCTCCCTCCGACCACTGCCAGCGGGAATCCTCACCGGAGTTCTAATCACTACATTTTCCAGCTTCCCCGTAGCTGGCGCCCGAACTTCCAGTTCCGGGTCTTCCGGTTCACTTCCCTCCGTCGGCCATTTTAGGCGAGCCGCGTTGGTGTGTTCCCCGTGAAGTTTTGAATAGTTATGCTGTAAATCCTGAGAGCTCTTTTCTCGGACTGGCTACCCGTTGCCAACCGGACTGTTTATTGTATGTGTGAACGTTTGCTGCCTGTCTTTTGCCGACTCCCGCTTGTTTCATGGATTACGTCTATTGGTGGCCGCCAGCCCCGACCTTTTGCCTGGACTCGGATTAACCCATTAGGCCTGTCTTCACCACACCAGTCTGTTGTTGCCGACCCCAGCCTGTTTACACTGTGTGTTTCAATATAGATGTTGCACATGGATCCAACTAGGGGTGGGCGATATCTCGATATTTAAAATATATCGAGATATTTTTTAAACTCGATATGAATTTTGAGATATCGTATATATCGATATAATGTTTATATTTAATTTTCGCCACTTTACTTGTTTGCCTTCTCTGTGCTGTGCTCGCCCCCGCCTCCTTGCTTTTGTTCCCCCTTCCCTCGCTTGTCGTCTCATTCAACATGGCGGCGCCCGCAACCAGCCCGGAGGCTACAGAACTCGTCGCAAAAAAGGACAACTGGCTCCATTATATGGAGCTTCTTGCACCACGAACCGAGATTTTTGCGTGATCGTTAAAACGAAACCAAAAGTAACACAAGCACGCACATTCAAAAGCAATTTTAATCCCCTTCGTTTAGAGAGCAACTCCCCAATGCACGCAAATTAGGCTACATAAAATATCTAGGCTCTTATTAGTATTTGGGCTATAATAACTTGTGTAGATAGCTCTGTATCATGCTTGAAAAATTCGGTCTCTATTTGCACTTTGAAAATTAAAAGAGTAGTACTTTGATCGTGATAGATTTATGGACCGGCACAGCAATGGAACCATAAATGAGCATGATGATCCATTAACTGTTACTCCCATTTTTGAACAGAGACGTGAAAATGAAGAATATGATTTTGATGTACATTGTCCATGTTAATGCAATGTCTGATTTTAAAATGGTTTTCAAATGATGAATTTTGAAATTTTAAGTTTTCATCTGAAATATAATTTCTTATTATTTCTAAAGTGTAATAGGGAAAAAGGCAGCAAGGATGTCTGTGAAAAAGGTCAGAACTCCTGTTATGAAGTAGATTTTTAAGGTGCACTCTACAATTTGTAACACAAAATGTCAAATATCTATTTAGGAGCCTTAAGGTGCGTTCACACTGGACGCGAATGAAGCGGCAAGCGCGAGTGATTTACATGTTAAGTCAATGCAAAGACGCGAATAGCCATCCTGCGGCGCGAAACGCGCGAATGGCGCGGCGCGCATTGAGCGTTTCAAGCGATTGCCGCGCCATTCGCGCGAGTTCAAAAATCTGAACTTTGGCGAAAATCCGCGCCGCGTTAACCAATCAGGAGCTTGCTCTAGTAGTGACGGAGGCAGAAATCCGAAACAACAATGGCGGACAAAATCACCGTTGCTGTCTGTGGTTCCTCGGTGCTGTACGATACATCTTTGGACTTTTGTAGAAACAGGAATAAAAGGGATCTTGCTAGGAATAAAGTGAGTGAAGAGGTCGGACAATCTGGTTAGTTTTAAAAAACGCTCTTTACTCAATTTGACCTACATATACATACATATTGAGACTACAAGCAAGCTAAAGCTGGCAAATTCAGCTCATTCACCTATTTTACAACTACTTTACCGCTGACGAGTGGCAGAAGCCCCTACCTTGACGCGAATTCGCATCTGTTGTGAAGAAAATGTCACGCGCGAATGACGCGAATTTTACCGCGCGAATGGCGCGAGTAAACTCAAATGTTCAAGCGTTCAACTACGCGCGAATAGCGCGTTTTTTCCGCGCAAGTCGCGTCCGGTGTGAACGCACCATTAGACCTTTCCAATGTTATATGGTTTGTCATGATTAGATTAGGATTTATTTGTATAATGGTGAAGTAAACTTGGGCATCCCACAGAGAGGACGGTGATAGCCATAAAATGTTGACAGGCAAGTGTTTTTAGCTAAGAAGCTTTAAATTGCTTTTCTCTGATATAATAACTTTGTATGTTTTTTTTATGTTTAATGGTGTTTTTTTCATTACATTATTACATTATTTTTCATTAAATTTCTTTAAATTTAAAGCCAAGTTTATTATGTCTTATTTTACTGCTATGTTACTGCTGTTTGATAACCTAATGTTCAGGTGTAAATCTTTAAAATAAAGTTTTCCAGAATCGTGATCTTTATTCTAAGCCAAAAAATCGTGATTCTCATTTTATTCAGAATCGTGCAGCTTTAATATGTATACAGGGATTTTTAAAAGAACATTCGCAGAACCACTTTGTTCTGAACTGCCTACCCCTGAGTTTCAATAAAAAAAGACTTTGAAATTTGGAATATTTGTTTTTGCATTAGTTTTTGGGGGGTTATTTTTTCCTGTAAATATATTGAGATATATATCGTATATAGAGATATAGCAAAATATATTGAGATATATTTTTTGCTCCATATCGCCCAGCCCTAGATCCAACGCCTCCGGATCATTCCATAACTGCGTCACACGCTGATTTTTAACTTGTAAATTAATGCACAAGTAAATGTGAGCACAGTGCATTTATATTAGAAAATGTGCGCTAATTTGTTTTCTTTCATTCATTTATAAAGTACAAACAAAAGTGAATTTAATTATTTTTACATTCTGGGATTTATGTAATGATGACTTCTGGCCTTTTTCACATTCTTATCACTATTTGTCTCATCCGTATAGAATGTTGGAGAACAAGTTTTGGGGGTTTTGAGAACCATAACCAAGCTGAATGCGCAACAGTGAGCCCCTACAAAAACAGCCAAATTCACTCAGTATTACTTGATCTAATTCAAAAAAATAACAATAAAGTGAAAATGAATTGCATTCAATTTTGTTTTAGTCACTAAAACAGTCCAGTAGTTTATAGTCAAAAATTTATATTGAAATAATGAAGATTATTGTGCCACCCCAGACTGATTGCTGGCCCCTCCCTGGCCACCCCTATGAGAACATCCTGGCTCCGCCATTGTTTATAAAGAGAAGTTGAAAGGCACATGAAACGCCAGAAAGTAGTGGTTATCCGTTGCAGTACATTTGATTTAAAAGACTAAAAAGTAAAAAAAGCTTTTTCTACAAAAATAAATAAATAAAAAGGAAGATCTAGAAACAATGTAAACAGATAGACAGCACTTCAATCTATTCAAGTGGGTATTTTATTAAGTATTTTTACTAACCGTGTTTCTGGCTTCTGGATTGTTGCTTAAAGGCTAAAAGTTTTTTTCCACTTGAAATAAGCGGCGCTGCTTAACAAGACTGCGTTTCCACTGGCACGTCGCGAGCGTTTGAGAGCAGCAAAAGGGTTGGGCTTTATGCAAATCTCAAACGCAAAACGCCTGGCGACAACCAATCGCTGTGAAAAGTAGGCAACAAGATTTTGACTTATGTTTAGGAGTGTTTGCGAAACTGCTGGATTATTGAGCTGAAATCACATATCATTGAAACAGTTATGCAAAAGTAAATGCATGTTGCATGCTTTCATTACATGCCAGTGTTTGTTTGCGAACCGCTGTTAAAAGAAGACGATGAAACGTAAACATTGTTTAAACATTCTTTTTCAGAGGCTTGCTTTGCCCTAAATTTGACACAGTGTTGCCAGATCAAGTTGACGATTTCCAGCCCAAAAGCTGACCAAACCCCGCCCACTTCAGCAAAAACCAGCCCAACATTTTAACTGCCAAAATAATGTGATAGAATTTTATTGTTATGTCAATAATTTTTATTTCTTTGGAAAAATAAAGATAAATCAATTTCACAGGGATATGGCTCAAATGCATTTAAGGGAGTCAGAAAATATGCTTAAAATGTCCAGTAATCAAGGATTTGCAAATAGTGCACAATAAAGTGAACAGAAAGCAACGTAATTTAGCGGTCATTTACTCAAAAATGTGTTATACATTTATACTTTATAATAATCGGACAGTAATAATTACAATTAACAGTAATAATGGGCTAACCTTTGCCTTGTGCTTTTTCTTCAGACAGAACAACAGCACGTATGTTCTGCAGCTGTCAATGCCAAGTATACCAGAGTAGTACGGACGGTTTAAAACTAAAAGATGTTCTGATGCAGCCAGGACAGCATCGTATAGTCCGCAGTTCTTTAGGTGGCTGGATTAGCCTACAGCCAGAGCTGCTGCTTTGTGTATAGTATAATGTATTGTCTACGTCAGTAACTGTGATTGCGTGTTAACAGCCACAGATTGTCACTATGATAGTGTGAGAAAGTTAGTTTTAGTTTCGATATTCACCATATTGCTTTCATTTGCCACCGTTCAAAAAACATGAAAAACATATTTCAAAACTATTGTATTGTAACGGTAAACTTAAACTGGAGAAAGCTTTGATGCGCTATCGCAGCACTTGATGTGTAAGGGTGTAAGGAACCGCCTGACAAATCCACCGACTGGGTTAAAACGTCCAGTGTATTTTAATTAAAATGACTTTTAACACTGAAAAAGCACATTGTTAAACTATAGAGCTTGTAATATTTATAATGTATTCCTACAGGTGCGATTTTGCCAATACAGTACCTTCCTTCATATATGTACACTACACTATATGTTAATAAAATCTACTGTAAGTACATAGAAGGCTGTTCATAAAGACTGTAGGTGTCTAACTCCAGACTCACTTACTACAGGTGAGTGTTTGCCAATATCTACTTTACTGTATGCGCACAGTATACATATTTTCATTTTTAAAAATACTGTAACTGTATTGTCCATTTGTCACGTCCACACACACAAGGAGAAGGTAAGTATATTTCAAGGTATTTATTAACAGACGTGCACACTTCAAACAGGTGAAAACAGGTGAGTATAGACTTCGGTATCCGAGTCTTCAAACACAGTCCAAACAGGTAAACATAAGTTCATAGGCAATCGTCAGCAAGAGCAACAGTCACTTCCCTTAAAGTGGGTAATATGTGTTTCACAGGTTCACCCAGATGCAGTCCTTGAAGAGCACAGGAGAATCGAGAGAAGGAGGAGAAGATCCACAGAGAGGTGTCCATGTAACTTTGATTCCAGCCGGTGAGTGAATGACAGAGGTGAGTATATATAGGGAGTGGTGATTGCAGTTCCAGGTGTGGGTGATTAGAACTCTGGTGATGGTTCACGGGCATGGTGCAGTGGGGATTGGCAGGTTTGTGATGGATCACGGTGATTGGGACTGAGGGAACGTGCTGAGGGTGTGACACCATTAGTGCTGTTGATAAATTGAGGAACATTTGTACTGGATAAAAACCAGTTAAGGCATCAGCAACCATTTCAACACCGTAGTATAACTCAACATAACTGAATCTTGTGTGGATGTTACAGGGACAAATGAGACACATCAGGGTTGGGGCCATTCATGAATTGAATTGAGAATGAATGGTAAATTGGAATTGGAATTGCATGCAGCTGACAGAAAATGGAATTGGAATTGAATTGGAATGTCAGGTAACAGAATTGAATTCAAATAAATTCCACTAAATTCAATTTGAGTTGCTAAATAAAATAATTTGACTTGATTTTCTTAATAGTTCATAGTACATTAAATATTGTAAATCACATAAACAATAAACATATAAAAGAAACACAAAGTACTGTATGTTTAGTATGTTAAGCATGATCATTTCACAAGCCAAATTTCAGGAAATGATGATAATTTGATGCAATAAAAAGTAAATAAAATACATGAATGAACATGACTCATGTTTTTGTGAGTTGAGACGTATATTATGTGGTAATCATATCTTGAATGTATAGTACATCCAGAAACGTATCACCACTGTCATTCAATTATTAATTCATAATGTACAGTTCTCATTTTTATTTACTTGCATTTGATCAACTCTATTTCATACATGGTAATTGTAAAGCATCATAAATAAAGTTCAAATATATGTCTATAAATGCAATCACAAATAAATGTTCAGAAACAGCAATAAATTCATTTCCCTGAATTGAATTCCACTTCCTGTAATTCCAATTCAATTCCAACTCTGTTTCCTGTAATTGTTGTTGAATTCCAATTCCAATTCCTTCTTTGAATTGGAATTGTTGAGTTCATTCCTGAATTGACCCCAACCCTGACACACGTGTTTATCCGCTGAAGAGTGACTAATGAAGGGCTGCTGCCATGCAATGCTTTGTGTGAGTACACTACAGATATCAATACAGCATTTTTAATATTAAGTTGTAGTTTATTTTAATTGTTTTCATTTCAAACAGAGCTATTACAGCACTTTTTTGATTCTTGATTCCTGTGCATTTCCTGCACTGCTTTTGTGGTGGAGCAGGACCTGAATGGAAAGGTGAAAGCAGCATTTGTGGAAAAAAAGGAAAACCTGAAACAAAAATATAAAGTAAGATCATTTTGGTACTTCTAATACAGAGATCAAATAGCATTGCTGTTAAAATTAATGCTTTTGTATTATATTTGTGCATCTTTGTATGATCTGAAATGTCTGCAGACTGGTGTGAGCAGTGAGGATGGAGAAAACCACAGCAAATGAAACATACAAACATGCAGAAAGTTTTGCTAAAAATTGCACAATACCCCTCTCCCCGAGCGCGATCACAGGGCCGCCTGCCAGAGGTTTGCTTAGGGCCCCCCTCCAGTGTAAACACGCCCCTGGTTCGTTGTCGATGTTTTAAGGCTGCATCTGAGGTGTCCGCTCTGTTCAACATGCAATATACCCAGAAAAAAACGATAACCGATAGTTCCGCCAATCAACTATCAGTGCCGATTAATCGGCAAAACTGGTCGACCTCTAGCTTGGATGAACTAACCCTTTAAACCCCCAAGCTGAAATTGTATGGAATGTATGTAAGCATATATACAGGTGCTGGTCATATAATCAGAATATCTTCAAAAAGTTGATTTATTTCACTAATTCCATTCAAGAAGTCAACTTGTATAATGTATACATTCATTCCACTCTGATATATTTCAAGTATTTATTTCTTTTAATTTTGATGATTATAACTGACAACTAATGAAAACCCCAATTCAGTATCTCAGAAAATTAGAATATTATTTAAGACCAATACAAAGAAAGGATTTTTAGAAATCTTGGCCAACTGAAAAGTATGAACATGAAAAGTATGAGCATGTCCAGCACTCAATACTTAGTTTGGGCTCCTTTTGCCTGAATTACTGCAGCAGTTCGGCGTGGCATGGAGTGGATCAGTCTATGGCACTGCTCAGGTGTTATGAGAGCCCAGGTTGCTCTGATAGTGGCCTTCAGGGGTCCGTTCTTCGTACCTTGCTTACTACATCCAAGATCAAATCATCGCGCTAACTATGAGCTGGCTATTCCGGTTCTCCGAACGCACCTGTTGTTAATGATTAGTATAGCTGGATGAAGTTATTTGAGATCACTGGGTGGCTTAAAAGGGGCTACGTATCGATAGTAGAAACATTGATCGGCAACTCTTTGATTGGTCGGCGAACATGACGAAGGAGCGCGCTCAGTATTTTTCTGCAGCAGACCAAGAACTCTTGATTGAGGGTTTTCAAGAGTTTCAGAGTTTAATTAAAATGCAAGGGAACACTGCAAAGGATGCAAAAGCAAGGAGAGAGGGCTGGCAAAAAGTAGTGAACAAATTAAATGCGTTAATGCTGCCCATGTTACATGTTTTTTCCTTGATATGTTATTTTATTTATATATATTTTTTATACACTACCGTTCAAAAGTTTGGGGTCAGTAAGACTTGTAATAGTCTTTAAAGAAGTCTCTTATACTCATCAAGGCTGCATTTATTTGATTAAAAATACAGAAAAAAACTGTAATATTGCAAAATGTTTTTACAATATAAAATAATGTTTTTCATTTTAACATACTTTAAAATAGAATTTATTCCTGTGATGAAAAGCTGAATTTTTATCAGCTGTTACTCCAGTCTTAAGTGTCACATCCTTCAGGAATCATTCTAATGTGCTGATTTATTATTAGAATGATCAATGTTGGATAATATCAACAGTTGTGCTGACAAATATTTTTTGGAACCTGTGATTTTTTTTCCTCCAGGATTCTTTCATGAATAACAAGTTTAAAAAGTACAGTGTTTATTCAAAATATATATTTTTTATAACAATGTAAATTATTTATTATTAACTTTTAATACATTTTTAATTATTAACTTAATACATCCTTAGTGAATAAAAGTATTAATTTCTTAAAAGAAAAAAAAATGTACTGACCCCAAACTTATAGATAGATAGATGTGCATCGAAGAACGAAACAATCCAAGATCAGGACAAATTCACAACAATCAAATCCAGCTAACTGAGTTAGCGACGTACGAAGAACGGACCCCAGCTCTTCTGCATTGTTGGGTCTGGCGTATCGCATCTTCCTCTTCAAAATACCCCATAGATTTTTCATGGGGTTAAGGTCAGGTGAGTTTGCTGGCCAGTTAAGAACAGGGATACCATGGTCCTTAAACCAGGTACTGGTAGCTTTGGCACTGTGTACAGGTGCCAAGTCCTGTTGGAAAATGAAATCTGCATCTCCATA
Organism: Garra rufa; assembly: GCF_049309525.1. Classification (NCBI taxonomy): domain Eukaryota; kingdom Metazoa; phylum Chordata; class Actinopteri; order Cypriniformes; family Cyprinidae; genus Garra; species Garra rufa. The sequence goes on along the minus strand of NC_133366.1, from coordinate 2,683,691 downwards.
AAGTTGGTCAGCAGCAGGAAGCATGAAGTGCTCTAAAACGTCCTGGTATACAGCTGCGTTGACCTTGGACTTCAGAAAACACAGTGGACCAACACCAGCAGATGACACTGCACCCCTAACTATCAATGACTGTGGAAACTTTACACTGGACCTCAAGCAACCTGGATTCTGTGCCTCTCCTCTCTTCCTCCAGACTCTGGGACCCTGATTTCCAAAGGAAATGCAAAATTTACTTTCATCAGAGAACATAACTTTGGACCACTCAGCAGCAGTCCTTTTTGTCTTTAGCCCAGGCGAGACGCTTCTGACGCTGTCTGTTGTTCAAGAGTGGCTTGACATAAGGAATGCGACAGCTGAAACCCATGTCTTGCATTCGTCTGTGTGTAGTGGTTCTTGAAGCACTGACTCCAGCTGCAGTCCACTCTTTGTCAATCTCCCCCACATTTTTGAATGGGTTTTGTTTCACAATTCTCTCCAGGGTGCGGTTACCCCTATTGCTTGTACACCTTTTTTTTCTACCACATCTTTTCCTTCTCTTCGCCTCTCTATTAATGTGCTTGGACACAGAGCTCTGTGAACAGCCAGCCTCTTTTGCAATGACCTTTTGTGTCTTGCCCTCCTTGTGCAAGGTGTCAATGGTGGTCTTTTGGACAACTGTCACATCAGCAGTCTTCCCCATGATTGTGTAGCCTACAGAACTAGACTGAGAGACCATTTGAAGGCCTTTGCAGGTGTTTTGAGTTAATTAACTGATTAGAGTGTGGCACCAGGTGTCTTCAATACCGAACCTTTTGACAATATTCTGATTTTCTGAGATACTGAATTGGGGTTTTCATTAGTTGTCAGTTATAATCATCAAAATTAAAAGAAATAAACACTTGAAATATATCAGTCTGTGTGGAATGAATGTATTCATTATAAAAGTTTCACTTCTTGAATGGAATTAGTGAAATAAGTCAACTTTTTGAAGATATTCTAATTCTATGACCAGCACCTGTATAATTTATATAAAATATGCTTTAAATGAAAGTGTAACGGAGGCCAGCCAGTAGGTGCTGTGCAGGTAAAACCTCACTGTCTTTATAAAACACTATACTGTTTTTTTGTAATGCCGCCACGTCACTTCAGTTGTAAGCGGATCTAAAGCGAGATAAGGAACGGTACAAATTTGCATCTGTGGCAACACCACCAACTTATACACATTATTTTTCAATGCAGAAGTAAGCTTTTTCTTCTGTGAATGTACGAAATGCTTGCTTCATTAGGCAATACACTGCAATAAACAGATAAAACTGTTTGTGCTATCCACCCCGTGTGTTTATAAATAAGACAATACATTAAAAGAATACGGTAAGAAATTCCAATATCAAGCAGCAAAACGACCGTTTTTGTACAGCTAAAGTTAGCTGGAAGCAGACTGGAAGCCAGACCATTTAAATTTCTCGAATTTGGCCTTTTTATACAGTATCACTGGCTTTAACCATTAAGCCACGTTAAATGTTTTCATTATAAATGGTTTTCTATCAAAGGAAAACCCTTAACATGGATGCACTTTGTGTTCATATCCTGGACAGCTTGCGTGCACATAATTTGCATCATCAGTATGCTGGTTTAGCCTTTTAATATTACTTCCTTAATGCATTAAGCCAGGTTAAGTTTTTGTTTATAACTCTGTGGGAGGTAAATACTTAACATAAAACTATAAAAAACAATATTATACAATATTTTAGTCATATCAATATTAGTAATTGTTAATACACAAAGTGTAATTGGTCATTTAAGTTTGTTTTTAAAAAGGGAAAAGTATCGGTATCAGTATCAGTATCAGCGATATTGGCTCTGCATTTACTTGGTATCGGATCGATACCAAAATTTGCAGTATCGCACACCCCTACTATAATTATAATTATTTTTTTTTGGTTTTACTCTTTAAACTTGTTCTACTTTAGCAATAATCTGCCACGGGTCTTCCTTAAAATGAGACCAAAATTAAATCTGTGCTCCTAAGCTTAAAATGTTTATGACAGTTTTTTGAAATGGACTTCTCCCTTTGCATTGAACTTTGAGCATCATACCTTTGCAGATGTTGTTTATGCTCAAACAGCAAAATTACTAACTAAAGTTAAAAAAGGAAATCATACATCTGTGATCTCTTTAAATCTTCTGAAAATAAATCAAAAGACCATTTGTCGAGATCTCCGGACCCTTTCTAGAATAAGTATTACTACTAATAATAAAGCATTATGCATTTTATTGGTGAAAAGATGAATATGTTTATTTTGTACAGCATTTGCAACATTTTTATCACTTAATTATAAACATCACAAAGTTGCATGGGTGTAAAAATATTACAAATTTATACTGAGGTGAAAGATTTTCAGTGTAATTTTACGCAATAAAAAGAACAATTGTCTGGCCAAATCAAATTTGAGTAAAAGTAAAAAAGTATGACTTTAAATTGTACTTGCATATTAAAAAGTATAAATACCCTAGGCAAAAACCAGGATAACAAGCATGCATTTGTTTATATTACTCATCAATCAGTACAAAGTTTTGCATTACATTCATTGAGTTTTCCTTAAGTAACCCGAACTTCAGTGTGTTGACCTTCATGGATCATGCTTTGCTTATGGTTCAGTCTATCTCTCTTACGTATGCAAACAAAAATCCTTGTGTCTTTATAAATATTATTTATTAAGATGTTTTTGAGATTTAGCATTTTAGTGTCAAATCATATGACTGAGTTGGATGTGACTACAGCGATCTAGATTGATTTATTCTTCAATTTCAGACAGAAATAGTTCATGTTAGTTCATGAAAAGTGAAAGTGCGTAACGAGTGAAAGTGCAGAAACTCTTTAAATACGACACAGACGGAGAGACAGGAAGTACAGGGATGATGTCATCAGTGCAGCAGCTGCAGGGTCGTCATGGTAACAGCCAATAGGAGCAGCTGCAGACAGTCAGGTGACCAGACTCTGGATCCAGCAGCTGCAGAGACACACACACACAGATGTTGAGGTGTGAGTATCAGCAGATCAGCATTTACTGAAGATGACTGGACAAACTCAGGACTGACATAAATTATGTAATTTCAACATCTACAGCAAAACCACCTTCATTGCTTCATTGTTTTCTTTAGCAGTGGTTTTATATGTTCAAATATGCATACTTATGCAGACTCCTTTTTTCATTGGTGTTCTCCAAACAAAAAAATCAATATGAAGAGTTCAGATGCAAACCCTCTTAAAGTCATCTTGGTCAAAAAACAGATCATGATACTGAGTGAATGCTCTCCACACATATTATACGTCCAGTGAATACTTTTACCTCAAAGGAACACTTTACTTTTTTGGAAATAGGCTCATTCTTCAGCTCTCTCCGAGTTAATAAGTTGAAGGTGGAGTTGGAGAATGAGCCTATTTCCAATAAAAGTGCAGTGCTCCATTAAACTCACTAAAATCCTAGCCTCAGCCCAATCAGAAATACCTAGGTAGAAACCTATACATAGGAGCCTGATAATGCTTATTTTAAAGAAATGTGTCAGATGAACTTTTTCATCTGAACTCTTATATTTTGAGTATTAATGTAAGGTCTGTTAGATAACAAGTGAACAAATTAAAATGAAATACATAAAGACAAGAGCAAAAAAAAAAAAAAAAAAAAAAAAACATGTATATATATATTAGAAAGTTCTCATTAATGCACAAATATTACATTAAAAAAACTATAGTGTTTAAAAACAACAGCTACTAAAATGTCAGACACAGCATAAGAAATAACATTTTAACTAAAAATAAATCGAATTCAATATATTAAAAAATAATATAATTATAATTAAATAACACTGCTTTACTTTTTGCTCAAATGTTTTGTGCTCAAAGATTGTGATACTGTTTATATTTTACTGAAAACTCACTCTTTAGTTAATAGTGTTGGGGAAAGTTACTTTTATAAGTAATGAATTACAATATTGAGTTACTCCCTAAAAAAATAACTAATTACGTTACTAAATTACTTTTTGTGGAAAGTAACGCGTTACAGTACTTTTGCATTACTTTTTAAATCTGGTCAAGGCTTTCTTGTTGTTTTTAATATAAAAAGTTTGATTTTTAGCAAATGTAAAAGCCCTTTCACACCAAAAAGTGAAATGAATAAGCCTAAGGCTGAAGGAAAAGTAAATTCACGTCTGTACAGTAGAACTGAAGGAGAAGAAAGTTCAACACTCTTCAGCAATGAGGAAAATGAAGCACAAATGTTAATCTACAGTAAGTTTTGCTCATCAGTATGGCTGAATTGGATCAACAAAGGTCAGCAGCAAAGACATTGGTTAATAAAATGGGATTAAATACATAAAGAAAACAAAAAGTAACTCAGATATTTTCTTTGTAAATGAAAAAGTAATGCGTTACTTGACTAGTTACTTGAAAAAGTAATCTTTGTAATGCATTACCCCGACACTGTTTGCTAGTGTGATGAACAGTAACATGTGCAACAGCTTGTAGACTTTAGTAGTGTGTTCATTTTCTATAGAGAGATTGATTTGACTGGAGTCAACACTGTGACAACTAGCCCCGGTGTCTCCTCTCATTGTGTTTCAGTGCAGTGTGTCTCCTGTACCTGTGGTGGCCACGGTGCCGGTCTGGACTGAGGGTGCTTTAGTGCTGCTGGTGGCAGTAGCGGCGGAGGCTGCGGCGGTAGTGGTGGTAGCGGTGGTAGCGGTGGCGGCGGTTCCTGTGACGGTGGAGTTCCTGACGCCCGTCAGGCCGATGTTCAGCGTGTCCAGATCCGACTGCAGCTGAAGCCCGATCCACTCCTGTATCTGTGCCGCGCTTTCATACGTCCTCAGATCAGCCACATTCACACCCAGCAGACTCTTCACCTCCGGCACGTTCAGCACCTGCACAAACACACAGAGATTAATGAACCCAACACATCTAAAGATGAGGACGAGCGGATGAGACTTGTGATGTTGAAATGTTTAAAAAGCATAATTGAGCAGCCCAGTTTATCTGCTTTAATATTGCCTTCAATTCAGTTGCTGATCAGCTTTTCATCAACTGGCAAACCCCCATTTGAGAAATCAGACATGAATGATTGACAGGAGACTCACGTTGATGACGCTCTGCTTCAGACTCATGAATGTGAGCAGGTCCATATTCACACTGGAGTTCACCAGACGATAAATGAATGTCGGATCAGCACCGCCTGCAAACACACACACAAAGTTCAGCCTGACAGCAGCAGTGTGATGCATGTGTGTGTTCTGGTATATACTGTATGGTTTATAATGTGCCGTGATGTGGTTAATACAATGTAAACATGGTTTATGAGGTTTACACATCCACACAAGGATTAAAAAGCATATACTAAATGGTGTTCTTTTGAAATTAAAAAAAAATTGCCATTAGTTTTCTGTGAGGGTAGGTTTAGGTGTAGAGTGATAGAAAATAGAGTTTGTACAGTAGACAGAGGTGGAAAGAGTAATAAAATATGCTACTCAAGTAAAAGTACTGTTACTTCAATGACATTTTACTTAATTACAAGTAAAAACAATGGTCAAAAAATCTACTCAAGTAAAAGTAAAAATAATTTTTTTGAACAGCAGGGGTGTGTGGGGGATTCTAGTGTAGTTCAAAAAAGACAAGGGGATATAAATCTCAACCTGGTTGTTTTTAATTGAGGAAATAACTTTACAAATTAAAGTGCAATAAAAACAAATGAATAAAATACAATAAATAAAAAAAAATAACCATATGAAAGATTTTGAAATTTTAGTGCAAAAGATCCCATAAAACATTGAACATCACAAACACTGAATGTGGCATAAACTAGATTCAGTGGAGCATCCTTTAGTTAAACACTAAAGCAGTAGAGCAAAACTAAGTCGAAATGGGTCAGGGACATTCAAGCATTTAGGAAAAAACTGTGCCAAATTATTTTTTTTGTTTATTTAGTTTGATTTATTTTTAATTTATTTTTACTCAGTAACGAATAAGATTTAAAATGTAGTTAAGTACAAAAACTTAATTTAAAACATACTTAAAAGTAAAAGTAAAATTGCAAAATGTAAAAGTTACATTAAAAAGTAGAAGTACACAAAAAACCTACTCAATTACAGTAACGCGAGTAAATGAAATTCGTTACTCTCCACCTCTGACAGTAGAAAACCATTATGTCGATAGAGAGTCCACATAAACCATAAGCAGTGAATATGTGAGTGAGTGAGTGTTGTTACCGAGGAAGTTCTGCAGCAGCTGGTATGTTGAGATGCTGACGGTGTTTGTACTGCGTGTGTTTGTTGGGTTGAATGCGTTCTGAGCGATACTGAACAGAACTGACTTCTTCTCCAAGCTGCAGCTGGTCAAAGAGAGAGCAGAAGCTCGCCTGCAAAACATACATTTTCATTACTAAAAACAATCTTTAAAAAACACAAAACTAAATGTGACTTATACTGACTTAGACTTATACTGTTTCCATATAGAGCTAGTTAAAAATATTATAACAGAACCCTGGCATTATATGTTTTATTATTTTATTTTATAAAACTACTATATTTTGTATTTATACAATAATAAAAAAATGTTTTCCCAGAGTGAGGTTTTGAGAGGTTTTATCCAATTCACTTACAAATTAGTCTCCAAAATATGGTTAAATAATCACACACACACACACACACACACTGCAAAATAAGACTTTTCTTACTTAGTATGTCTTGTTTTTAGTGAAAATATATCTAAAAATACTTAAATTAAGATGCATTTACTAAATCAGCAAATTTACATTTTTCCAGGGAGCAAATTAAGTGCAGTTTGCTTAAAATAAGTAAAATTATCTGCCAGTGGGGTAAGTAAAATACTTTTGATTTAGAAATATTTGATCTAGCCCATTGGAAGATAACTGTACTTGTTTCCAGGGGGAAAAAAAACTAAATTAAGTATATTTTTGCTTAAAACTAGACTAAATATCTTAAGTCGTTTTGCTTATCTAGTAAATGCATCTTAATTTAAGAATGTTTTGATATTTTGACAAGAAACATGACATAAATACTAAGTAAGATGTGCCTTTTTTGCTGTGCAAATGTCCTCAAAGACCTGAAATCAGCCCCATTTTGGAAACCAGCTAACCAGCAAAACAGATTAATTAACATACTGAATATAGTTAATATATAGTATAATAATAATATAGTCATTTCTGACTTATAACAAAAATCTGAACAATTTCTAAAAGCTGCTATGTGTCAAGGTGTTCAGTAAACAAGCTAAAAAACACAGAACTACGTTTTTATAAGATGTATGTTTAAGCCCACTGGAGGGAAACGTAACGGTGACAGTAAACATTCATTATTTTTAACCATGTCAAAGGATTATTTCACCACCCTGAAAGCAGGAGATATATTGAGAAACTCAGTTTTATTGGTCTATGTGTTGGAGAAATGATCCAGCTGAATGGACCAGCGTGAAATACTCTGACATCTACAACTATTTGTGTCCTTAAACACTCGTTTTTTGTGTCGACAGCTTATAAAAACGTAGTTGTGTGTTTTTTTAGTTTGTTTACTGTACACCTCGTCTCATAGCAGCTTTTAGACATTGTTCTGTTTTTTGTCATAAGTCAGAAATGAGGAGGAGACTGCTTCCCGCAATACAAGTCAATGGAGAGTGTTGGATTGCATTGGATGCACCCTGTCTCTATAAAGTCTCTACAGAAATATGTGTGTGTGTGTGTGTGTGTGTGTGTGTGTGTACTCACTCCACGCTGGCAGCTGCGATGTTGTTCAGCACACTGGTGTTCAGCGCACACAGGTTTGTTCCTCCCAGCGCGTTCAGCTCATTAGTGCCGAGAGCGTTTCCATTCACGCTCATATACTTACTGACCAGCAGCTGGACCTGAGAGAGACACACATCAGCTCACTGAAGAACTGGACACACTTCACGATGCTCGGCTCTGCTCAAGCCCAATGTATACTTCAGTTTTATGTGTACACTAGTGCGTACACAGTGCGTGTGACATGACTTGCATTATGAGTACTGGATATACGTATGCACAGTATAACAACACACACACACACACACACACACACACATACCATCTCCGCTTCCCAGTCTCCGTAGCGCTGGTTCATCAGAGACGAAAGCGTGTCGATCTTGGTCACGTTCCACTTTCTGACATCATCGGGTGTGGCGGCGCGGGAGGCGGAGCCTAAAACCTGCAGCACCTCGTCAGACACTCCGCCCGGATACGCCTGAGGGGCGGGACACACATGCGTCTCTATGGCAACACTATGATTGACACAGCAGGTACAGTAGTGTTCAGGTGTGTGTTTTACCTGGTTGAGTTTGTCCAGAACAATCCGCTGGTAGCTCCTGTCGTAAACTCTGTCGGTGACAGCCTCCAGGTTGTTCTTCAGCGTTTCGACGCTCAAACAGGCGTTGAACTGCGTCACGTCATACGCAAACGGAAACATGTCGCTGTACACCTGAGCCTGCAGTATTTGTCCTGCAGTACATGAGGTTTCTACACGAGACGAGAGAAAAGCACACGGAAACAGCTATTATACATACTCATTTCATGAAACTGTGCTGCACAACAGTTTTTAACTTTGATAATAATCAGAAATGTTTCTTGAGCAGCCAATTGACCATATGCACGGATAACTTCCTTGTTTAGTCAAGCCAGCTAAGTCATTTCCGGTCAACTGTACTCTGCCGTAATATGAGCGTACTTTGTTCGTTTTCTCTACATAATCGATTCACAATCGATGAAAAGTGTTGTTTGTCTTAGAGGACCAAACGTCCATGTATACTGTTTCAAGAATGACAAATGCCAGTTTAAAAAAATTCGCGAGTAAATCGCGGCTAAATATGCGCGAGTCATAGCTATGATTGACAGTAATAACCGGACAAACATCTGACAAACTGATGTCAAAAAAGAGCTTAAATGATTCAGACTAAATTCAGATAACAAAACTACAGCAGTAACAAGTATGTGTTGGTTAAATATAGGCTATTTGATAGATTTTACAGTTCAAGATAAAACTTAAAAGATGTAGCTATTCAATTTAAGAAAATATTTCAAATTCCTATCGATTCATAATTAGTGCATTTTTTAATTATTATAGCCTACCATAAATATTTAACGTATTTGTAGTGAACTATATATTAGTATTTACATAATTCACCCTTATAGGCTGTTTGTGTGTGAGCTTAATGACTTTCTGCACTTGCTATACTATAAAAGTAAAAGGTCAAAGCACTACAATTTATTATACTAGTATTTTATAATAAATCGAAAGCAAGACGTCTTGAAAAATATAGGGAGAGACAGCTGCATAATAAATAATCCTCTGCTGCCATCTATTGGTTATATGGGGTAATTCCATATTATTTTAGCCAAAAATATACGTTGTTTTCCGTGAAAAGCCATTTTTTTTTTAATGAAAAGTGTGTCTTTGAAATACATTTTATTTCACAGCTGTAGAGTTAGAAAATAATAAATGCTTTGAAATATTGCAAGATTTTAAAAATGTGTTCATGACTTTGAAGGCAAGTTAGTGATTATCAAGAATACGATTAAGATGTCCTTGAAGAGAAATATGATAGCTAGCTAACGTTAGCCTAAACACGTTATGATAGTGTTTAGCTGTCAGCATTTAAATGTACAACTATGCATATAGGGTAAGTATGGGATTGCCAGGCTCCGCATTTAAATTGTTGTAAATAATATGAAACTGAATGTTCATGCCGCTAACATTGTTTATAATGTTGCAATTATAATTTTTCTCAGTTTCTGATAAGAACGAGGCACTAGATCAGTCTCAAGAGTGTCCACCTAATATATAGCACATATAAAATGAGCTTCAACGGAAGTTTACGAGCTGGCTTATCTTTATGCGGAAGTTCTAAAGAACGCTCCGTGCATAAGGTCAATTAGCATATTAGAATTATTTCTTCAGGATCATGTGACACTATATGAATTAATGATGCTGAAAATTCATCTTTGATCACAGCAATCGGTAGGCGCATTTCCATTAGAGATTTGTGCAAAACTTTGGCACTATTTTATAAATGTCGATTCAAAAGTACTGCCAAATGACAGCGTTTTCATTAACCGATGTTATGTAGTCTCAGCCTCAGACGTCATGCCCACGGAACATTGGCTAAACGTCTGATGCATATGGTACACTTAACTGGAAACACTTCAGGAATGTCGAAGTCGTCATCTGATTAGTTGAATTTGATCGGATTTCCGGAACACACGAGTGTCGCGTTTATTTTCGGTCCGCCGGGAAACAAAGTGCAGACTGATCTACTCGGCGTTTTGCTAAAAGGTGCTTATGCAGACGCCGTTGTTGTTATACACATTTACGACGTTCAAACAAATTACTGACTTACTGCTTGTTCTCCCTCTTCTTCGTTAACTTTCAATTCTGGTTATTTCAATGACTGACTTGTTGCATGCCAGTCTGTTGTTGTGGGGGCATTTCTACGCCCCGAAAAGTGACGCTGAATGAAATGAACTGTGATTGGTTGTTTGATATGTCGGTCAAACGGCCTTATGGGCGGGCCTTGGCCAATTAAAGCTGCCATGAATTCCAGACCTTCAGCCGTCAGTCTGAAGGTCTGGCTACGCGAGACTAGATGTTATGCGACTAAAACGTGTTTTTGTCCTCTCGCGTTAAGTCACGGCAACGGATTTTTGTGGGATTTTGGCTATATTCAATTGAATGTGACCTGTAAATGCAAAAAAAAAAAAAAAAATGTTTCCATTGCCGTTTTGCAAAGTATTACTTTTTCAAATTGCCTAAAAAAACACCTCATGCAAGCGTAAAAACTTTTTTTGCGATATATGGGAGTTTTAGCACGATTGATGCGTTTCCATTAGACGTATTTTCAATTTGCAATTTAAAGGGCAATGAAAACGCGCCTAGTTACATTTAACAGATGTTCACATAGAAAACTGCTATTTTAAATAGAAATAATAATTCACTGTTTTACTGTATTTTTGATGATAAGTCTTGGTGAACAAAAGAGACTATTTTAGAAACTTTAAAAGATCTCCAACCCAGTGTAATATCAGTGTAATAATGGTTGTGTGGTGTTTCTGCAGTGGTTCTCACCAGCGGATCTCTTGATTTTGACTCGTGAGACTTTGTTGACCTCATTCATCATGTTGAGGATCTTCATCTCTGAAGCTTTATCATTCTTCCTCAGGTCACGAATAAATGTCTTCAGGAACCTCTGCTTGTTTGCCTGACAAACACACAGACACAGACAGAGAGTTATCACTGAAACACACACAGGCCTGTGTTCCCATCCATGGTGCGGTTCCTGTGGTCTTACCTGTGTGAATTTGCCCCAGATGTTGGCGGTGAGGTACAGCGGCAGGAGGTCCAGGTTCTCCAGCGTGGTTCTGTTCCAGCTGTCTGAGGGTCTGAGAGGAAGGTCTGATGTCAGTCTGAGCTCATATAATGTACAGGAGATCATGTGTGTGTGAGTGAGTTTGTACCCATAGATGCTGTTTCCTCCCAGCAGGACGCTCTCAAGCGCAGAGATCTGCTGAGCCGATAGATCCGGACACTGCTTGAGCGTCTCCAGCACATACGGGTCTGAGCTCTGGATGTAATCGGCGCTCAGGAAGCAGCACATGCTGCCCAAAACCTCCAGCTGATCCCGAATGATCTTGAAGCCTGAGATTCCCTGAAACACAGAACAAACACCACAGCAGATCAACATTTGCACTGAAAAACATTTGATCGAATTGGAGTTTAGACATTTTTATTTTGTAGACAAATACCCACAGAAATATTTAAGCCTTATACTGTAAGATTCATGATTCATACATGTAACTCTGGACCACAAAACCAGTCATAAGGGTCCATTTTTTAAAACAAAAAATGTGCAAACAAATCTAAATATTGAGAAAATCACCTTTAAAGTTGTCCAAATAAAGTTCTTAGCTTTGCATATTACTAAGAAAAAAAAAGGTTTAATATATTTATAGTAGGACATTTACAATGTATCTTAATGGAACATGATCTTTACTTTAATATCCTAATGATTTTTGGCTTAAACAAGAGATAATTTTGCTTTTAATTTTGATTTAATTTAGCTACTTAAGACTTTATATATAAATGTAACCAATAACTTTTATATATATATATATATATATATATATATATATATATATATATACACACACACACACTAAATGTTAAACAATAAATATTAACTAAGATTAACTAAGTGCTTCAGAAGTTCTTTTCATAGTAAACTAAAGTTAGTCAAACAAGTGAGTCAAAACTCATTTTAACCATGTTTACACTTTTTTCACAAAAAAAAGCTTATTTAAAAAAATTAAATAGATGAAAAAACAGTTAATAATAAACTATCTGACCTTCTTCATTGATGTATGAATTTAGATTAAGTTAAATTAGTTTACGTTAAAACCTAGTAATCTGAAACCATGGGAATAATACATCCATAAATCCATTTTTGAGAGCATAAATGAATATAAAAACTCAAATGTAAGAGGGTTTTCATTACTAGACAGTCTCTGGCGTTGTCGAACAGCGTCTGCTTCTTGAAGGACAGTGTGCTGGACAGAACAGAGAAGTTGGCCGTTCCCAGAGACGAGAAATACGAGCGGCACACGGATCTGTCGATCGCAGAGTAGCTGAAACACAGACAAACACGTGACAATCTCATCTTGATGAACTCACTGTCACTGAGACTGACGACATGAGCTGAACTGAGGATCTGAGTGTGTGTTTGTGTTTTCAGACGTACTTGTAATAGATGAGCACTTCAGCAGGATACTGGGAGAAGGCAGTGAGATCGGCGCTCTTGACGTATTGATACATGCAGGTCAGCTGAAGAACAAACACACATCAACACACTCATCTGAATGATGCAAATGATAAAACCAAGTCAACCAGAGCGGATTTAGGAAAGTATATTCCTTCATGAGGTTCTGCAGAAGATGAAGGGGCATCTTAATTTAAATGACAATGGTTTGTTTGAAAACAAGAAAGGATTGTGTGCTTGTTCACCTGTGACTCCTGCAGGACGAGCGTCTGATTGACTCGCCGTTTGCAGCCGCGGATCAGACTCATGACTTTATTTGTGCTGAAACTCTGGATTCGTGAACAGGTGAAACCCTGCAGCACCTGGAAAGACATGCTACACACACACACACACACACAGAGACAGGTTAACTTGGTCAAAACTAAAAACTAAAACACTAATCTGTATGATAAGAGCTTGGCACTCACTCATCTGGGTTGCTGAACTGCGCAGCGACAGTTTCAAAGATCAAAACAGCCTGAGAGGAAGAGAAATTCAACCATGTTATTAATATTTAACATATGCACTAACACACTTGCTACCTCATACAGCATGCTGTGTGACTTTATTGGCTTTATATGCAATAAATATGCATTTCAATGTACAATATATACATTTTAATGTGCAGTTCATACTTTTCAATATTCAAGTCATTAATCAAGGGAATATATTTGTAAACTCTATATCTATCTATATATATTCAATTGTGCCCCTTTTTAGTTCTTAATCTTGAACTTACATTTCTAAAATATTTTCTTTTTTCTTTATATGTTCATGTGTCCCTTGCTATCGTGGACAATGATGTTAAAGCATCTCTCTCTTATTTTCCTAACAGAAAATAGCATGTTTTCACTGCATCTCGATGCAGATATTTGACGCACCTGCTCGTGTTTCCATTTCTTCTGGTTGACCGTCTGCGCAGCCGCGGATGACGATGACACACCCAGCAGGAAGACGCGCGGGATTTCCGTCGCCATGACGTCAGGAACGTTTGTGATGATGCCGTCAGACGAGCTGTTGACAGAGATGATCTAAAGAGACAGAGAGAGACGTCGTAAGACAAAGCTGAGACGAACCAGAGGAGGTAAATGTGAGTGTCTTAGTTACCTGGTTGACCACGGTCTGCTGGACGATAACGGGTGCGCCAATAATGTTGGTCAGGAGCAATTCAGATTTCATTGCCTCAAGGAAGATATTTCCTGAGATTAGACTGATGACTGATGATTGAACACCGATGATCAGCGAACCCAAGTTCTGCAGACTGGCCACACTATTAATCTGCCACAGACGGATAAAATTATACTTACATTTCATATGGGAATGTAACTGTACAAGTGAGTCAACAAATCACTGGTTTGTTCAACATCACTGATTCCTTCAGTAAGAAAAGTCTTTATGATTTAATTAATGTCTGATTTAAACGATTTGTACAAGATTCATTTAGGAATGAAACAAGTGTCTTTAAGAGTGAGTCATTAAATCTTTGATTCAACCCATTAGTTCAACACCAATTATTCAGAAATCAAGCCCCACTACTGTAGGTTTCTCAGCTTGATTCGGTTGGCTTTGAGTGGTATTGGTGGTCTGTACCTTGTAAACTCCAGACGACAGCAGGGTTTGGATGATGGTCATGGCCTGATCGAGGTTCCAGCCCTGAACGAGTCCGAGCACAGACAGCGCATTGAGCAGCACGTTCCCTCCAGCACCGCCGATCTGAGCCGTGCTTAAACCTATACATGACTGACCCAGAGCCTGGATTGAGTCCACCGTCAGAACATCCGCATTACTCGCCAGAGCCGCTGACACCTGCACACACACACACACACACACACACACACACACACACACACACACACACACACACACACACACACACACACACACACACACACACACACAGGTTTAGCTCAGATAGAGCTGATTTCTGCTGACATAAACACAAACACTCCTCCTGTACGTACTTCAGGTAGGACGTCGGTGCAGTTTTGATGGATGCTGAATGAGATGTCCTTCAGCTGCTCTGGACTCAACTCAAGGAAGGAGCTTGTAGGAGCCAAGCAGCGGAACTTCAGAGGAAGACTATAAACACAAGCAAACATTAACCAGCTTTGGTTGGTTTGTGGCTCTAAAGTGCTCTATAGTTTAAATGGTCCAACAGACAAGTGGCCAAAACCATCAAACCCAATCAGTCTTTTCAGCAGGGAGATTTTTCAAATGATAGTGTTGTAAAAAGTGTGTTATGTGAGATTTGAACTAGCCTTCATTTGATGAGAGTGGCTCATGATGGATTACAGTTTTTTACAGACGCTAGGACACATTTCTCAATACTTAGGTCACTTTTGCAAAACTCTTGACACAGTGAGCACAACAGAAGTCTATGTGGACTAAACTGAGGATCAATGATCATTGTTTTGGCACAAAATGCATTCAATGACTACATCTCTCAAATTTCATGAATTCTTTTCTCACTCAGACACAACAACAGCCAAAAATCTTTGTACGTACAGGACATTTTGCACGTGCTTACATACATGTTTTCCAACCTGTTAAACTTATGTTCAAAACAATAACATAATGCAAAACTGAATAAGACAGCAAAATTCAACAGCAATATTTTATTGAAACATATTTCAAATCTAAAAATGTGAGTAGATTAGCATTACTATTGTATCTGTATCAGTGGATGGTGTGTATACAAATTCTTGTATTTTGGAATTACTTAGTGAAAAAATAAAAATGAATAAACAACATCAAATATTGAGGAATTCCGCATCATGTCTGATTCATTCCAGTAACATATATTGCAGTTATAAACAATATATATTGTAGTTATAAACAGAGATGTGTCCTTGTTTTACACAAGAAAACACTGTGTAATGCTACATGTTGTTAGTGTTTTTTAGCTCATTGTTTTGTGGGTGACAAAGTGTGTTTGTCGGCTGTCAACCTTTGCTAGTGTTCTGGAAGAATGAGTTTATTTGAGACCTGAATAAAGTGTTTTGGTAGTCGTAGTGCATTTTGAATGTGAAATGAACTGCTTTGCCAAGCTGAAAGTCGGTTAGGAGAATTGTGTGAAGAGTTTTGCAAAAGTGACCTAAGTATTGAGAAATGTGTCCTAGCGTCTGTAAAAAACTGTAAATGACTTATAATGTACACTTTTAATAAATTCTTTCTTGACATTGTTAAATCTTTATAATGAACGAAAGATTCTTTATAATGTAAAAGGGTTCAGAAACTATACTTCACACTATGAAAAAATGGTTTTATTAAGAGCTGTTCACTGAAAGGTTCTTTGAGAAATCCATATTGTTATTCTATATGGTGTTACTGTGAGATCCTCCTTTTGCAGTGTAGTTTAGCAACATTGATTAAGGTTGATTATCGAGTATGTTGTTGGTGTCTCTCACTAGTAGGCACTGAAGGACGGATTCAAGTCAAACAACAGAGTCACGTAGTACTCCACGACATCATCAGGAACGCTGAACTGACCGAAGAGCTGCAGGTTCTCCAGGTTCACTGTGAACGGCTGAAAAACAAACATGTTTTTTGAGTTTGAAACGTAATGGATATGTACATGCAAATGGATACAGGAAACAGTTCTTCAAGATGTAGGTTGACACACCTGAATTGAGCCAAACCGGAGGAGGTCATCCAGTGTGATGAAGCTCAAGAAGACGGAGATGTAGTCTGCGAACCAGGCGGTGGAGTTGAGATCAGGGTTAGAGGTGTTATAGCATTTAGGAGTTGAATCTAAAGCTGAGAACACAATGACAAACACGGCTCATCGTCAGACAAATGCAAATTTTGCATTAACAGCAGAATCAATCATGCAGTCAATCAAAGTAACTCACAGGTGTTGAGGTAGACCAGGATGGTGTCGTAGATGTCACTCTGAGAAAACGGCGCTGCAGTGTAGTTGTATTTAGCCATCACTGAAACACTAAACAGAGAAACGCACAAATCCACCATCATTACAAAGTAAGGGAAACTTATCTAAAACTTACTTACATTGAGCAGCCCAGGATAATTCTAGCAAAATGTAAGAACAAACTGATATGATGTCATTTGGAACAAAACAAAGTTCATTTGGAGTAGGTCTTTAGTTTACACTACTGAAACGCATTTTGACGATACAGCTGTACTTCATATATCACTATGCTACTGAAAACACAATGCTACAATGCAAAAACATGCTACTCACAACTTCTTGAAGGGAACACAGGAGGCGTTTTGCATGACGTCTGGAGTGATTAACTGAGGAGCTGAGCTGAGGAGGGGTAAGTACTGAACCAGTCGATGATCAAACCACTCGTTCACCTCAGACTGGCTTTCCACCTTCAGGACCTGAGGCCACACGCAGGACAACACCTTCTGGGCCAAACCGCCAGACAACGGTGGCTCCTGTGGGACACAGAGAGACACTTCTTCATTTGCTGCTACCACATCACAGTTAGGACTATGAATCTGTGTTGATTTGCGCAGTAAATGAGAGTAAATCAGGAGATGCTAAACAAGCTGAGTGGGTAATATAAGATTCTCAGAAACATTTCAATCTAGAAATGCACTTGTTTCTGCGTTATTAAAGCAGTGAAAGATGTCCGTACCGTCTGTAAGTACTGAGGTGTTTTCGGGTAAATTCTGAAAAACTGGCAGATTTTGGTAACATCATCCACAGCGTTAGGCCGGCTCAAGAGACTGCTGACCTCTGCTGGAGACACCGACTCCATCAGCTGTGAGGAAACAAACGTGTTAAACAACAGCAGAACTTACAATATGAAGAGTTAAAGGTACGCTTAGTGACTCAATGCCCATTTCTCTAAAACAGCAGTTCTCATCCTTTTGACTCCCATTGTTCTGAACAATATTGGAAGGCTTCTCTTTATTCGTAATCTAATATCTAATGTCAGCTATACTGCCCTCCAAAGGCAAAGCACAGTAACCACACATTTGGTCAAAATTAAGTTAAGGCTTAAAATGGACTTTGTGACAACTGTTTTGTCTTGTGGCAAAGTCTCCTGGTTCAATTGTGTCCCATTTCAGAGAAACGAGAGTGTCAACATGTTTGACTAGCTGGTGTAAAAACTTTAAAAGGCATTTTTCTCAGTTTTAGTGTTGGCGTAGTTACTGCACTTTGCCTTTGGAGGGCAGTATAGACTAATTTATGGGGGCTAATCAATAATAGGCAGACGTGTCTGACCTCTGGCACGCGGGCGGGCGGCATCAGCGACAGGAAGGTGGTCAGATTGGGGAACTGGAAACTCATGAAGGAGGACATCAGGAAAGCGTAGTAGCTCTGGTTAGTATAGCATCGCAGCGGGGCTGGGCCTGAGGAGACAGAAGGATGAGGGGTGAGTGGATGGAGTGATAAATACATGGCTGGATGGATGGATGGATGGATGGACACCTGTGAGAGAGCCGAGAATCAGCTGGTAGATCTGATCTTGTGTCGCGGGCTGGAAGGTGGAGCTGGACGAGTTCAGCAGCTGCACCCTGGAAGAGCAAACAGCAGTGAGCATGCAGACGGGTTGTGTGTGTGTGTGTGTGTGTGTGTGAGTCTTACGCCTGCTGGCTGATGGGACAGGGTCGCTGCTGGATGACGCTAAAGTAGGATGTCACGTGTTGGACTGTAATGTTGGCTATGAAGGAAGGCAGCATGTTCAGGATCCAGTTGTGCAAATCAGCATCTGATAACGTGGTCAGATTGGCCCTGACAAACACCTGCTGCAGAAACGCGTTCTGCACGGGAGGAGGGAGAACGACCCCCTGCGTCTGACAGAACAAAGGTACCCCAGAAACAGCCAATCAGTGCACAGACACTCCACAAACAGTTAGTTAGAATGCAGACATTTCATAAATGGTCAATCAGAACTCAGACACTACTAGGGTCGCTAACTAGGCTCCCTAAGTAGTGTCCCATCATGCTCCCTACCTAGGGTCCCTAACTAGGCTCCCTAAGTAGTGACCCATCACGCTCACTAACTAGGCTCCCTAAGTAGTTTCCCATAACGCTCCCTAACTAGGGTACCTAAGGAGCAAAACTCTGGACTTTTGATAGTACCTAGGATAACAAAGTCCACTAAAGGAGGGAGAGGCTTTTCACATTTGGCTCCCAAACTCGGGAATAGCCTTCCTGATAACGTTCGGGGTTCAGACACATTCTCTGTTTAAATCTAGATTAAAGACTCATCTCTTTAGCCAAGCATTTACATAATCTGTCTCATAATCATGTACTTCAGTTACATCTGATCAAATGCACATCAACATTCTTAAGCTTGGGCTAAACACATAATTTTTGCTTGGCTGGAACAGACAGCAGCTATGCTAATTATTTCTCTATTTTTTCCATGTTTCTGCCATGGGATTTCTTTTTTTTTTTTTTTAAGGAATTATTCAAGATTCAGAGGACTGCCGATGATGCCAGCCTTGAAACAACATACAGCACTACACAATTTTTCTACACGTTTGATTGCAACACATAATCATTACTATTAGTATTCATCATCTGTTTGATTAAACAACAACTGATTTTAACATTTATGCCATATGTACATCGACTTGACATACAGTAGTCACCACTAATAAGCTACTAAATATATTGTAGTAGCCTACATTTTTGTACAGCTGCTTTGCAATTATTTGTATCGTGAAAAGCGCTATACAAATAAACTTGAATTGAATTGAATTGATACAGCACAAGTAGCTATTCAGAACTGATGTTATTTTTTGATAACTGATTAATCAGCCAATCAGAACCCAGATGCATTACATGCAGCCAATCAGAGAGAAGAGTAGAGCACCTGTGCTGGTGAATAGTATGGTTTAGGGGCGTGTGTGTGTGTCACCTGTAGTGTAGTTGAGAGGGATGAGAAGAACGGAGTGAACTGAGAGTCCGGCACATAGAGCAGCAGATTGTCAACCGCAGCGGCGCTGGACAGGAATCCAGGAGTGCTGGACACCTCCACTAACTGCCTCATGCTCAACAGACCCAGAGTGTCCAACTGCACAAACACAGAAGAACATGTCAACACACATGCATCTGCACATGCTACATCCGTGAGTCTGTGTGTGTGTCCGTACCACATTAAAGTTGGGATTGAGCATCTGGAGGTCAGTGACTGTGGTGAAAACAGCGAAACGTCCAAAGCTGCTGATCAGCCAATCAGAGCTACTCTGAGAGATGTTCACACACCCTAAACACAGAGCAACATGTCACAGCTGAGCGTTTGCTACAAAACCTGTGTGTTTGTGAGTTCATTTTTGTGTGTCCCACCTGCAGTGCTGTTCTGAGAGAGGAAGACTTTGATGAAGTCCACGTAGACATTAGCTTGTGTATCGGTGGACATGACGTCAAAACTCTGACCGAAGTTCCCGACACTGTGAAAGACACCAAATCTCAGAGCTGCATCAACATATGACGTGTGTGTGTGTGTGTGTGTGTGTGTGTGTGTGTGTGTGTGTGTGTGTGTGAGAGAGAGAGAGAGAGAGACACTCACACACTCCTGAAGGTGTCACAGCTGAAGTCTCTGGTGGACAGACAGGACAGGAACGTCTCGGAGGCGTGGGGTAAAAATGGGCGGAGCCTGGAGTTAAACCAGCGCTGGACGAACGAATGGTCTCTCAGATTGGTGGAGCTGAAGGAGCTCAGAGTGACCTCTCCAATCACATTCAAGAAAGACACTGAGGGGCGGGACTTATTCAGCCTCTGACAGAGACACACACAGTTCAATGTTACTTTCTTGTTTTAATTTATTGCCATTGCAATGTTTGACTTTGTTTTTAATTGTATATTTTAACATGTTGTAAATTTATTTGGTAATATTGCTTTATGAGAATTTTTGCACTGTTGAGCTGCAAACCTCTCAAAGACCTTTATGATAGTAATTCAGTTTCTTGCCATTTTTAACTGTATCCACATCGGAGCGTATTGATATAGAATTGCATATAAATGGACAGAGATGAGAGTTTTGTCATGTACCGTGTCAGCGAGCAGGTCGAGTGCTGGACCCAGCACAGGGTTGACCTTCTGCGTCAAGAGTTTCCATGTCTCCTCGGACACGTTTTCATTCCCGTTGAGACCACATGACAACAGTGTGGCCAGGTCCTGTGAGCTCAGATCTGTCAACTGAACACACAAAATACATTATAGACATATATATAGATAAAATACATATTTACAGAGAGAGAGTGAGCGTGTGTTCACATGTCTGTGTTTTGTGTACCTCTGCACAAGCGTACTGTGTGATGCTGAAATCACAGAGCCGACTGCCATCATGAGACGAGCCGAGATACTCAGACAGAACAGAGCTGTAACACACACATGTTGGGTTTACATGTTTTATGGGGACATTCCATAGGCGTAATGGTTTTTATACTGTACAAACCGTACTTTGTATGGCCCTACACCTACCCTACACCTAAACCTAGCCCTCACAGGAGATTGTGCACACTTTTACTTACTCATTGTACTCATTACTAACTCATTGTGCATGATTTATAAGCCTGTTTCCTCATGGGGACCTAAGAAATGTCCCCACAAGGTCAAAATCTACTGGTATTCCTATCCTTGTGGGGACGTGATGAATACCAGGTACACACACACACACACACACACACACACACACACACACACACACACACACACACACACACACACACACACACACACACTTATGAGTATGACAGATACTCCTCAACTGGCCAATAAGAACTAGATTTGAAACTAACACATATTCTGATAATGGGTTCTGTTTAATAGGCCAATTGTTTCTTCAAATAATCAATTGAAAGTACGTCTGAGTTCTAAAATGATCTGAAGGCTCATTGAAGGTGTTTTTACCTGTTGACACTCCTGCACACTGCCGTTTCTGAGAGAGAGAGAGAGAGAGAGATTTTTAAAAATAAACTTTATTAAACAATATTCAAAAGTCCAAGACCACTATCACATAAACTATACAACCAAATTTAAAATAATAACAAATTAAAAGTTAATTCACCTTCACAAACAGTACAAATGATATCATTATAACACCATTTTAACTTGAAAGACTCCATATCATTCATTAATTTATAATACTTATACTCAACAGCAACCCTAGCCTTTAAAAAAGCTTTAAAAAGAGGTACAACATCCTGACCATATCTGCCCTCCATTCTATTTCTCCTTGTAACATAGATCGCAAGCTTGGCTTGTCCAAGGATAAAATTAATTAACTGCCATTTGTTTCTTTGTTTTTGACAATATTTCAATCCTAAAACAAACACATTAATAGTGAACTTTTCCTGAAAAATTAAAAACAAATTCTTCAATAAACCAAAAATTGACCCCAATCTGGTACAATCCGTAAAACAGTGAAAAACAGTTTCTCTTATTCCACAAAAAACACATTTGTCGGCAACATCAGAATTTATGACAGAAACAAATGCGTTTACAGCGATAGCCCCGTGTAATATTCGCCACTGCAAATCACCGGTTTGTTTATTCAATGGTGGTTTGTATATCACCCTCCAAACTGGTTTATCCTCTTTTCGCAATCCTAATTTTTCTCGCCACACAGTGTCTGTCTTTTTGTTTAATATCACTTTATTAAAAATCTTTACAAAACACCTATACAACATTTTTCCTACCACCAAAGCAAAATCTAAGTTTTGTATTCCTTCTAACTCCAACAAAATACCAGACATGCCTCTCAGATCAGGTGAAATAACCATTTTTGGAAATTGATCTCTCATATCTGGAACCAAACTTCCATCACCAAATTTTTGCAATAGGAGTAATTCTTCTTCAGTTAATAATTTTCTCCACATTTTTAAAATAACCTCAGCTTGTCGCAAAGACCTTTGTCCTAAAGCAGTAGCAAATGAAGATACATCACTTAAGTCAGGCCCAGCCACATCAATTAAATTCCTCAGTTTTACAATACCAGCGTCACATAACTTTAGTGTGAGACCTGGCAAATGCACATCTGATAGATCAAAGCGAGCTCCTTTGACCAAAGGTTCCTCCAGTAACCAAAATAAAGATTCTGTCTTGCACATTCTGGTTGCATTTAAATGTCCCCACATTTTAAAAAGTCCACAGTAAAACGAGGGTAGATCCTTTAAGTTCAACTGTCCGTGATCCATGAAAAACAAAGTGTTGTCAAGTCCAAGCCTCTCAGTTTTCTGCAGGATAGTTTGGGCAACTTTTCTCCATACCAGATCTTCAGGTCCAGTTAAGAGTCTCTGGATAAACTGTAAACGAAAAGTAGCAAGCCTACTCAACAGGTGCACGAGTCCTTGACCACCTTCTTCAACAGGCAGAAAAAGCACACCCTGGGGGACCCAATGAAGCCTGTCCCAAAAGAAATCTACTAAGATTGCTTGCAACCTAGAAAGAAGGCCGGGAGGAGGGTCCACACATACCAATCTGTGCCATAAAGTCGAAGCAGCCAAGTTGTTGATTATTAACACTCTCCCTCTAAAAGACAATTGTGGATGTATCCACTTCCATTTCTTTAACCTACCCTCAATTTTCTCAACCACCCCAACCCAATTCCTTTTTTGTGTGACTATATCCCCAATAAAAACTCCCAAATACTTGATTCCTCCTTTTTTCCAAATTAACCCACCGGGTAATAATGGTGGACCCTTCTCCCATTTCCCAACAATCAATGCATCACTTTTGCTCCAATTAACTTTGGCAGCGGATATGCTTCGAAACTCTTCAACAATTTGTACCAAGGTATCTATATCACTCTGGCCATTAATCATAATCATTACATCATCAGCATAAGCTGATATCTGATGCTGTAAATTGTTATGAGGTAATAGTAAACCTTTCACTTTGGAGCGTAACTTGTTTAGCAAAGGTTCAATGGCTAAAGAGTACAACATTCCAGAGAGTGCACATCCTTGTCTAATACCTCTCTTAACTTTAAAGGGGGCGCTCAAACCACCATTGATTTTTAGCATACTTTCAATGTCTCCATACAACACCTTAATTGCTCCAATGAAACCTTGTCCAAAACCAAAAGCATTAAGAGTTGCCCAAAGGTACTGGTGCTCAACTCTATCAAATGCTTTTTCTTGATCAATGGAAATGAGCCCTAAATTAATTCCCAAAAGATCTGAAACCTCTATTATATCCCGAATAAGAAAGATATTATCTGAAATTGACCTACCAGGGACACAATATGTCTGGTCAGGGTGTATGATCTGCCCCATCACCTCCCTCAATCTGCTGGCCAGAGCCTTAGAGAAAATTTTTAGATCAGAGCACAACAGGCTCACCGGTCTCCAGTTTTTAATCTCTTGTAGATCGCCTTTCTTAGGCAGAAGAGTGATAACAGCTCTCCTGCAACTCAAAGGCAGAGAACCCTCAGCTATGCTCTCATTGAGAACATCCAAGAGATCATCTCCCAGCACCTTCCAGAAGGCTCTGTAAAATTCAACTGGAAGCCCATCAATACCAGGAGCTTTTCCACTCTCCATATTCTGCAGTGCATTCCAGAGCTCTCGCTCACACAGCGGCCTCTCCAGCACTGCCTTTGACTTTTCCGGTAGCCTTGGTAGGCCTGCATAAAAACTAGCAGACACCTCTTCATCCTCCCTATATTCACTCTCATAAAGTTCATTATAGAACCTTACAGCCCACCGTCTTATTTCAGACGGCGCTGTCAATTCTTGCCCATTCTCTGAGCGCAATGAGTGAATATATCGACTCTGGCCATTTTTCCTTTCCAGATTAAAAAAGAACTTGGATGGGGCATCCATATGCGCAAGATTTTGATAGCGCGATCTGACCAAAGCTCCTTTTGCCTTCGTGCCCAACAGATTTGCAAAAATTAACTTTTTAGACTTTAGGGCATCAATTCCATTCTGTCCTCCAGTAGCCTCTATTAGTGTCTGTAACTCTACAATTTCAGCTTCAAGTTTCTTCAATTTTTGGGTAGCATTTTTAGAGACATTGAAAGTATACTGCTGACATAACATTTTAATTTCAACTTTTCCATAGTCCCACCACTGACGCAGATCGACAAAACAATCTTTTTTTAATTTAAATTCTTTCCAAAAAAAGACAAAAACCTCCTTAAACTTTAAATCACCCAACAATGAAGCATTAAAATGCCAATAGGCACTCTTTAACTTTATATTTGCTATAAAAACCGTGCATATAACAAGAGCATGATCAGAAAAACCTGATGGACTTATTACACAGTCTTTCACAATATTAATATGATGTTTAAAACAATATAATCTATCTAATCTGGCCAGGGAAATGAAATTCCCTCGAGTATGTGTCCATGTATATTGTTTTTCATTCTTATACAAATGCCTCCATATATCACACAATTTATGGGTCTCAATCAATGTGCGTATAGTGCAGCTTGAAGCAGCATGAGGTTCAACATGATTCCGATCTAGTATATTATTCTCAGTGCAGTTAAAATCACCACCTAAAAACAAATACTCATCTGAATTACAGCACTGCATAAATTCGTTAAGCTTATTTAAAAAACAAACTCTCTCAGCACCACTAACGGGAGCATATACATTGATAAACACAATACTAAATTTTTCAAACTGTGCTTGTATAACAATAAGCCTCCCAGGAACTTCATGTTTCACCTCATAAGAGGCAGGAATAAAGTGATTGGCAAACAAAATAGCTACCCCTCCTCTAACAGAGCTCATATGAGAACACACCACCACCCCTTCCCATTCTCTTCTCCAATCAATTTCATTTAGACCATCACTATGAGTCTCCTGAATGAACACAACATCAATTTTCTTTTGCCTTATTAATTCAAAAAAAAGTGCCCTTTTATATGCATCTCGTGCCCCATTTATGTTAAGAGTGCCCACCCTCACCACACTCATTAATAAGTATGAAAAAAGGACTAGGCTTAGAGCAAGTATAGACATGTAGGAATAGTTACACTACGTTGTTTCAAACCCATCCTCTGCTTGAAGTTCTGATCTCAATTTTGCAGCAATTTTCTTTAATCTATATATTTCTTGAACAGTAAATTGTTCTTCACCCTCACCTCTCATTAGCATCCCCACAGAATCAACAAACATTCTACGATCTGGAAAGAAATCTGTAACCTGCACATTCTTCATGTTTTTTGTTCTTTGTAAAAAGGACTTAACCTTTCCAAAAGAATAGACATTTTGTCTAGTCCTTCTGTTCTTAAAGTCCAAAGTATCACTATCGGAATCCTCAAAAACACTGCTTTCGGCATCATTGCTTACATCAGATTGTGTCACTAACAGTTGTTTTAGTTTTCCATTCCCTCTTTTTCCTGTGTTCCTTTTCCTCTTAACAGTGGGTGTTTTAAAAAGCGCATCATCACTCACACACTCAGCACTAATATCCTCTTCCATCCTAACATCAGCTACTTTATCAGTCTCATTTGAATCCTTTGCCATTTCTGATCCTCCTATCCCCTCCTCCTTTGCCCCATCCTCTGCTGAAGTGGCACTCACACTTTCACCCTGCTCATTCTCGGCTGCCCTCAATTCAACATCCACTGCTGTCACTGTATTAGCACCTACACCCTCAGTCTGCACCGGACATGAGTTCCGAATGTGGCCCTCTCCCCCACATTTAAAACATTTCATAGTCTCAGAGCTAGCAAACACAACATAATCAAAGCCGTCGATGTTAAATTTAAATGCCACGTTTAGTTCTTCCATGTCGCTCTTCAAAACCATGAAAACTTGCCGTCTAAAAGAGACGACATGTTTAAGTAAGGGTGATTTACATCCTAGCGGGACTTTCCTCAGTTGCGAAACAATTTTTCCATACCTAGAGAGAGAGAGAGAGAGAGAGAGAGAGAGAGAGAGAGAGAGAGAGAGAGAGAGAGATGGCCGTCAGTTCACACAGCACATGATTACAGGCAGAAATAACCAAACTAACCAATCAGAGATGATAACTAACCATTCACTGGTGTGAAGCCACACTGAAAGAGACCAAAGAGACACATGAACATCAAATGCTCTTACATCATAAGCTTAAAACCAACTACAGCCAAAGCAGCTTACTATACTTTAGCATTTTATGTAAGAATCAGTCAACACATCAAAATGACAAGATAATTAAAACAAAAGGGTTTAAAATGAACATCAATTAAAATTTTTTGAAACATTTGACATTACAACAAAGTGCACTAAAAAACAGTCATGAAGGTGTCTCTCTTAAGTGCACTTAACTTTTTTTTTATTATCATTATATCCCTGATAGCACACATACATCTCTGAGATGTCTATTTGACGTCTGCATTTACATCTGAAAGACGTAGTTTGCTCATCTGCAATACGTCTGTTTCCTATCAGATGTCAAATAGAGGTCTATTAAATGTCTTTAAGATGTTTATGAAATAGAATGTATGTAAAACTGACATCTTACAGATGTCT
The DNA here is from genome assembly GCF_049309525.1 of Garra rufa. Classification (NCBI taxonomy): domain Eukaryota; kingdom Metazoa; phylum Chordata; class Actinopteri; order Cypriniformes; family Cyprinidae; genus Garra; species Garra rufa. The sequence continues at coordinate 2,656,450 of NC_133366.1, read as the reverse complement.
GCCAGATGTTTTTACACTGCAGATGCTTTTCAGATCAAGAGATCTTTAACAGACGTCTTGCAGACGTACGTGTGCTATCTGGGAATTATATGCAAGTACAGTTTTATATAGAAAACATTCAGTACAGTTAAGGGACACTTCAACACTCACCTGTCTGCTGGAGCTCACGCAATCTGAAACAGAGAGAGAGACACTCATGAGTGTGTGTGTGTGAAGCATATTCCTGTAATGTGCAATATATACTAACATAGCGGCATATGCGACTTAAAACAAACATCTCATATTAGTCAAAGTGATGTCGTCTCACCTTTTGGCACGTTCTGAAGCAGAGCAGATCTACTCCTCAGAATCACCGACTCCAGATCCACCGGCACGCTGACCATCAGATGATCCAGACGGTGGAAACTAGTTAACAGAGGAACAGATGTGTGAGAACGAGATGGGAGATTCAGCACATGAAACACATTTAGCGTTTGACGGCACTCACATGGTTTGATAAGATGCGCAGGAGACGTTCCTCTGTCAGAAAGAAACACGTCCAGGGGTTAATGGTGGGACAGCAATGAGAAACACATGCAAAAGTGTGCTGAAAAACTCTTACCGTCTTTGACGACTCAACCATGATGGGAAGCATGGAGACGATCGTCTCTTTCTGTGGAGATGCGGTCAGGTGATGGAACACGGCATTGATGACCACACTTTTCTCTGGAAGACCAGGAACGTCATCAAACATCAGCCCAACCAGCTGCTCTGGAGAGAGATAGAGCAGGCTGCTCATCTGGAAACAGAGAAGAAGGCAAGCAAATACCACATTACAACTCTTCACACATCAAAAAACACTTTGTTTTCCAGTAGAATACCTTGAGAAGCAAATCCGTGAAAGATATTGTATGCTGTTCTGAGAGAATCTTGAATTAAATTACTTACTTCTTGTTTTAAATTTGGCATGCATAGAACATTCACCTCAGTGCAAGTAATAATATTATTGTGAACAATGTTTAATTTATTAAAATACAGTAAAGTGTAATCAGATTTCTGCAATCATTCAATTCACTTAAACCCCACCCTTTTCTTACAACCCACTGTAAACTTGTGTTCGGATACGCCTTCATTTTGGAGAGCCATGCCCACATCTGCATGCGATCAGCAACCGATGCACAGAACCAAGCCCTGCCTTAAACTCCACTCCTGCAAGCTCCTGCTCATCCGCATACAAGTTTGAGAGCCTGAACTCCTACATCAATATATCAATTTACGCTTAAAACAAGAAAAACACCTTAGCATCTTACTCAGTTTTGCTTCTCAGGTAACTGTACCATATTTTAGAGGTATTTAGACATCTGAAAGGAAAACACAAATACTGATAAATGCAGTGACTGTTTGCAGTGTAAACGCAGATTATTGACTGTACCGGGTTGAATTGTGCGTTGAGCGAGATCAGCTGATTCAGAGGGACAAGGCCAGAAAACTGGCCGAAGTTACTGATGAGCCACTGAGAACTGTTGTTGGACACACACGCTGCACCTGAACACACACAATCCCAGTCCAACAGTGTCATTCATGAGCTAATAAACAACACAGAAGAGTCACACATAGAGAGAAGCGTCGGTTCACCTGCTCTCGAGAGGAATGGGATGATGAAGTCTGACACGATTATTTGGCGCTGAAAGGCTTTCATATGGAGATATTCTGCATCAAACGCTCCAACCCTTTAACACGCACACAAGCATATGTCAGTATCATAACATTCAGACTCCAAATCTAAACTGATTTATTGAAATTGAGATCCATAAAACACTCAGAGATACTCATACATTGCTTGCTCAGCCTTTTTGACTTGTTTTAAATATTTAAACAAAGTTAGTAAGTTTTGTGACGTTTACACTGTCTGGAAGCTCTGGCAGCTGAAGTTCTTGCTGTTCAGGCACTGCAGGAACGTCCTGGATGCGCTCGGCAGGAACGGCCGCAGGTGTTTGTCAAGCCACTGCGCCACGGCGCTCTCGTTCGTGAGTCTGTCCAGCCGAAGCTCTCGCAGAACATCCAGAGCCACAGAAGCTGAGCTACTGCTCCACTTCATGAACTACACAGAGAAGACCATCAGCATGAGCAAAATGGAAAAAAAAAAACATTATACAGAAGGTTTTCACAGCAGGACTACTCCCAATCTCTGCTTAGTAACATTCATTATTCAGAATGATTGATTGAAGGATTTCTATGCTGTTCAAAGTCACTCATAGACACTCAGTTCAAGAAGCGTTGATGAAGCATTGTGTGTTATAGACTCAGTGATTCTGAATCTCTGTTATTCAAGTCCATTAACAATCCTAGGATTTGTCCACAGAATGAAATGGTCTGCTATTACCTTATTTGGAAGGGTCATAAATAATAATGTTGAGCTCTGCTCTGATTTGCTTCACAGTGTGGCTCATTTTGTCCCTGGACCACAAAACCAGTCATAAGGTTAAATTTTTTAAATTGAGATTTATACAACATCTGAAAGCTGAATAAATAAGCTTTCCATTGATGTATGGTTTGTTAGCAAGATACAACTATTTAAAAATCTAGAATCTGAGGGTGCAAAAAAATCTAAATATTGAGAAAATCGTCTTTAAAGTTGTTCAAAACCTTAACAATGCATATTACTAATTAAAAATCATGTTTTGGCATATTTATGGTAGGAAATCTACAAAATATCTTAATGGAACATACCTAATATCCAAATGATTTTTGGCATTAAAGAAAAATCAGTCATTTTGACCCATACAATGTATCTTTGGCTATTGCAACAAATACACCCGTGCTACATAAGACTGGTTTTGTGGTCACATTTCCGTAGCTCACACAGCAGGAAGGAAACACAGGGAGGAAAAGCATATATTTCAATACTTTTTCACTCAGTTATATCATTGGGTAATTACACTGTATATAAATTGTGGGCATCAAAGAGCAGCTATTAATTTGCAGGGCATTGAAACTTCTTTTGAATGCACAAGCACTTTTTACTTTCACTTTCGAGATTTGCCATCGCACATGCTGTGTGTATACTACAGCGGCAGTACTTACCACACATTTTACAAGATCAGATGCTTGTCAGCGGTGCTCAGGATCTGCAAATCATTCGCCATTGTCCTCAGTCATCTCTCCTTACTCTGTTTATGTGGTATGTGAAACCTTATGTACTGTAATGGAACAGGCTACCGCTAGCAAGCAGCTGATCATGTCCCTTTAGAGGCTCGCCTTGTTTTATTAGAACGCGTTATTTGTTTTCCATGTCTTTTTGAATACAGATTCAACTGTGCAGGTCCGGCTGGCAACTTGTATGCAAATGTTACGGGTGTAACTATTAATGATCCCAACTATAACATCACAGTCTGTGTTATGTTGGGATTGGCCTCTTTTTGCACGCACAAGATTTACATAAGAAGGAGGAAACAATGGTGTTTATTGTAAATGTTACTACATTTATGGTTTTGGTTGTTCTGAATCCGAAGCACATAGAGACAGAAATGAGAGTGTCTTGTACCTTGTTGGAGAGCTGGTTGAGGGCGGCATCCAGCTGGTGTGAGACTTTGGTCAGAAAGAGTTTCCACCCTTCAGCTGAGCCATCATCCATAGACAGACGCATGTCCAGTAGTGTGACCAGATACTCCAGACTCACATTCACCACCTAAACACACACACACACACACACACACACACACACACACACACACACACACACACACACACACACACACACACACACACACACACACACACACACACACACACACACACACACACACACACACACACATGTGAAAACACCACAACATGCCTGTTTACACGGCTGTTTCAAGCCTGATTATAGAGCTGCATCCTGGCATATAGACTCATATGTGATTACCGGGGCACACGCGTGTTCTGTGATTCTGAAGAGACAATATTTTCCATTGTTCAGGCACTGCTGTGTTGCAGAACTGGACAGAGAGGACACAGTAAGTCAAAGTTGGTTAAAACGAAACAAGAAAATGAAGCAGTAATTAAAGCTTTATGCTACCTGTCCACTCCACTGCACAACCCAGTCTCTGAAACACACAAACCAAGGAAAACATCAACACATTAGTGCACACTCACACATGATTTACTTTGGATAAAAACATCTGCTAAAAGCCTAAATCTAAATGATGAACAGGAATCACTGAATACCGTTGAATGGAGTAACGGGACACTGCAGAGGAAAAGACAAACGCAGCGTGAAATGTACAGAACAGACATAAAGAAGCTTTGTTCAGGATTCTTTAAGTGATTCATTTGAAATAACAAACATACCTCATTCACAACTGGGAGCAGAGCGCAATCTGTGAAGAAAGTCAAAAACAGCATTAATAAGGAACATGTAAAAAGAACATAACGGCTGACAGAACACAGATAGTATTCTACTGACCTGCAGGAGCCGTGCGGCTGAACTTATAAACACTCGCCCAGAAGATGGGCTCCAAATCACCCGCTCCTGAGCTCAAGATGGGTTCCAGCCTCGTGAAGCTGATTCACAACAGAAAAGATGCAGTCAAGAAGATGTAGTCATTAATGCAACTGGCTCAGATTGTTATTAATAAACTAACGCTTACATTATCTGGTTGGCTTGACAGCTGAGTGGATTCTAAGAAGGAAAACCAGTAGAAGTCATACATATTTCAGAAGAATATAACTGTAAGCAGCAATAACAGAGCTGAGCGCAGGAGAACAAACATTATAACAAGCGTGATTGAAAGCTTAATAGCACACTATGACACTACAATAGGATCAGTTATAGATGAATTATGTTTGTTTGCAATATATAAAAAAAATAATTCAAATGGGTAAAATCTATACAACTGGTGTAATTCAATTGATCATTCAATGGGTTGTTGGATGAAAAAATAAAATGAGTAACTTTGAGCTGTTGTTTTCACTATAAAATTTCAGATACAGACCCCATATTTGACTTAATAGATGTTGAGACTCTCTCAACTGAAGGTGCCAAATTTAAACTAGAAACTGCCGAAGACCTACGGCCTTATCTCTGAAACAATTCTCACCCTTGTGGAGTAAATATACAGGAGCTCAAGAATGCCAGGAAGTCCTCGTTCCACAGGAGACACTAGCAGATGATCAAACACTCTATTGATGATGACATTCTGTGGTACACCAAGCTGACTGTTAACAATTAGTCCAACCATCTGCTCTGGAGAAAGACTGTCCAGGGTCTCCAACTAAAGACACACAGAATAACAAGAAAATAGCAGTGAAGGGAACAGTGATGTTGGTGATATTTTTGTCATTATTCTTTGATGAAATCACATGTGAGGACATACGGGATTAAAGAGTCTGTTGATGGAGAGCAGATCTGGGAGAGACACAAACTGGGAGAACAGGCCAAAGTTCTTCTGCAGCCACTCAGCACTGTTGTTAGCAGCAGACACACAGCCCGCATCTGACACACAACACACAGTAAAATCACCTTCATGAACTCCAGAACCTCCACATGAAGCCTGAAACATCAGCGAACCTCCACCTCACCTGTTGTGTTTCTTCTGAGGAAGGGCAAGATGAAGAAGTCCACCATGTCTCTTCCTTGGGTCTCATTGACAAGTGTGACCTCTGTCAGACTGAGAAATGGTTGCAAATAAAGTTAAATGAGTATCTTATCAGCTCCTGATAGTCTTGAGCTACTGTTGAGGAAATGCTTTTCTTACATGTGCTGGTAGGTTTGGCAGCTGAGGTTTTTGCTGCTAGTGCACTGCAGTAATGATGCTGACGCATACGGCAAAAACGGCTTCAGATTCTGAGAGAACAACGTTCTGATGAAAGTGACGTCACTCCATTGGTCAGGACTGATGCGCTCCAGTCTCAGCTCTCCAATCACATCCAGCACTTGGGACACAACATCACCTCTGATTGGCTGAGACTGATGATATAATGAGGAGGAATTACTGTCATATTCTCAGTCAATCTTCCAGTGAACACTAGAGGAGAGTTGTACAAGGCTTATTTACCATATTTGCTAGTGAGTTGGAGAAGATGATGAGGGCTCCGTCCAGAACATCATTTGCTTTGATGAAAAGCAGTTTCCAGATCTCCTTGGAGTAACTGCTGCTGCTGGATAGTTGACACTTCAGGAGTCCAGCCAGGTTTTCAGCAGTGAAGCCTGTGAGCTACAAACACAGAAGATTTCATCAGTGGACATCGACATTCAGGAAACATCATGATGATTCCAGAAACTGCTGAACATTTGGAAATATGTAGATTCATAGATGATCATCAACATCAGCTCATTTAAACTGAGTTTGCTGGTCTTCTTACTGAAGAGCAAGCGTACTGCTGCAGGTCAACACTACAGGGGGCGCTCACGAGACCAGCGGACAGGAGAGTCTCGTTACTGTGGAAGACATCAGAATTTTATGAGCACTTCCTGTCTGACAGATGATGTCACAGTGTGAAAGTAGAGAAAAGAGTGTTTGCTCGTACCTGTTGACTCCTGAACAAACTCTGGTAGCTGTTAAATCCATCAGAAAACATTCATTAGTGCTACTGGATTTAATTTAGAACTCAGTACAACAACCGTAAATCACAATGCAACCAGTTTAGACAAAATAATACAAGTATAAACTACAGGAAAACAACATTTGCCCAGACTTGTTAATAGATATGTGGTTAAAAACAAAATCATTCCTATATTCCAGGAGTCATGTATTCCCCGCATTTATATAGCAAATAATGAGCACATAACAAAGGGTTCTATGTCCTAGGGATGGGACTGGGGTTCAGCTAACATAGGAACAACAACATTTATTCAGAGTCAGTTACACATGCTGACTGTTTATCATCCCAAACAGGTGTAATGTAGAAATGCACTTACCGTTCACAGGTGTGATCAAACACTGCAACAAAAGATAAAAGATAGAACAAAATATAAGACGCAATGTAAAACAATTTTTTTTTTTTAAATCTCTGTATGTTTTGAGTTTTGTAAAAAGAATTATTGAAGAGTGAATGATAGTGAGGAATCCAGATTGAAAAAGATTGAGAAGGAACTGATGTTAAAAACCAACCCTTACTGTTGGAGGTTCAGGAAGTGAGCAGTCTGAAAATAAGACAAACATTAATTCATTAATTCCAGCAGATATGATGAGAAACATGTTGATCTTCTAGAGGAGTAGATAGTGAGAGATGATGAAGACCAAGAATCACCTCTTGCTCCATTCTGCTTGAGTTCTCCAGTTATGTAGAAGACCAGAGTCTCCATGTCTGGCAGGAAAGGTAAAGCCTGAAACAGCCTCTGAAATCTGAGAAAGAATCACATAATTATACCAGATATCAGCACAAGAGACTCAATATTATAAACCGAAAACACTTACATCAGCGTGTAGGAGCTGCACGGAATAATGGTCTGTAGAAACACAAACAAGCATCAGTGCTGTCATCACATACAGTATATGATTCATCAGACTCACTTATCTGAACACTGTGCATTGACATCACAATCTCATTTAAGATAATCCACATGTAAAAGCAAAATGCTGGAGCATCTGACTATGGTTTGATGGAGAGCCTTTGAGAACAACTGTGTAAATTTTACCATCCGTGAGATTAAGAGCAGGTTTTGAAGAACACCAGGAAGTCCTCGTTCCACAGGAGACACAAGCAGATGATCAAACACTCTATTGATGATGACTTCCTTCTCTGGAAGATCAGGCAGATTATCAACCATCAGTCCAGCAACCTGCTTTGGAGAGAGAATTTCCAGGGTCTCCAACTAAAGACACACAGAAGAACAAGAAAATAGCAGTGAAGGGAACAGTGATGTTGGTGATATTTTTGTCATTATTCTTTGATGAAATCACATGTGAGGACATACGGGATTAAAGAGTCTGTTGATGGAGAGCAGATCTGGGAGAGACACAAACTGGGAGAACAGGCCAAAGTTCTTCTGCAGCCACTCAGCACTGTTGTTAGCAGCAGACACACAGCCGGCATCTGACACACAACACACAGTAAAATCACCTTCATGAACTCCAGAACCTCCACATGAAGCCTGAAACATCAGTGAACCTCCACCTCACCTGTTGTGTTTCTTCTGAGGAAGGGCAAGATGAAGAAGTCCACCATGTCTCTTCCTTGGGTCTCATTGACAAGTGTAACCTCTGACAGACTGAGAAATGGTTGCAAATAAAGTTAAACGAGTATCTTATCAGCTCCTGATAGTCTTGAGCTATTGTTAAGGAAATGCTTTTCTTACATGTGCTGGTAGGTTTGGCAGCTGAGGTTTTTGCTGCTAGTGCACTGCAGTAGTGATGCTGACGCATACGGCAAAAACGGCTTCAGATTCTGAGAGAACAACGTTCTGATGAAAGTGACGTCACTCCATTGGTCAGGACTGATGCGCTCCAGTCTCAGCTCTCCAATCACATCCAGCACTTGGGACACAACATCACCTCTGATTGGCTGAGACTGATGATATAATGAGGAGGAATTACTGTCATATTCTCAGTCAATCTTCCAGTGAACACTAGAGGAGAGTTGTACAAGGCTTATTTACCATATTTGCTAGTGAGTTGGAGAAGATGATGAGGGCTCCGTCCAGAACATCATTTGCTTTGATGAAAAGCAGTTTCCAGATCTCCTTGGAGTAACTGCTGCTGCTGGATAGTTGACACTTCAGGAGTCCAGCCAGGTTTTCAGCAGTGAAGCCTGTGAGCTACAAACACAGAAGATTTCATCAGTGGACATCGACGTTCAGGAAACATCATGATGATTCCAGAAATTGCTGAACATTTGGAGGGAAGTAGATTCATAGATGATCATCAACATCAGCTCATTTAAACTGAGTTTACTGGTCTTCTTACCGAAGAGCAAGCGTACTGCTGCAGGTCAACACTACAGGGGGCGCTCACGAGACCAGCGGACAGGAGAGTCTCATTACTGTGGAAGACATCAGAATTTCATGAGCACTTCCTGTCTGACAGATGATGTCACAGTGTGAAAGTAGAGAAAAGAGTGTTTGCTCGTACCTGTTGACTCCTGAACAAACTCTGGTAGCTGTTAAATCCATCAGAAAACATTCATTAGTGCTACTGGATTTAATTTAGAACTCAGTACAACAACCGTAAATCACAATGCAACCAGTTTAGACAAAATAATACAAGTATAAACTACAGGAAAACAACATTTGCCCAGACTTGTTAATAGATATGTGGTTAAAAACAAAGTCATTCCTATATTCCAGGAGTCATGTATTCCCCGCATTTATATAGCAAATAATGAGCACATAACAAAGGGTTCTATGTCCTAGGGATGGGACTGGGGTTCAGCTAACATAGGAACAACAACATTTATTTATACTCAGTGACACATGCTGACTGTTTTATCTTCCCAAACAGGTGTAATGTAGAAATGCAATTACCGTTCACAGGTGTGATCAAACACTGCAACAAAGATAAAAGATAGAACAAAATATAAGACGCAATGTAAAACAAGTTTTTTTAAAATCTTTAAAATTATTGAAGAGTGAATGATAGTGAGGAATCCTGATTGAAAAAGATTGAGAAGGAACTGATGTTAAAAACAAACTCTTACTGTTGGAGGTTCAGGAAGTGAGCAGTCTGAAAATAAGACAAACATTAATTCATTAATTCCAGCAGATATGATGAGAAACATGTTGATCTTCTAGAGGAGTAGATAGTGAGAGATGATGAAGACCAAGAATCACCTCTTGCTCCATTCTGCTTGAGTTCTCCAGTTATGTGGAAGACCAGAGTCTCCATGTCTGGCAGGAAAGGTAAAGCCTGAAACAGCCTCTGAAATCTGAGAAAGAATCACATAATTATAGCAGATCTCAGCACAAGAGACTCAATGTTATAAACCGAAAACACTTACATCAGTGTGTAGGAGCTGCACGGAATAATGGTCTGTAGAAACACAAACAAGCATCAGTGCTGTCATCACATACAGTATATGATTCATCAGACTCACTTATCTGAACACTGTGCATTTACATTACAATCTCATTTAAGATAATCCACATGTACAGTAAAAGCAAAATGCTGGAGCATCTGACTATGGTTTGATGGAGAGCCTTTGAGAACAACTGTGTAAATTTTACCATCCGTGAGATTAAGAGCAGGTTTTGAAGAACACCAGGAAGTCCTCGTTCCACAGGAGACACAAGCAGATGATCAAACACTCTATTGATGATGACTTCCTTCTCTGGAAGATCAGGCAGATTATCAACCATCAGTCCAGCAACCTGCTTTGGAGAGAGAATTTCCAGGGTCTCCAACTAAAGACACACAGAAGAACAAGAAAATAGCAGTGAAGGGAACAGTGATGTTGGTGATATTTTTGTCATTATTCTTTGATGAAATCACATGTGAGGACATACGGGATTAAAGAGTCTGTTGATGGAGAGCAGATCTGGGAGAGACACAAACTGGGAGAACAGGCCAAAGTTCTTCTGCAGCCACTCAGCACTGTTGTTAGCAGCAGACACACAGCCGGCATCTGACACACAACACACAGTAAAATCACCTTCATGAACTCCAGAACCTCCACATGAAGCCTGAAACATCAGTGAACCTCCACCTCACCTGTTGTGTTTCTTCTGAGGAAGGGCAAGATGAAGAAGTCCACCATGTCTCTTCCTTGGGTCTCATTGACAAGTGTAACCTCTGACAGACTGAGAAATGGTTGCAAATAAAGTTAAATGAGTATCTTATCAGCTCCTGATAGTCTTGAGCTATTGTTGAGGAAATGCTTTTCTTACATGTGCTGGTAGGTTTGGCAGCTGAGGTTTTTGCTGCTAGTGCACTGCAGTAGTGATGCTGACGCATACGGCAAAAACGGCTTCAGATTCTGAGAGAACAACGTTCTGATGAAAGTGACGTCACTCCATTGGTCAGGACTGATGCGCTCCAGTCTCAGCTCTCCAATCACATCCAGCACTTGGGACACAACATCACCTCTGATTGGCTGAGACTGATGATATAATGAGGAGGAATTACTGTCATATTCTCAGTCAATCTTCCAGTGAACACTAGAGGGGAGTTGTACAAGGCTTATTTACCATATTTGCTAGTGAGTTGGAGAAGATGATGAGGGCTCCATCCAGAACATTATTTGCTTTGATGAAAAGCAGTTTCCAGATCTCCTTGGAGTAACTGCTGCTGTTGGATAGTTGACACTTCAGGAGTCCAGCCAGGTTTTCAGCAGTGAAGCCTGTGAGCTACAAACACAGAAAATTTCATCAGTGGACATCGACGTTCAGGAAACATCATGATGATTCCAGAAACTGCTGAAAATTTGGAGGGAAGTAGATTCATAGATGATCATCAACATCAGCTCATTTAAACTGAGTTTACTGGTCTTCTTACCGAAGAGCAAGCGTACTGCTGCAGGTCAACACTACAGGGGGCGCTCACGAGACCAGCGGACAGGAGAGTCTCATTACTGTGGAAGACATCAGAATTTTATGAGCACTTCCTGTCTGACAGATGATGTCACAGTGTGAAAGTAGAGAAAAGAGTGTTTGCTTGTACCTGTTGACTCCTGAACAAACTCTGGTAGCTGTTAAATCCATCAGAAAACATTCATTAGTGCTACTGGATTTAATTTAGAACTCAGTACAACAACCGTAAATCACAATGCAACCAGTTTAGACAAAATAATACAAGTATAAACTAGATCAAAACAACACTTGCCCAGACTTGTTAACAGATATGTGATTAAAAACAAAGTCATTCCTATGTTCCCAAAGTGTTGTTTTCCCCACATTTATATAGCAAATAATGAGCACATAACAAAGGGTTCTATGTCCTAGGGATGGGACTGGGGTTTAGCTAATAAAGCTGACAACAGCTATCAATGTAGCACACTTAATAGGGAGAAAATCTGAGTGACACTGGGCTCAGTGTTTATGGATGTTGACTAGTGGAAGGATGAAGCTTGGTTTATCACAACATTTATTCAGACTCAGTTACACATGCTGACTGTTTTATCATCCCAAACAGGTGTAATGTAGAGATGCACTTACCGTTCACAGGTGTGATCAAACACTGCAACGACAGATAAAAGATAGAACAAAATAAAAGACACAATGTAAAACAAGTTTTTTTTTAATCTCTGTATGTTTTGAGTTTTGTAAAAACAAAACAAAAAGTGTTAAAGAGTGAATCATAGTTAAAAATCCTGTAGGACTGCACAAACCTGGTGAAAAAAAAACAGCATATGCTGGTTAAGTGTGTTTTAAGGTTGGTTTAAGCTGGTCCTTAGCTGGTCATGTGCTGGTCAAGGAACATCATTAACCAGCAAAGGACTAGCATAGAACAACCAAAGACCAGCATAAACCAGCATTAAAACCTACCTAACCAGCATATGCTGTTTTGTTCAATAGGGAAGACTGAGAAGGAACTGATGTTGAAAACAAACTCTTACTGTTGGAGGTTCAGGAAGTGAACAGTCTGAAAATAAGACAAACATTAGTTCATTAATTCCAGAAGACATGATGAGAAACATGTTGATCTTCTAGAGGAGTAGATAGTGAGAGATGATGAAGACCAAGTATCACCTCTTGCTCCATTCTGCTTGAGTTCTCCAGTTATGTGGAAGACCAGAGTCTCCATGTCTGGCAGGAAAGGTAAAGCCTGAAACAGCCTCTGAAATCTGAGAAAGAATCACATAATTATAGCAGATCTCAGCACAAGAGACTCAATATTATAAACCGAAAACACTTACATCAGTGTGTAGGAGCTGCACGGAATAATGGTCTGTAGAAACACAAACAAGCATCAGTGCTGTCATCACATACAGTATATGATTCATCAGACTCACTTATCTGAACACTGTGCATTTACATTACAATCTCATTTAAGATAATCCACATGTACAGTAAAAGCAAAATGCTGGAGCATCTGACTATGGTTTGATGGAGAGCCTTTGAGAACAACTGTATAAATTTTACCATCCGTGAGATTAAGAGCAGGTTTTGAAGAACACCAGGAAGTCCTCGTTCCACAGGAGACACAAGCAGATGATCAAACACTCTATTGATGATGACTTCCTTCTCTGGAAGATCAGGCAGATTATCAACCATCAGTCCAGCAACCTGCTTTGGAGAGAGAATTTCCAGGGTCTCCAACTAAAGACACACAGAAGAACAAGAAAATAGCAGTGAAGGGAACAGTGATGTTGGTGATATTTTTGTCATTATTCTTTGATGAAATCACATGTGAGGACATACGGGATTAAAGAGTCTGTTGATGGAGAGCAGATCTGGGAGAGACACAAACTGGGAGAACAGGCCAAAGTTCTTCTGCAGCCACTCAGCACTGTTGTTAGCAGCAGACACACAGCCCGCATCTGACACACAACACACAGTAAAATCACCTTCATGAACTCCAGAACCTCCACATGAAGCCTGAAACATCAGTGAACCTCCACCTCACCTGTTGTGTTTCTTCTGAGGAAGGGCAAGATGAAGAAGTCCACCATGTCTCTTCCTTGGGTCTCATTGACAAGTGTAACCTCTGACAGACTGAGAAATGGTTGCAAATAAAGTTAAATGAGTATCTTATCAGCTCCTGATAGTCTTGAGCTATTGTTGAGGAAATGCTTTTCTTACATGTGCTGGTAGGTTTGGCAGCTGAGGTTTTTGCTGCTAGTGCACTGCAGTAGTGATGCTGACGCATACGGCAAAAACGGCTTCAGATTCTGAGAGAACAACGTTCTGATGAAAGTGACATCACTCCATTGGTCAGGACTGATGCGCTCCAGTCTCAGCTCTCCAATCACATCCAGCACTTGGGACACAACATCACCTCCGATTGGCTGAGACTGATGATATAATGAGGAGGAATTACTGTCATATTCTCAGTCAATCTTCCAGTGAACACTAGAGGAGAGTTGTACAAGGCTTATTTACCATATTTGCTAGTGAGTTGGAGAAGATGATGAGGGCTCCATCCAGAACATTATTTGCTTTGATGAAAAGCAGTTTCCAGATCTCCTTGGAGTAACTGCTGCTGCTGGATAGTTGACACTTCAGGAGTCCAGCCAGGTTTTCAGCAGTGAAGCCTGTGAGCTACAAACACAGAAGATTTCATCAGTGGACATCGACGTTCAGGAAACATCATGATGATTCCAGAAACTGCTGAACATTTGGAAGTATGTAGATTCATAGATGATCATCAACATCAGCTCATTTAAACTGAGTTTACTGGTCTTCTTACCGAAGAGCAAGCGTACTGCTGCAGGTCGACACTACAGGGGGCGCTCACGAGACCAGCGGACAGGAGAGTCTCATTACTGTGGGGTAAATAAACTCTTCTCATTATTTTGATTTACTTGACATGAATATCATTTTCAGTTAAAAGTCTATAATGAACACTACCTGTTGATTCCATCACAAATTGAGGTTTCTGTAAAAGTAAAAGAAGGAAAGAAAAGACCAGAGTACAGTTTTGAATTGATAGTGCATTATGTTATTTCTTTTACAGCATTTTACAGCTTATTTACAATAAATAACTTACCATTGATTGATGTTGAAATACACTGCAAAGACATAACCACAAATCAATAATAATTCCTCAAGTACCTTCCTTTATATTTGTGAAAATATCGACTCATGAAATTAAATCTTGAGTTTCTTACCGTAACCGGTGGAGGAAAACAGCCTGTTTAAAAAAACACAACAGTAAAAATCTTAGAAACAAAGTGTAGAAATATTTGTCAATTCTGACAACAGATTAGAGACTAAACTGTTGAAAAACATCTTATTTAGACCACCATAATTTTTATTAGTTTTGTTTGTGTGCATGTATCTGTACCAGGAGGCGCCATCTGTTCCAGCTGAGTCATGTACTCCTTGATGGGTTGCATCATGTGTGGAGGAACCACAGTTTCCTGCAGCCTCTGAACTCTGAAAAAGAAAAATCATGTGAAACGTTGCCTGAAGCAATCATAGAATTAGTGTAACATAACACATTTTACTTACATCTGCTGGTATGAGGGGCACTCCAAACCCATCTGAAACAATAGCAAATGAGAAACATTTTAGCTAACTGCAAGCCTTTTATATGCGCTGCAATCTGTCCAATGTTCTTACCTGGTGAGCGAGCATGATGAGATATCCAAGCATTTCAACTAGTCCACGGTCTTCAGGAGAAATCAGGATATGATCAAAAACCATGTTTATGGTGACACTTTTCTCTGGGAGACCTGCAAAATCCTCAACTATCAGTTCAGCTGTCTGTTTGGGGGAGAGAACCACCAGTGCATCTATCTGAAAAGCAAAAAGAAAACACTTCATTTAGCAGACAAACTGAAATCCAGTTATCAACCACATTAAACAGAGAATAGAGCTAAAGAAATAAAACAAGCTGAAATGCAGCAGATGTTCTTGTCAGTGGAAATGTGGAAACTCACAGCGTTGAAGTCTTGGTTCAGCTGATACATTTCCCTCAGTTTTGCGAACTGTGAAAATCCACCAAAATTCAGAGTAACCCAGATGCTGCTGTTCTCAGCAGGGCAGCCACCTGAAAACATGTTGGTAACATATATCTATAGATGGATGGATGAACGGATCGATGGACGGATATAAGGATAAACAGATAGATGTACCTGAAACATTTTGTTGGCTCAGAAAGGATAAGATGAAATACTGATAGACATCCTGCACACCTTCTTCTGACACCAGGAGCATGTTGTCACTGAGTTCTGAAACACTGAAAGGACAACATGAAAGTCAGGTGAGAGTGGAGGTCAGTTAGGAACATCGAGTGGGATGAGCAATAAGGTAAGGATGGACGTACAGTATCTGGAAGGTGTGGCAGCTGAACTCTTTGTGACTGAGGCATGTGAGATATTCTGGAGTCAGTGTGTAGAGAAGAGGCTTTAACTTGACCTGGAACCATAATCTCACAAACGACTCATCTTGCAAGTTACTCATCATGAAGGTGTCATGAACCACTTGGTCCAGGATGTCACCGAAGGGGGAACTCTGCGAACTGAAGTTCTGGGAGAGTGGCAAGAAGCAAAATGCAAGCATAATTTGTTTTAAAACCATTCCTCATTAAATACATTGGTTTCTACACAACTGATGTACAATCTGGCAGTGCTTACAGTCATGGAGAGCTGCTGCAGTAGAGCATTGACATTCTGGGAGAGGTGCAGGAGGACATTCGAGAGCGTCTCCTCATTGAGCGTGAGGTTTGAGCGTGCTGCACAGTGCAGGACAGTGGCCACATGCTCCACCAGGTCCGTCAGCTAGAAAGGCATAAACACACTGTGTGAGATATGCTGTGAAATCATAAAGCCAGAGAAGATGTTTTGGAATAATGTGTATGTATGTTTCCAGCATTTAGCTTACCCCACATGTTCTATTATCAATGAAGACACTGCAGATGTCCTGACTTTCATTCTGGCCTCCAGTTCCTATCCCTGTCTCAATGTAGCTATAGAAAACACCCCAAATTACACCAGAGAGTTTGCATTACTTTATCAGATGAAGCTTCTGGATAACTAGGACAGTACTCGCATGGTAAACTCACAACTGATTATGGAAGACAGCCGTGAGGTTGGGGTGGATTTCTATCTGGCCAGGAAGAAGGTATCTTCGGAGTATGGGAGAAGCCACGTGCGTGAACCAGTCGTTAACGTTCATGGGGTCAAAAGCGATCAGCTGTCGGGAGGAATTCTGCTTGAACGGAGCGGCGAGCTCAGCGAGCGTCAGGTTTATCATGGCCTGCACCAGTGTGGCACTCCGCATGCTGTTCAAGTTTTGCTTGAGGAAGTGAGCAGATATAGACAGCAGAATTCAGGAAATGGAGTTTAGGTTTGTTATGTCATACTGAATGTGTATGTGTGTGGTGTTACCTGCTGTGTCAAGGACACAAACTGCCTAACAAAACTCCCGACAGGACTAAATGCCGTCATGAATCCGTTCAGCGCCTAAAGCCACATGCCAAATCAGATTAATCATTCAGTATCTCAGAAGATTAGCACATTATGGTCTCTTGAACATTTACTTATTTACTCATCTACATCAGGGATGGGCAGCTCTGACCCTCAAGATCCATCCAGAGTTTTGCTGCAACCCTGATCAAACTTTCTAGTAATCCTGAAGGTGTGTTTGATTGGGGTTGGAGCTGAACTGATAATGGATTTCGTGGTTCAGAGTTTCCCAGCCCTGATCTACATCCGTGAGACTGTGATTCTTGCCTGTCCAAGAGGATCTTGAGGTGAGGGGGATGGAACGGTGCTCATATAAAATTGTGTGCTGTTTTTTGAAGGCCATGGATCCTCAGAGGGCATCAAAGAGGAAAGCAAACTCTGAAACACCAGGGCGAGGGAGCTGTTTGTTAAGCCCACCACCTCCGGATGAAGGAGAAGCTCTGCCTTCTGTTCTGGACTCAAGAGGTGCAAAACCTCCAGCTGACAAGACAAAGAAGAACCTCAGAACATTGGCTGAGAATTGTCATCAAATGACCATCAGGAAAACATAAAGCATGGGAGTGATTGTTCGTACCCCGCTGAAGAGCATGTTGATGGATGTGAAGTCTCGCACTTGAGCCATGACAGAGAACGAGCCAAAGTTCTTCGCGAGCCAGTCCTCGGTGCTGTCCTCTGGATCTACACAACCTACAACAACATACAATCAAACTATACAAATCCTGACTGAACACAAACAACATGAGCTGACAAATATCACAACATGCCAGTTTTAGAGGTGAAGTGTTACCTGAGGATGAGTTTCGAGAGAGAAATGGGTACATGAAGAAAGAATAGATCCACTTCTGTCGCACTGGATCCAGACCGGAGAAATGCTGACTCAACTCCTTCACACTATACACACAACAAAACAGTTAAACCACACACACAACAAAATAAAGACCTTAGTTTTTCAAATACGCATGTGCGTGTTGTCGTACATAGTCTGGTAGGCGTTGCAGCTTAAGTTTCTGTTGCTGAGGCATGTGAGGAAGTTCCTGGAGATGGACGACAGCAGAGGAGTGAGTTTGATGTCCAGCCATGCTCTGATCACGTGATCCTCGCTCATACTGAAGCCCCCCGACAGATCCACGACCGGGACACCGGCCACACTGGAGCGCTGTGAGACAGACAGCGTCACGGCGGAGCCGCAGAAGTAAAGACTCATGGGATATGTGTGTCTGTGTGTGCTGGTTTACCATGAAGGAGTAGACGTCCAGAGCGGCGCTGATGAGTCCCTTCAGGTGCAGGATGTGGTCTGCATTAGGCTCCGATGGGACGCCGGCACACGTCAGGAAGCTCTGCGTGGGACCGTCCAACTGAGACAATAAAAACAGCACAGATTGAGAATGTGAGTTTACAGCATCACATGTGGGTTCAAGGCCCATTCAAAGCCAGTCCGTTCACTCTGTGACCATAATTGCAGTGTCAACTTGAAAGGAGAAATCCAAAATCTCAAAAACTGCTTGCCAGCGACAACATCTGACATGACCTGTCCCATAAATGTTTCTTATGCCCAAATTGCATTAGGAAAAAGCTTATATTTCAGGCTAAAGATAGAGTTCCTTCAAAAATATGCAATATTCAGTAATGTTATTGATTTAACAGAGTGAGCTGCTGCGGGGAAAGTGCATAATCCAATTAGTCCTAAACAAGTGGCATGCCTTATTTTAAGGGATTAAAAATAACTTGTAGATATAGATATAGTTTGATATAGTTAATGTTACAATGTTAGAATGTAATGTGATGTGTAATGTGTTTTTTTGCCCAGACGTAAAATAAACATGACTTGATCCCGTTTTCCCGCAACCCTGGATTTTGCCTCTATCCTAGTTTTCGGAGTTCAACACAATCCGTCATTCCCATGTTTTATATGTTACCTGAACAGCAGGAGCTGCTCTTGAATTCTTAAAGTAAAATGTCCCCCAGTCTTTCTCTAGTGACTGGGAGTGGTGGGGATTCATTGTGTCTATGATCTTGTTTTTGTCTAGGCTGCTTTCATTTAGAAAGAGTGGTCATGTTCCCTTTGGTTTCATGTTTCCGTCTGGAGGATCGTTGTTTAATCAGCCTGTTTGCTACTACATGTGTCGTGTTTATTGTGTTGTTTAGTCTTCGTTTGTGTCATTTTGGTTCTTTTAATGTTAAAAACAGCATTAGAGTTCTTTATATCACTTTGCTCATCTTGCATTATTGATTAGTTCAAAGTGAGGTAATGTGTTTAGCTGTTGTCTTACCAAAACAGACAAAACTCTCCAACAAAGAACAATCTAAAAATATCTGTGTGTGTGTGTGTGTGTGTGTGTGTGTGTGTGTGTGTGTGTGTGTGTGTGTGTGTGTGTGTGTGTGTGTGTGTGTGTGTGTGTGTGTGTGTGTGTGAACTCACATCAGGGCATTGTTCTGCTGTAGGTCCAGCACTTGTTCCACTGGTTTGACTGTGAATTGTGAAATGAGATTGAGATTAATGTAGGCAGAGGGAGGAGACGGAGCTGAATGGTAAGAGAGTGATAGGTCATGATAATGAATGAAAGGCAAAAATGTTAAGTCATTTTGATAAACAACAGCATAAAACACAAGAAAAACTGCATTCTGGATGGGTTCTTTTGTCTCTATAGTTTCTGTAGGTTACATAATGGAAATATCTGAAGTGTTTCACTCACTTCTGCATTGCTGAACATATGCGGCCTGAAAATAGAGAGAGACTTGACTGTGATCAAGCCCACGTTTAACCTGTATATCACATAGCTACTACCAAATACATTCCACACACATTAATCAGAGTCTGTGTGATTTAATTCTGTGAGTTAGACATGAAAGCAGCACAGCTATGGAGGAAATCACTTGAAAAAAATAAAAATAAATAAATAGTCATTACAGACAACTCTGTGAAAGACACCACTGACCAATCACAATCAGTATTCCAGAGCATGAAATAAGAGTATTTAAATTAAATAACCATCCTGTACATTTCTCACACATTTATGACATTATGCACCTGTTTGCTGAGTAGTGTGCTGTTTCAGTAATTAGCTTAAATATAATGATAAATGTGGACTCACCGAAACCCATTGCTCCCACATAGAGGAGCAAGAAAATAAGAGGCGTTCTCATGAGGACAGATCTCCTTCCCTTAGACGAAATTCAGCTCTTGGAGAAACAAAACACAATGCCAGATGAATGGAATGCTCATTTGCTGCCCTTCAAATGATTGCTAAATTTAATTATTAAAAAACAGGATTCATTAGTCTCATGCTTTCAGCATTTTACAGATGTTTAAAGAGGGGATAAAAACAACCTTGAACTGACACACACACACACACACACACACACACACACACACACACACACACACACACACACACACACACACACACACACACACACACACACACACAATATAATATAATATAATATAATATAATTTAATATACAAGTTAAAAGTTTCGGATAGCTACAATATTTCAGTATACAGTAATGGCAGTAAAAGATAAGCACAGATATTTTCAACATTGATAATAATTTGAAATGTTTCTTGAGCATCAAATTAGAATATCAGAATGATTTCTGAAAGATCATGTGACACTGAAGACTAATGATGCTGAAAATGCAGCTTTAATCACAGCAATTACATTTCAACAGGTATTTACACACAAAAAACTGATATATTAAGTTGGAATAAAATTTCACAATATTGCTGTTTTTACTGTATTTTAGATCAAATAAATGCAGCCTTGATGAGGAGAAGAGACACAAATTTTAAAAAATATGCTAATAATTACAATCTTTAATAATATAATATGATATAATATGATATAATATAATATAATATATTATAATAACGGTTTTCAATAAAAAATCATCTCTCATGCAACTTGTTTATTTCATATCAGGGTTAGTTCCTCAATTCTTGCCCTGAGGGCCAATGAGCTGCAGAGTTTAGCTCCAACATTGATCAAACTTACCTAGAAGACACTGACTAGCATGTTCAGGTGTGTTTGATTAGGGTTAGACCTAAACTCTGAGAGTGGATCTTGTATATATATATATATATATATATATATATATATATATTACCAGTGTTGGGGAAAGTTACCTTTGCATTACTTTTTAAATCTAGGCAGGGTTTGCTTGTTTGTTTTTAATAAAAAAGCCTCAGGATTATAAGTAAATTGACGTCTGTATAGTAGACCGCAGAAGAAAAAATGTCAACTCTTCAGCAATAAAATAAGGAAAACAAATGTTAGATTATCTTGAGTAATTTTTGCTTATTAGTATGGATGAACTGGATCATCGAAGGTCGGCAGCAAAGACATCGGTTAATAAAATGGGATTAAATACATAAAGGATATTTGTATTATTTAACATATTTAATTATTGCAGGTTTGCATTTAATTTCACAGTTTTTATTCATTTTGATGAATACAGTATCTGTTGTTTTAGTGAGTGAAATGAGTGAATGCATGCTCACATTTATTCTAGAACTAAAGGAACATCTTACTCACAGTTTCTTTTATAATTTCTTTTAAATTGAATTTTTTTAATCAATAATTGAGGGTGAAAAGTAACTGGCATTACTTATTTGAAAAAGATATTTTCTTGTCACTTAAAAAGTAATGCGTTACTTTACTAGTTACTTGGAAAAAGTAATATTATTACAAAACTTGCATTACTTGTAATTCGTTACCTCCAACACTGATTATTGTTGCTATTATAGTAATATAGGATTGAATATACAGAATATATTTAAAATAGCAACTTAAGCTAAATAAAACAAGTGAACTCAAAGAGCATTTCCAGAACATGAAGCGCAGCTGTTAATATGACTGAACATCTGCTAGAAATCAAAGGGATCTGTGTCAGGTGTCATGTGGGGCTGTGGGCGGTGTGGCGTCATGTGCTGGATTACAAACACAAAACAGCAGGCATTCTCACACTCATCTCTGTCATTCCACACTAAACGCAACAGAGCCGCTGGAGAGCACAGCTGGTCAGACCGGTTGAGCGAGGAGATCACCGCAGCTATTCATCCAGAAGTGCTTCAGTAAAACACTCCTGAGTCACACTCCCTCACTCTTTAACACAATGTCATTCCATAAAAGAGAACAATCAAACATAAAAGTAATGTCATGCTGCCTCCCATGCTCATGATTGCCTTATGAAACATGAAGTTCAAGTTTCCAAGTCTGTTTAGAAGGTCTATACTGTACTGTATATTTACTGCTTCCTACAACTGTTATTAGTTAAAAAAGAAGTTTTATATAAAACACCAGATGCTGAAAAATCTTTAATGTGGTATAATAAACTGTAAGGAACTATCAGTCTGTTAGACAATATGACAATTAATGAATATATTCTGTGATGTAAACTGTGTGACTGAACGGAGAGTGGCATATGATCACAAAAGGATTGTCACGAATGTACTTTGGCAACATGGAACCCAGAAATTGCTCATAGTATGGTAAGCCACTAAACCTAAATGAAGTGTCATTGTGTAAATGTACACTGTAAAAAACAATTTGAGTAAACTTAAAATAATTTGTTTCCCTGAAGCTTTAAAAATTTAAGTTGACGCAATTCAAATATCTAAGCTGTCACTTAGTACAACTTAATATTTTAAGTTGACAAAACTTATTTGAGTTGACTGAACTTAAAACTATAAGGCCGCCAGCTAACAAATTATTTTAAGTTGATTCAACAAATAGTTTTTTACAGTGTACTGTATCCCACATTCTAATTTCACCTGAAGTCCTCTGTTTTACTTTATTAATAAAATTTAAGTTTCAAAGCTGCTCATGATTCAAATATCATTTCCATTTGCTTCATATTAAAGAGTTGCCATTATTCCCATGATATAACACGTCGGGGATTACAAAACTCTTCTGAGACTCTTCTCGGTCACGTCTCAATTCTCCAGATACGAGATCTGAATCACGATCCGCTCATGATGGAAAACACGTGCAAATATTTGACTTGGATCTTTCCACAGCCAAACTCTCACATGATTATCAACCAAAATCTGTGAAAATCATTAATTTGGATGTACTAGTTGCACTACTTTAGTCAACTACAATAGATAACATGAACTAACAATGACAAATTTAAAATGTAAAATCGGATCAAAAGGTTGTATCTATTAATATTATTTATTAGACATCAGCAAGCATGAACTAATGAGTAGTTGTATTTTATTTACTAACTAATATTAACAAAGATGAATAAGAACTAACAAATGAATTGCTCACTGAATGCATTAACTAATGGGACTTTATTGAAGAGTGTCACTGAAATGTTCTGTGTAGAGACAGACAAAGCTTATCTCACAACCAAGAAATTAATAACTCAACATCACACTCGTGTAAGACAACAGATCTGATGAGATCAAGAAGAGTTCAGATTTTACAGGTTATTAAAGGACTCTGGCTGTGTGACAATCATTAAAACACACACTACACTCTCAGAGGAGCATTACCAGAGTAACAGCACAACACACACCTCAGCATGACAAACAAAACACAGACAAACAATGCTCTTTAACAGAGAGAAATCACTGAGCTTACCTGTCAGGTGCGCTTGTCATGAACAGTTGAACTGAGTGAGTCTGTCCTACAGCCCGCAGCCACTGACATTCACTGGACTCCACCCACAGCACTGACACACACAGACATCTGGCCTTCCACATAAGATTTGAAAACTGGAAATTTGCCTTGGCTTCACAACACACCATAACAAAACCAACACAATAAAACAACTTTTACAAAAGAACAATAGCAATAATAAATATTAAAAAAAACCCAGAACAAATCAAATAGACTCAACATTTCCCTTTAGCATACACATATACAGTGTTGGGGAAAGTTACTTTTTAAAAGTGATGTATTACAATATTGAGTTACTCCCTAAATGTAACAAATTATGTTACTTACTTTTTAATGAAAGTAATGTGTTACATTACTTTTGCGTTACTTTTTAAATCTGGGCAGGGCTTGCTTGTTTGTTTTTAATATCAAAAGTTATATTTTTGTCAAATGTAAAAGCCTTTTCACAGCAAAAGCCTCAGACTTAGAGCAAAGTAAATCTCCGTCTGTACAGTAGACCACAGAAGAACAAAAGTCAACTCTTCAGTAATAAAAAAGGAAAACAAATGTTCGATTATCTTGAGTAATCTTTGCTTATTAGTATGGATGAATTGGATCATCGAAGGTCTGCAGCAAAAACATTGGTTAATAAAATAGGATTAAATACATAAAGGATATTTGTATTATTGAACATATTTAATTATTGCAGGTTTGCATTAAATTTGACTATTTTTATTAATTTTGAAGAACACTGTATCTGTTTTTTAGTGAGTGAGATGAATTAATGCATGTTCACATTTATTCTAGAACTAAAGTAACATCTTACTCACAATTTCTCTCAACATGGAGACAGGAGAGCTTTTAATCAATAAATGGGGGAAAAGTAACTCAGATATTTTCTTCTCAATTAAAAAGTAATGTGTTACTAGTTACTTGGAAAAGGTAATATTATCACATAACTTGTAATGCGTTACTCCAATATATACGTTCCCATATAGATTCATACATGTTCATGAATTAACAAAACAACAAGAAACCCCTGAAACACAAAAGAAAATGGAATTGGAATGAAAGCAAATGAGAAGCAACACAACAGAATATTTGATAGGACGTCCTGAAATGAGGAAGCATTTCACTAAATCTTAGGTCTTATTTATTAAGCATTCGCAGACCAGTTTAACCAGCTGTCATCTACAGAAAGGCATATGCAAATGAAGCCGATGCTTTCAGCTCCTCTCATGTTCTGGAAAACAGACTCGTTTCACTCAAAAGTCTGCGGGACAGTAACTGACTCTATTACTGTTCGCACGCAGCAGGCTTACGATAGATATTTGTGATCATTTATCTGTCCTAAAGTCAGATAAATACCTAGATAAACACGACACAAAACATTAATTAAACAAATGATAAAGAAATAAACAGATTTGGTTTGGTTGGATCTGCTGGCGTCTCCTGTCTCAGGGTTTACTGTTGTCCTTTTGCATTATTACACACAATTGTTCCTATTTAATACTATGAAGCTGCTTTGACAGATTGTAATCTGTATTGTATATATATATATATATATATATATATATATATATATATATACATAAAGGTGACTTCACCTAGGACAAACAAACAAACCACACTCAATCTGCAGAATCTAACACTGCAGCACTGATTAAACTCATTGTGAGGGTCCTCCCATTTTCTCAGTATTGTAAAAATAATGTCAGGGAGTATATTAATTGACCGTCAACTATGTACACATACCCCTGTATGGTTTGCAATATATTTATGACTTTAATTCACATATACTGTATTCAAATTTGAGTTTAACCTGGTTAGAAAATTACGTGGTTGGTCAGACAAAACCAGCCATTGAAATTATAAATCAAATCTCATCTCTCTCTCTCTCTGGGGAAGACACAGATATTTCTGCATGTGTCTGAAGCTTTCATCTCAAGTGTCTCATACTGTATTCAGGGTGTGTTTTCATAGCTATAGGCCATCGCTTGAGTTATTTTCTCAGAGCATTTCCTGATTTGTGCAGATCAACAATCTTCTGGCACGCACCATTATTGTAATCTATATGTAATCACATGTGACCCTGAAGCACAAAACCAGTCTTAAATCGCAATTTGGACAACTTTAAAGGCGATTTTCTCAATATTTAGATTTTTTTGCACCCTCAGATTCCAGATTTTCAAATAGTTGTATCTCAGCCAAATATTGTTCTATCCTAACAAAGCTTATTTATTCAGCATTTGGATTAATCAATAATTTTACAATTACAATATGACTGTTTTTGTGGTCCAAGGTCCATATATAAGTCATGGCTGATAAAATACGCTTCTGAGAGTTCTTGAGGATCTGCATATTTCATAATTCTGAATGAATAACCCAGATCAGGCAGTGAAGCACAGTGTGAGGATGTTTGACGCAGGAAATATAAAGACTGAACTGCTGCATGTTCACTGAGTGAGTTATTAGCAATCAAAAATCACCATTGATTTAAGGTGATGTCAAATAAAAATTATTTTGTACTTCTTAATTTTGATTTCTCTTTTATTATTATTATTTTATTTTTTTCTTAAAACTTCAAGTATAGGACTTTGGCAACACCAGACATTCACCCAGAGGATGTCCCAACTTTAAATGGATGACTTGAGCAAATTTACCAACCAAACACCATTTGTTACTAAATAATCCATTTAAGTGCTTTAGCACACATTTTTTTCGCTGTAAATTAGTCATTTTCCAGAAATGTCTAAAGATGCTTTTTTCATCAACAGTTGATCCATTAATCCTAGCACTTTCTATTCTGTCCTATTTTTTCTATTTATTAAGATGTGTCACAGCACTTGTTGGATTAATGGATTCTGTTGTCCTCGTTTGTGGATTAATGGGTTTTATTGTCCTCAGCTCATTTGGCTCCTGGCCTGTACCTTTTCTACTCATTTGACTCGCGTCTGGTGCTGAAGATCATAAAGAGATACAGCGGTTCCGCGTCCTAATAAATGCAACTTGTTAAGAAAAAACGGTCAAAAACTGCAGTTTTGGGTGGGGTGGCTCTGCTGCTGCTCATTTGTAAATCGCTGTGGATAAAAGCGTCTGCTACATGATTTAATGATATGATCGTGAACATGCGGCGCCCTCCTCTGAATCCACAGAAATGCTACAATGGAAAGAGCTGAAACCTTTCATGACTTTACTGAGGAGCATTTCTGCAGAATCATGCAAAACTCTTTCTCTAGAGAAAGCAGCACAAGTTTTCTTTGAAATGTGCTTTGCGAGGATGGACTAGAGCACTAGAGTAAATCACAGTGTTATATTTGAACAGATTCCACTTTTGTTCTTGTAAGATCTCGGAGGTTCATCAAGTGTTTCTGCGGAGAGACTCGGAATCAAAGACAATACTGACACTGCTGCATTTGTTTTCACAAACTGATGAATGAATTAAAATAATTTCCTGAAAAAAACTGACCACAGTGTAAAGCAGTATTCAACTTGGAATATGTTTTTGCTTTCTTTTACACATCCCCATAAGTTACACGTGAAAAATATGAGTAGATAGCTTATCCATGAGATGTGACAAGACATCAGAACCAAACAGCACTGAAAACTGAGGGATAATAACTGTATTCCGTAATATATACAGGGTTTGAAATAAACACCCGCTAAATGTGGGTAAAAATCAGTTTTTCAGTTCAGGAACGCTGTCACATCACGAGCCAATTTGTCGGGGTACAGTTCGTGTAGGCTATGTTCACTCACTAAATTATTGGGGAAGTTCATGCAAGTCTAATCTGCGCAGGTTTAGCGCAAATACTGAATTCGTGAGACATCATGACATTATGGAGTATATTGCATAAAATAAATAAAAAACACTCCTACACGCATTCAGGACTATGTGATTAGGTCTGGTCAGACGAAGTCAGTGTGTGTGCGCATTTAGAGTGCATTCTTTCACTGCATGAATCAGTCTAATATGCATGAACAACGATCACATAATGCAAGATATGGGGCACAAAATTTACAGTACAGACCAAAAGTTTGGACACACCTTCTCATTCAAAGAGTTTTCTTGATTTTCATGAAACTTTGCTGGAAGTATCGCCTGGGTCTCTACACATGAACTCCAGCATTGAGAACATTATTTGTGTTCACAGAGTTTACACTAAAAAAAAAGGTTGTGTCCATCTCCGAATGCGAATTACAATTACCATTACATACAATTACCAATTACCAAAAAACATTGAATAATACTTTTCATGTATGAAACTACCTCTTGAAGCTCATCAAGAGAATGCCAAGAGTGTGCAAAGCAGTAATCAAAGCAAAAGGTGGCTACTTTGAAGAACCTAGAATATGACATATTTTCAGTTGTTTCACACTTTTTTGTTATGTATATAATTCCACGTGTGTTAATCCATAGTTTTGATGCCTTCAGTGTGAATCTACAATTTTCATAGTCATGAAAATAAAGAAAACTCTTTGAATGAGAAGGTGTGTCCAAACTTTTGGTCTGTACTGTATATATCTATATCATTTCATAGTTATATCACACAAAGAGTGCCGTTTTTTTCTTAAATAAAATTAGCATGATTGCAAATGTGATTTTGATTTACATAGTCAATAAACAAAAAGATACTTATGTTTTAGACACCATATTGGCTGTTTTTGCTCTGTTTTGCCTACAAAAATTATTCCAAACACAGCCACAGTTTTAATTTCAAATATCAGCATTTAACGTTTTATGTTTAAAATTTTAAAAACATTATTTATGCATTTGTAACTGCTGGTTAAACAGTGTGTGAATACATTTATGGCACCTTAGATGCAAATTTTGTTGATACTGATTTAATTTGTTTGTAACAGCCTAATTGTATTAATTTTATAATTCACTGACTAAATGTAAGAATTTAACTCAAAAGATGATGCACACTTTTAGAAAAAATGCCTTTATAAATGTAAAAATCAATTTAACATTATTGGAAAAGATTATTTTCTATTACTGCAGTGAACTGGCCCCACAGAATATGAAGAATATCAAAGAATTCAGGAGTCCACGCACAATAACACATTCTGCATAATATTGTCTAATTATCTTTATCAATACCGTCACCTATAAAATCCCAGAAAATATTGAGATATTATTTTTTGTCAATATCACACACCCTTAGTACTGACACCAAATGATTTGCAACGGTCGCTTTGTCACTTCCGGTGTAGACAGCCTCAAGCTGTTGGTTGATTTCTGTTTTATTTATTTATTTATTTTTGGCAAGTAGAAGTTATCAATGGCCTGTAACTTGGCTGTTACCAAATTGGCTGGTGAGTGAAAAAGTTAATTTCAATCCCTGTATATATATATATATATATATATATATATATATATATATATATATATATATATATATGTGTGTCTGTCTCAGTACATTTAACAGAAATCCGGAAAGCACACTCTGCCGTGACCAAACCTATAATCAGCAGAAAGAATCAAAAGGCTCAGTTCATCTTTGCAGAGGAGCATGTTGTGTGGACAGTGGAAAACTGGTCCAAAGTTCACTTTGATGATGAAAGCAAATGTAATTTATTTGGGTCTGATGGGAAACATTTTGTTCGGCATCAAACTGAGGAAAGACAGTAGCCTGAGGTCATGAAGAAGTCAGTGAAAAGAGGAAGTGTCATGGTTTGGAGGATGTTTTCTGCAGCAGGAGTTGGGCCTCTTATACAGTGCAGATACATGAATGTAAATGTTTATCAGAACTTCGTTCAGCAACATGCAAGCATCTCCCAATCAGCCTTTTACCCCTATGTAAGACAATGCCCCCTCACACTGTAAAAACGGTAAAGCAGATCACTGAAGTGAAGAACATTGAAATAATGCAATGGCCGACCCAGAGTTCTGATCTAAACCCAACTGAAAATCCTTGGCAAGAAAGTAATGGCTAAGAAACACCCCTTCAGTCACTGAACTATGGAAAAGAGTAGTAGAAGAGTGGACCAAGATCGTTCAGAGCAGCGTGAGACACTAGTGTTGTCCTGCGGCAGCAGATGTGCTGAAGCCATTCAAAGCAAGAGCCTCAACAATTCCTAGTAATTTCTAACAGATGTAACCCTCCAAAATTTTTGTTGTAATAGTCTTTCGTGCTACAGTGGTTCCTGTTTTTTTTTTCTTTTTTTGACAAATGAGGACATCCACAAAAGGAGGTTTTGTCAGGTAAATGTAGGTGAATAAATGTAGGTATTGTCATAATTCACTCGATCAGGAATCATAAGATGCATGTTAATTTTATTGAAGACAAAGTCGGTAACAGTAGCTTCACAGTAACAGTGAATGTGAAAATAAAATTTGACTAATAATGCAAAAAATAATTTGCTATTCTATCATAATAATTTAACAAAATATGTTTTCCTTCATTATTTTTGTCAGATGAGTGTGAATATTTTTTTATTAAACTAGAAATGTTTAAAAAAAGTTCACAGATTTTTTATATAATCATTAAAAATAAATTAAAAATAAGATTAGAACAAATGTGATTATTATAAAGACAAGAGAGACACAGAAATCAACTAATATTAAGTACTGATAATTACATTTGGCTCTCAATCATTTTTGATACTACATTATTGATTATTGATCTAGTGGAGCACTTGTGTCAATCAAACCAGATTTCTGATGATGATTTTATAGATTTGTGAAAGTTATGGATGTTGGGCTCATGTTTCATGTGAAGGTCAGAAGCCACACGCAGGACATGACGAGCCACACGCCTGGACCGAGACCAACAGCTGATGCAGATCCTGAAACACACATACACACACACACACACACACACACACACACACACACACACACACACACACACACACACACACACACACACACACACACACACACACACACATACCATTAGCACTCGACTGATCACATCACAGGTCTGCTATTTTGGTAGTAAATGATGAATCTCAGTGGATCAGAGAGTGGGCGTGGCTTTACCTTGTGCGGTGACTGTCGATACAGACGATTGGCCGGGAGCCGTTGATTGTGTGATGTTGCCCGTGACGCTGACGGTGCCGTTAGTGGAGCTGCTAGTGGAGCCGTTAGTGGAGCCGTTAGCGGTGCTGTTGTTTTGGATGGTGATGGGTGAGGATGTGCTGAGATCGGCTCGGCCTCCATGCAGACCCACGTTCAGTGTGTCTAACTGAGACTGCGGCTGTGAGGCGATCCAGGCCTGAACCACAGGGTCGTTCTCAAACACTTTCAGATCAGCCACGGTTGAACCCATAAGAGCGTGAACATCAGACACACTCAGACCCTGAAATACACGCGTCATAGTCACACTCACATCCATGCGGAGAGGTGAAGTTGTACGTGTGTGTGTGTGTGTGTGTGTGTGTGTGTGTGTGTTTTACCGTGACAACAGGTATGCTAAGGCTTCTGAAGGTGCTGATGTCCATAGTGATGTTAGAAGTGGCCAAAGCCCTCACGTCCTCCACTGGAGCTCCACCTACACACACAAACATTTAAAAAACATCCTTACTGATACATGTTGAGCACAGCTCACTACATGAAAGACCTATAAATCATGTTTTGCAATGTAAACTTCTCTAAGCTTGACACAATACATCTCAATGGACAGCTCCAAGACAGTTTCCATAGTTTGTGACTGATTTTCAGTAGACTTGACTTAGCGTAAGTAATCTGTGACATGTGAGTCATGAGGTCAATTTAGATCGCAGGTTAGTTTTCATGTAATAGTGCAAAGAACGATATCCATTCTATTAGTCTAAATAAATCTGAGATGTTCATTTATGATGCATCCGGTCTCAAATGTAATTGTAAAAGTATAACACACATCCGGCTGCTTTCCGCATGTTTTTTGTGTTGTTTAAGGATGAATACTGCCATACTACTGCTAAAAGCTGAAATTTATGTTTCAGATTGCTCCGTTCATACAAGGCTGCACACTGCTCCCTAGTGGGAAAGTTTGGTACTGCTTTAGCAAACATCACTTCTGTACAAACCCCCATGAGATGTTTGTGTGTGTGTGTGTGTGTGTGTGTGTGTGTGTGTGTGTGTGTGTTTTACCGAGGTATGGGCTGATGAGGTGGAAGTATATAGAGCCTTTACTGCGCTGAGCTCTGAACGAGGAGTTTGCAGTGATGTACAGAACTGATTTCTGCTCATATGAACATGAGGATAAATCCAGACTTTGTGCATTGCTGCACATGAGGAGAGAGAGACAAGAATGAATGAATGAATAAATAAATGAATGAAAGAAGTGAGCTGGTAAATGTGTGTGTGAGCGAGGGTTTGAGTGTGTGTCGCACCTCAGGTCTCCTGATGTAATGCTCTGAAGTGTTGAGATGTTCAGAGCGCAGACGTTGGAGCCGATGACGTTCAGCTCATTAGTGCCTAAAGCGTGACCAGCCACACTCAGATACCTGAGGATCACCTCCTTACTCTACAAAACACACACACACACACACACACACACACACACACACACACACACACACACACACACACACACACACACACACACACACACACACACACACACACACACACACACACACACACACACACACACACTTTTAATAACTTTTACAACACTTTACAGTAAGGACCAAACAGTTAACAATAGCTCATGCATTAACTAACATTAACTTACAATCAACACTACATTTGTTACAGAATGTATTCATCTAAGCTAACAGTAGTTAGTACAAGTACAACTTGTGTTAGTTCATGTTAGCTCAGGTCCATTAAATAATTTACATTTATGCACTTAGAAGAATGTAGAAATTAACATGAACTAATCAAGAAAAAAAAAAACATTCCAAAGCATTTAATCATTTTAGATATGTTATCTACTAATCTGCCCTCCAAAGGCAAAGCGCAGTAACTACACATTTGGTCAAAATTCAGTTAAGGCTTAAAATGGCCTTTGTGACAACTGATTTGTCTTGTGGCAAAGTCTCTTGTTTCATTTTTGTCCCGTTTCAGAGAAATGAGAGTGTCAACATGTTTTCAGTGTTGGCGTAGTTACTGCACTTTGCCTTTGGAGTGCAGTATAGTTACCTAATATTAACAAATGTTAATGCATTAGTTAACATGAACTAGCTAAGAGCAATATGTTTTTACAGCACTAATTGTTTGTTATGTTACTTTACAGTGCATCAACTACTGTTAACAAATAAAACTTCTGACTATAATAATGTCTTTGTACATACTGAGACAAACATGAACTAACATTAATAAACACTGTAGAAGTATTTCCATTGTTATTTAATGTTAATTAGTGTAGTTAACTAATGGATCCTTATTGTAAAGTGTTACCACCCCTGCTGAGAAAAAACCCCAGCTAAAACCAGCTTAGGCTGGTTGGCTGGTTTTAGCTGGTCATAGCTGGTCAGCAGGCTGGTTTTAAAGGGGTTTTGGCCACTCTCCCAGGCTGGTCAGGCTGGGAGATCAGCTAAAACCAGCTACTTCCAGCTTAAACCAGCTAAGACCATCCAACCAGCCTAGGCTGGTTTTAGCTGTTTTTTTTCAGCAGGGACATTCAGTTCACAAACCATGTCCAATGCTGCATTCCAGGCAGGTTTTTGAGTCCGTAAATCACAACTTCAAATCACGACTCACAACTTTGTAGCGTTCCTGGCAAGTTACGTCCAACTGCCTGAGCACATTTATTATTATTATTTTATTATTAATTCGTTTGCAACGTTATATTATCCTAAAGTCTATTTTTCCACCGTGTACTACTTGCATACACACCACACCCGTAAAGGCTGACATTGTTGTTTCGCAGGATATGTGACGTCAGAGCTCGGAACTGGTAGTACATCGATCTAGTACGAGTTCACAGGTGGAAAGTCACGGGTTTGACAGGAGTAGAAGGTTGAAAAAACATGGGTAACGGCTTGCCTGGAATGCGGCATATCTATAGGGATGTCACAGAAACACGTTTTGTCACTGAATACACACACACCTTGTCTTTCTCCCATTCTCCATTGTTTTGGTCCATCAGTGCTGTGAGCGTGTCAATGCTGGTGACGTTCCACATCCTGATCTCATCCACCATGGCTTGCCGTGAAACAGACGCTAGCAGCTGCAGTGTGCTGTCGGACAGACCGGCCGGATACACCTAAAACACAGTGTTCATCAGCGTTACACGGCAATGCTCGCAACACCACTGGGATTACGCGCATCATGGTCTCTATGTGGTTTACTGAAGGCTGAGACTGGGTAGCACTATTAAAACATGTTCTGGCCCAGGTCAGGGCTGGTTATAAGTTACTATTTGACTGAGATTAGGGCCAGTCACGGTTCGTGTCTGTAGTCCAGATCCGGGCCACACCAGGGCCGTGATTCTCTGCTGCATTTGGGCCGGGTGTAACTGCTTGTTTGGCCCAGAGCTGGCCCAGACATCAATTTGCTATGTGGAAAGTTCACTCGCCTGCTTTAGCTTGTTCAGAATGATTCTCTGGAAATCATTGTCATCCACTTTCTCCGTGACGGCGGCCAGGTTATCTTTGAGGACCCTGACGGTCATACAGGCATCAAACTGGGATACGGTGTAGCCGAACGGGAACGAGGCATCTGCGATCGTGGCTTCTGTGATGTTGCCCGCAGTGCAGTCTGTCCGACACAAACATCAACACCGTCAAACAATCCTTTAACAGCTACAGTATGATGATGCAAAAATGAAACACTCCTCACATAGTGCCACAGAGTTTCTGTTACAAGCCAGCTATTATTAGGACCCAGTTTAAGCATCCTGGTTTTCCTCTTATTATCATTATTCTACTTTATTCTGTCACTGGCTTTCTGCCACAATAATAATAATAAAAAATGTTTGGCCTAAACTCGAGCTTTATACATTCCTAAGATTATCTGAACTCCATATGCCTTTTTAATGTTTTATACTCAGTTATTTATATAAATAATCTTGGATTTTCAAAACATTTGAACCAATCAAGTACCAAAAACAGTTTCATAGATAGCAGACAGGAGGTCTGACTGTATCTTCGCCATGATTTGAGGTATTAAGACAAAACTTGTAGCCTGTCATTGTCTTAATTTCATGTCAAAAGTTATAAGCAATAATGCATCCATTTCTAGTTGGCTCCATCTTTGCGATTTGCAGCTATTAATCTTATATTACTTATATAAATGAGCATCAATTTAATGACACATCATCTTAATGCTAAGTGTACAACTTGAAATATATCACCATTCTTATATGTCGTTGTGTGTGTGTTTTTACCTGCAGAACGCCTGATTCTGCTTCGAGCGTCTAACTCAGCGTTGCAGTTTTTAAAGAGTTTCTTTAGTTTCGGCTTCTCAGTGTTTCTCGTCCTCAAAAATGGCATGAACACCTTCAAGTACTTCCTCTTTGCAGACTGTAACATACAACACATGAATAAAGCCACCATTCACACACCTGGAACAAATGAGGACAGGAGCGAGTCAGAGAATAAGCGCTCGTACCGCACTGAATCGGCTCCAGAAGGTGTTAGTGAAGTACAGCGGCAGGATGTCGAGGCGCTCCAGCATCTGCTGATCCCAGCCAGAAGCGCTTCTGAAACACACCTCATAGCTCTCACTCATTTGCTCAATGATACATTAGGTGAGGTTCATTTTACATCACTTTACACAAAACAAATTGCTTCACAGTAATAAACACACTGCTTTAATGTGATTAGAGTTAAAAAAAAAAAAAAAACATTATTTAAGGGTATATTCACACCAGAAAAGTCTACTAGTTCACTAGCTTTGGTCCGGACCAAATACAATGTTGTTGTTTTTTTTGCAAGTGAACCAGAATTTGTAAACAAAACCACACGTGTGCTAAAGTCATCCATTCGTTGGTTCATCCATTCAACTGCACCAGAGTTCATTTGGAACCAGACCGAGATGAACACCTCTTCAGCTGGGTCTCGGTAAGGTTTGATGTTTGGTCTGCAACCAAGTGCGATTTCTGTATTCACACCTGCCCAAAAGATCCAACCAAGGGGGAACCAAACTTGAGTTCGTTTGCGTGACACTAATAATAAACCCTTTTCTGTCAGATAATACAGTTTTCTGATGTTTGGTTTATATCACTAACTCTAACGACCAGAGTGGCTAAACAATGAACAAAGAGACTTTTCTCACCCGTACACCGTTTCTCCTGAGAGCAGCAGTGTTTGCACAGCGCTGATCTGAGTGTCGGAAAGATCGCGGCAGTTTTTCAGGCTCTCAATGATGGCTGGATCAGAGTTTTGGATGTAGACGGGGTCGAGTGTGCAGGTCAGGTTACCCAGAACCTCCACATGGTTTTTGCTTAGCCTTTGACCCGAAATACCCTACGACACACACGCAACATATACACGTTTACAAGAGTCTGGGGTAGAAAGGGAAACCTTGTGTGTGTTTGAATGTGAGCTCCTTACCAGACAGTTTCGTGCATTGTTGAACAGAGTCTTCTGTTTATCAAGGACACTGGAAAGAACGGAGTAATCTGCGGTGCCCACTGCACTGAAATACGAGCGGCAGTTCGCCTTCTCCACCTTCTCATAGCTGACCGACAAACATCAACAAATTACCACAAAAGAACAAGCAAAAAGATGGACAAACCAAACAACAGTTGACCACAAACAAAAAAAAATCAAACAAACACTCTGAAAAAGGAAAGTTAGGAATCAAGACTAAAGCATTTTTATTGATCATTTTTAATAGTAATATGTGTTTACTTCAGTAATGACCATTTCTGCTGTCCAAGAGCGCAACATACGAAAGTGACACTCGTTTGTTTTTTTACCTTGGATAATTACCTTATTTTCATTTGCAAGGTACTCACTTGTAGTAAAGCAGCATGTCTGAAGGCAAATCTGTGAAGCTTGGCGAAGCCTCGTCTTTCATGTAGTTGTACATGCACATCAGCTAGAAAACAACAATTATAGGCTTTAATTGTAAACCTCACGAGCGCATACATAAATACTGAGCAGATAAAGTAAGGTGTGTACCTGATTCTCTTTCAGCTGGACCTTTTGTCGTCCTGGCCGTTGTCTGCAGGATTTCACCAGCTGCTTGACCTTCGGGTCGGCGAGAGTCCGGGCTGATGTACAGGTGAAACCCTGCAGCAGCGCTTCAGACATCCTGCAGAGAGAGACAAACACACACACAAACACTCATTAAACACCGGCTGTATGAATCGTTTCTGTACTGTCCGTTTAAGAGCAGAAGTGTGATGAGAACCTTTCTGAGTAACTTACTCATCAGTGTCCTTACTGACACTCGCCACAGAGCCGAACAGCATCACGGCCTACAGTATGACAAAAAAATCAGCCCGGGGTATAAACACACAAACAGACTTTGAAATTGATCCACATTACTAATTGAAACACTGGTTTAACTATTGTTGAAATACCATGCATTTTTCTTAATCAGACTCGTGAAAAGACTTTTTAGAAAGTCCACCATTTTA
Organism: Garra rufa; assembly: GCF_049309525.1. Classification (NCBI taxonomy): domain Eukaryota; kingdom Metazoa; phylum Chordata; class Actinopteri; order Cypriniformes; family Cyprinidae; genus Garra; species Garra rufa. The sequence goes on along the minus strand of NC_133366.1, from coordinate 2,619,411 downwards.
GAAAGACTTCAAAGGTTTCCATGCAATATTTTTTAGCTACAATAAGGGTTTTTAGTGACATCTGACAGTAAGCTCCAATTAGTAAGCATTCGTTAATGTGTTAACTAATCCTAACTAACAATGAGCAATACATTTGTTACATTATCACTGTTAGGTAACAACATTACAGCTGTTTATTGTAAGTTCAGGTGCATTAAAAAATGTCATATCTATACTAGGGAACACTATTCACAATTAACTAGTTGCTTAGTAGCATGCATATTACTAGCATATTGGCTGTTTATTAGTGCTTATAGGCACATAATAATGCCTTAATCTGCATGACCATATTTTGGATCCCTTAACCCTACACCACACTTAAACATAACTACTACAACAACTACCTTACTTACTATCTAAAAGCAGCCCATTAGGAGTTTATTGAGGGAAAACTCTTAGATAATTGTGAATGTGTTGCCCAATATAAAGTAGCAAATGTTGAAGTAGACTTTAAGTTTAGACATTGCTGTAAAGGTACTTTTTGTTGTTAGTTCATGTTAACTAATGTAGCTAATTAAAAAATAACAAGATTTTTCATAGTAATGATTTGTGGTAAATTGCGTGGGAACCAGTGGAGGCCAAATTTGACCCGAACGTAGGAACAATCGCAGCGAGAGGGTTTAGAGCTTGGGGATTTTTCCTCTTTCATCATCATTAAAACACTTGATTAGCACAGGTTATATGAAATAAAAACAACAACAAAAGAAGCAGAGAAATGTCAGCACCTGCTCCTGTTTCCATTGCTTCTGGTTGATCAGAGTGACATTCACAGACTCCTGGGGGATCAACAAGACGCGCGGGATCGAGCCAGCCAATGCATCCGGAACGTTCTCGATGACTTTAGTTTTATCTATGGACACAATCTGAGGAAAAAGAAGATGAGAGAATCTGAGAGAAGGTTCAGATCTAGAGGTGACCATTACTTGGCTAAACACAGACCTTCATGACATAAACCAGCTGCAGGATGACAGGCGCTGAGACGATGTTGCTGATGAATGTGGGGTTTTGGGATATGGACAGGAGCTCTGAAGATTTCATGCTGGAGATGGTTTGCGCTGGAACGCCCTTGACGAGTGTCCCGAGAGACAGGAGGGAAGAGCCGGTGTCAATCTGAAAAACAGCCCGAAGTTTGCTGGTTTAATAATTTAGAAATGTTGTCCTAAGTTTTTTCTATTGTATTTCAGTTCAACAGTTTAACAGGAATGACACTGTAGTGTAGTGTATAGCAGAGCTTTTCTGTGCCTGTGGTATTTAGCTCCAACTCTATCCCGGGGCAACTAATCAAAGTCTTTAGGATGACCTGAAAATTACAGGCAGGACAGCTGCCTGTGACTGAACTTTGTCTGTTAGAGCAGAGCGGTTAAGAGCATTCCAGGTCTAATCTATAGTAAAGGGGTAGGCACGTTTGGTCCTAGAGAGTGTAGCTCCAACCCTCATCAGTCTGTAGCCGTACTGATCCTGAAGACATTGATTAGCTTGTTCAGGCGTGTTTGATCAGAGTTGCAGCGGTTCTCCAGGACCGAACTTGCTTTTGGTATAGTGTCGAATGTGAAGGGTAGCAGGTAGGAAAAATGTCATTTAGACTCACTGGAAAGTCAGACTTGATGAGAGTCTGTACGACTGCGTTAGCTTGGCCCTGATTCCAGCCGTCGACGGCGCTGAGAGTCGACAGCGCGCCCTTGATGACATCAGAGGAGGCGGAGCTTATCTGAGCCTCCGTCAGGCCCACACTCTGGCTGCCGAGCAGCTGAATGGTGCTGGAGGAGAGCGAAGGAAGATTGGCGGCGAGAGCAGAGGTGATCTGAAATGAAAATGAAATAAGGTCAACTGATCAATGAATTGACTGACTGACTGACTGACTGATTGATTGATTGCTCACCTCAGGGCTCTCTGTTCCATTACAGAATACGTTGATCCGCTGGATGAGCACTAAACTTTCTTCTGCTCCTAGAAGCTCGAACGCAAATGATGGGATTCCACACAGGAACTGACCTGGGAGACTGCAGACATGCACACAAACAGGCATGTGAATACAGCTGTGTGCACTAGTGCTAAGTAGTTGTTTTTACATTTGCTGAGGTTTAGACATGGTTCATGTTGGTCAAAGAGGCCAGGCCACTTTCAGAATGGTTTAGGTTAGAAGGGATACAGCTCTGGCTACTGGGCATGCACACATTAATCTAACATTATTTTTGTCACACTGTACAACAATAATACTGTTTTTGTATAATAGTAAGGACTAAGCTCAGGATTGGGGTAGATATAGACATTGATAAAACACAATCTAATAGGTAGAAAAATTTATTTCATTGTTAGTTTCCGGTCGGACCTGTATCCCTTCTAGCCACAACCTTTCAGACCAGATGCGTACCGGATGGGGTTGAAGGATGGGTTCTGACTGTACAGCTGTGTAATGTAGTAGATTCCTACGCTGGACTGGATTGTCAGCGTGTTGTTGAGCAGCTGAAGATTTTCTGGGTTTTCCAAAAAGACACCGATCTACAAAATAAAACAAGAGTGCTGTTACTGGAAAGTTCAGATATGCATGTTTGTGTGTCAAGCCTATGTAGTCAATTTTGCAAAATGCATAAATTATTTATTAATTTAGCAGATGCTTTTCTTCAAAGAGACTTGACATTGAGAATACACCATGCAAATCTTCATGAAGAGGCAAATAAACACAATAAGTGCTCATAATACAAAGTTTCAGACAATGTTCAGATTAGTACAAGCTAGAACAGGGAGGAATTAAGGAAGGGTGAAAGCAATTTTCTTAGTAGGATGCAGTCAAATATTGATGGGTGAGTTTTCATCTGTCTCTTAAATATTGTCAGGGATTTCAGCTATAAAGCAGCTCCACAGAAAACAACTACGTCATTATTGAGTTAAGTAATAGTCAGTGCCAGAACATCTATCAAAATGACTAATTGATCAGTTTCTTTTAAACCCCAACTAAGCAAGACAATGGTGAAAGTGGCAAGAACCTAAATTCCACCAGGTGACAGAAGCAGTGTGTTTGTTACCTGGCTAGACGACACAAAGGAGTTGAGGTCAGACACATTGACGTATCTGATGAAGACACCAATGTAGCTCACAAGCCAGTTTGTGGAGTTCAACTGAGGATTGGAGGCATCATAGCAGCGTGGTGAGCCACCTGCACACACACACACACACACACACACACACACACACACACACACACACACACACACACACACACACACACGATTTAAACGTACACACATGAAACTCGAAAAACTAAAAACCACATTTCTTTTCACAATTCTCCCACGATTTTACTTTTTAAAATTATATCCATTTGAACAAATTAATGTAAATGATTCAATTGTACAGACTTCTCTTGTTTCATTACTGGATGAATCAGCATTTCTTAACAAACCTCTTGAACAAATGATTCAATGACTGGCATAACAATGTAATCAATATAATCTTTATAAGAAGCATAACACAAGTTAGCGCCGGTGGCCTTGTGGGCAGTGTGCTGACATCTGGCGTGATTGTGCTTCGGGTGTCCCGAGTTCGAATCTCGCCTCGTGGACCTTTCCTGATCCCATCCCCATCTCTCTCCCACTCATTCCTGTCATATCTTAACTGTCCTATCACGAAAAATGCAAAAACGCACACACACATCTCTAGACCTCTGAAACACAAATATAAGGTACATATTCTTACCATTTGTGAGATACACTTTTATGGAGCTGTAAACATCCTCTGGGGTGAAATCAGTTTTGGAGAAGTTGTAGTTGTTTCCAAAAACTGAAACACTACACACACAGACAATTGCTAAGCATGAAGCGAGACACTGATGTAGAGGCATTTAGTGATGTGTAAGCACTCACAGTTTCCTGTAGGGAAGACAGGCGGCACCGCTGAGTTGTGCGGGGCTGATGAGCGACAAGCTGAGCAGAGGCAGGTATCGCACAAGACGACGGTCGAACCACTGATCCACCTCAGACTGGATCTCCAGCTTCAGAACACGAGGCCAGACACAGGACAACACCTGCCGGGCCAAACCCACAGATCCCAGTGGCTCCTGTGGGACAGCAAGACACAGATAGCTTAACACAAAGACTCTGAACTGCAGAGAGAAATCTTTCTAATTCTAAACTTCCTTCAGAACAATATAAAGACACCATATTTGTGTTTAAAACAAGTACTGCACCGTTAATACTCATCAGGCAACTCATTATGATTCTGCTCAGTAAGCAGCTACTCTCACAAGGGGCCATTCGCACAGCACATAATTTTCCATTTAACTATTGCACTCCAGTCTTTTGCAATATGTCTAACACATGACACAGAGCTAATGTCAAAAGAATTTAAGCTTTTAAAAAAGATGTCCCGAGACCCTTGTGTTTTCACATGAGATCTGACTAAAGGCTGGAATACACTATATGGTGTCTTCCCAGCCTTTTACCATGATTTGCAACCTAGTTACAAAAAGACAGAGGCAGTCCGCAGGTTTAAGGTAACAAAGACAATCGTGTAGTGATGGATTTTAGCTTCATTCTGAAAATGTATGATGTGTAGCACTTTCAAATCTGTTTAGATTAAAAGATTAGAAAAAGATTTAGATTAAAACAATATGAAATCTTTTGTTCACATTTTTAGTACTGAATAACATGAATAGGATTCTTAAAATCTTTCAACTCAATCCATTATCTTGATTTTTTCCCCACTGAGCTTGTTGCAATAAACTATATCCACACACAAAGTAAATGTGATCTCGGAGGGCAACATAACTGTGCCGTCTTCACTTCAGGAGTAAGCCTATGATGTAAGCACACTAGGTAGATGGCTAGTGTGTGCTGGAACACAACTTGGTGGCATCTGAAAGACCTACCGTCTCCAGATAGAGTGCGGTCTGGTTGTACTGGCTGAGCAGATCGCAGAGTCCTGACCCATTTCCGAGGGTCTGTGGTGCGTTCAGAAACTCGCTCAGCTCAGAAGTAGAGATGGAGCCCAGCAACTACGAGAGGAAACATACAGATCAGAAGGGCTTTGACGGAAAGTGATCAAGCAATTGAGGAACGCTCATGTACCTCAGGCCTCCTTTCCACAGGGATCAGAGACTGGAAGGTGTTGAGGTCTGGAAATCCAAACTGGAGGAAGAAAGACTTGAGGAAGATGTAGAAACTGCCACTGACATAACAGTGAAGAGGAGCATCTACAGGAACATACAACATGAATAACTTTAAGGAGTTGTTTATGAAATATATAAATCTATCATAAAAATTCACTTAAAAAGCCATGGCAAAACATATGTACACACACACTTGTGTGCACTTGTACAGATATCTTTGTGAGGGCCGTTTTGAGGTTTAGACCATCAGAGTGAGAACAAAGGGAGTAAAATAAGGACATTTTGGCCGGTCCCCACTTTCCGAGACCCCTTTAAAGGCCTGTTTGAGGGTCAAGACTAGGTTTCAGGGATTAGGTTATAATTGGGAAAAGGTTAGGTTTAGGGTAAGAGTTTGGGTCGGGCACTTAGTCCTGATGGGTAGGGTTAGGGTGAGGAGCTAGAGATTGCATTGTGTCAATGTATGTCCTCACAAAGAAAGATGTTCAGGGTTGTGTGTGTGTGTGTATGTTTCACCTGTGAGTAACTTTTGGATGTTGTTATAGATCTGACGTTGTGTGTTTTCCTCCAGAGCCATTCTTTGAGAGTCCAGCACACTGACACTGCATCACAAATACACACACATTGTTTTACTCTGCATATATGTTGTTGTCTGTGTTTATTGTCCATGTTTACTGTTGTCTTTATTACTACGTGTCACTGTGGCTTCCTATAGGAACTATGGGTAACACTTTTAAATAGGTAATTCTATTCTATATTCTATTCTAATTCTTTCAACTGAGCACTATTACTTACTGATTCGTTTAATCAGAATGGCTTGTTAGTTAATAGGAGTTACTATAATGTTAATAGTGCATTAGTCATTTGTTCCTGTGTAGTTATTCATTAATGACAGAACCATATTCTAAAGTGTTATCATATATTCTCTCTACAACTGAGCTATATGTACGGAGCTTATGTAAAACACAGTCTCTTACGCCTCCTGTTTAACGCTGCAGCCTCGAGCCCTGATGATGTCAAAATACACCGTAACGCTTGCTGAGCCCAAAGCAGACAACAGCGGCTTGAGTCGAACCGTGAGCCAGATGGACAGCTCTGAGTCACTGACTGAAGGAGACGACAGAAAGCCTCGCGCAAACACTGTCTGCAGGAAGGCCTGCTTCACCTCTGCAGAGTAGCCCGGTTTACTCGCCTGCACAGAAGGCAAAGACAAGACCAGATTGAGGCAAGAGGATAGATGCAGACAAAAATAAGACAAACAAATGACGAGGATATTCATTAAAAAAAAAAAAAAACATACTTGGATGTTTGGAGAAAGAATATCAAAAAACTCTGAAAGCTGCTGGGTTTGAACTGCATTCATCACAGTCTGAACATCTTTTGGTCCGCTGAGGCGTGACGGGTCGGAGCAAAGCTCAGCTGCCTGGGATAGGGTTAGAAGCTCTGCAGCCTCGACCTGAAAGAGAGACAGAGAAAAGAATTAAGAGAAAGAACAGATCAAATAAAGACGTTACTACAGGAAAACAGTCACCCAGCAATTACAGCAAAATTCATCTTTTCAAAACCAGATACTAATGAATATAATCAAAGATTATCCACATACTGTATATATATATTTTTTCGTCATACTGTTTTAAAACACACACAGACACAAGCATAATTACATATACATACATACATATATACACACACACACACACACACACATACACACACACACACACACACACACACAGGGATTGGACAATGAAACTGAAACACCTGGTGTTTATATATATATATATATATATATGCATGCATACATACATACATACAGTGAGGTCAATAAGTATTTGATCACCCTGTGATTTTGCAAGTTCTCTTACTTATAAATCATGGAGGGGTCTACAATTTTCAGCATGGGTGCATTTCTACTATGAGAGACAGAATCTAAAAATAAAAATCCGGAAATCACATTGTATGATTTTTACAATTTATTTGTGAATTACTGTGTCAATGTGTACAATATGATTTCCGGATTTTTATTTTTTGATTCTGTCTCTCACAGTGGAAATGCACCTATGCTGAAAATTGTAGACCCCTCCATGATTTCTAAGTAAGAGAACCTGCCAAAACACACCGTGATCAAATACTTATTGACCTCACTGTATATACATATACATACACACACACACACACACACACACACACACACACACAAAACCGAATATACCAAAACATTCTAAAATTATTTTAATGTAATTAAACAAGTTATAAATATATTAATTAATTATACGGTATATACGGTTAAATAATTTATTAATATAATTTATAAAAATGCAACAACCAATTTCAGGAATCTGCAAGCATTTCAACGCATTTTAACCTTGATTACATAGGTTAATGAAAAGACAATCTATTATAATAAACTTTATGTATCTCTTTATAATGCTTTATACATAAAGGCTTTAAGTATAGTAGCATATAGATTTTTATTGATTGATTGATCATTATTCATTTGAAAATGTAGTAAAAATTGTGTGTCTGAGTATGTGAAGGAGTTATAACAGCACACAAACCGCTGTCTCTCTGCTTACCCCATTAAAGTCTCTTTTTAAGTTGATAAAGTCAGTAAAGTTGGCAAAGATGCGGAACTGTCCGAAGTTTTTCAGCAACCAGTCAGAGTCACTGTTAGTACTCAGCACACAGGAGTTTCCTGAAAATATCAGAGACACATTATTTAACACTTGTTACAAGCGCACACACTCACACACACACACACACACACACACACACACACACACACACACACACACACACACACACACACACACACACACACACACACACACACACACACGTTACCTTGGTTGGGCTGATGTGAGAGATAGGCCTGTATGAAACTGTAGACATACTCTGTCTGAATCGGTGTGAGACTGTTGAAAACGTCATCACAGCCTTTCATGCTACAAGCACAGGAATAAATCAATCACTGGATGTCAAACACAAAGTTCTCCAGACATTGCTGTGGAGAAACTAAACCTCTGCACAACTCAGAACAGACACTCTCTCCATCAGAGACACACACATACCAAACAGACACTAAATAATATTAGTTATGGTATAATATTATCATCTGGAGACAGACTGATAAACCTTACATGCGTAAAGATAGTGTCCGCTTTTCCCCACTGTTGTCACTTAAAACAGCGTATAAATATGGTTCTCACCAACTTAGCCTTAATTATCTTTTAGGAACTAGAGTATTAATAAAGACCTATTTATTTTAGCCATTTCAGTTGATAATTTCCCTTACAGAGACATCAGCTAATCAGAACAGTGGGTGTTTACTTTGAAGCGTTTCAGTCACAAGCTCAATGACCAAGTGGAAACTTTTTCCAAACAAACATTTCTAAAAACTAACCTGAACTTTATCAAATAACATGGTCATTTTAGAATTAAAAACCATGGTCCTTACTAATGCACTAATGTGGCTTGTTAATTAAGTAGCGTTTCATAACGAGGAATTTCAACCATTCATGTGACGTTTTAAGGAGCATATGCACACTCTAATGATTCTTGCAAAGTGAAAGCCCTAGAAATGATTGACTGACCGAGGCATCGCACTGACAATTGAACTAAACTAGAGACACTAGGGTTCAAAATAGCTGCTCCACACTGCCCTAATAACAGTGCTAGTAATATTTAGTTTTAGCAGATTTTTGAAAATGAAAGGTGCCTGCTATAAAAAAAAAAAAAAAAAAAAAAAAAAAAAAAATCGACCAATGCTCACATTTCTCTGTAAGAATCACAGCTGATGGTCCTGGGGATAACAGAAAGGCTATCCGGACTGATCCCAGGGAGAAATATATGCAGGTAAGTTTGGAACCATAAAGCAAACGTCTGCGGCTCAAACATTTCGAATTTGTTGACCAGGTCCATCAATGTCATGTTCAGAATGATGCTGCTCACAGCAGTGCTGATACTTGACACGTTTCTCTGAAAATAAAGCACAACACTGAAATGTCACAAATAGCTAAATATAGAAAAGATCAAACTTATAATGTTCTAGTAAAGCCCTTATGGACATAGACATTCAGCTATCACTGTAGATGAACTGAGACATTTTGAATGAAGAAACAACAAACACATGACTGCAACAATATATGGTTTATCTTGTGTTCTTCAAGTCCTCTCAGTTATTTTCATAAGAATAAAATATATTTACAAAGGCTAATCATCATAGCCTTTATCAATGTAGAGAATAATATATTTATTTACCTGAAACAAAATTTATTTAAAAAAAAAAAAAAAAGAAATTTTATTTAAAAAAAATATCCATAATGCCTTAGACCGAGAATGTGCCGCTGTTCTTGAGCAGCACGTTCTCGGTCTAAGCCATTAGGGATAAACTGCATTTAAAAAAAAATGAATAAAATAAAAAGACTAACCTCCTTGCTGACCTCCACAAATGTTTCAAAGAATTTCTCTAGCTGCTCCTTATCTGGGGATTTTAGGATGCTGCTCAACACCTCCTTCACCACGGTCACATTTTCAAGAGCACCGGTGGATGGATCCAAAAGCAGCTCTGCTTTCTGGTCAGGTGACAGGGTTTCCAAAGCTGCCAGCTGAGGTGAACAAAACCCCAACACAAAACAAACAACACATGGCTGTTGGAGACTTTCTCTCTTTTCAACGATATACAGAAGAAGAAAAAACACTAAAGAAAAACAAAAGAAAACAAACAAAATCGCTGCCAGCCAAAGCTGTGTGACAACAGAAACATAACAAAAACAGGCCTTTTACCCCGCTGATGTTCAGCTCCTTGAGGTCTGTGTAATTGGCCACCTTGGAGAATGGACCCAGGTTGATGTCAAGCCACTCAGCATCACTTCCGACGTCCTTTCTGCAATCTGTTTTTCAAGATAGGAGTGGAAGATCATCAGCCTGCGTTGGTGCGTCGACACACAAAAACCCTGACCTGTCAGCTTAAACAAAACCAACAACGCACGCAACCCGGCAACAGAGAGGTGCCCGGGAGAGCACGTCCTGGAAGGTCTACCTGGACTGTTGAATTGGGCGGCAAATTCCTTCAGGCGCTCCACCAGAACCCTGGTTATCTCCTGCGTCCTGGTCAATGTCATTTCGGGGAAAACATCTCCCAATCCCTCAACGCTGCAACAGAAAGGCACAGAGGGGTGATAAGGCGGGCGTGTCAATGCATATCGACAAGCTTCCTTTCTCCACATTCAGGCACTCACATCACATGGTAGTTGGTGCAGTTGACATCAGCTGTGACCTTAAGCAGCATTTCTGCTGTGAAACTGGGGAGGATAGGGATGAGCTTCCCGGTGAACCACACTTCCCAGTCATGAGCCACAAATTCCTGCAGCTTCAGTTCAATGACTACAAAGGTTCGGTCCATCATCACGTCTCTTACAGCAGGGGAGATATCAGGAATCTACAGGGACAAAAGACCGGGAGTGTAAACGGCACTGCATGAATCTAGCGTTCTGCGGGCTATTCCGTGGCTTCCACACGGCCTCCGTCAGACCGTTTGACTTGCCTCAGAAGTTGTGGTTAGCGCGGTCAGAAACTCCTCCACGTTCTTAAAAGCGTTGCCGTCCTCCAGGCGGTCAAACACAGCGTCGATCTGATTGGTGTTGTTCAGCGCTCCGGAGCTCAGTGTCACTTCAGCTACTTGGCTAGGGCTCAGCAGCGCCAACGATTCAAACTGAAGCACAACATGGACAGCAGATGTTATGTCACAGATGAGGCCGTACGTGTAAAATAAAAAAAAATACATTCATAAAATAATGACAGTTCACATGGGCTACTGGAGCAAGCCAAAGGTTACTCACGCTGGAGAAATTCTCATTCAGCATTTGCAAATGCTCCAAGGTAGCGTAGACGGAGAAGTTGCCAAAGTTCTTCTCCAGCCAGTCAGCGCTGCTCGTAGTATTGGCAAGGCAGGCAGGATCTGGAATGAACATTGGGGGAATTAAACAGAACAGCATTGTACTGGTGAAACACTCGTGACAAGCCGAGACGCTGAAGGATGCCTAGGGAACTACAGCATGACGGATGGCAACTCAAGACAGAGATGGGCATAAAGTACCTGTTAGGTCATCTCTCGAGAGGAAGGGATGGACAAAATCAGTGAAGACGAGCCGTTGTTGCTCCACCTCCATGAGGGACGCTTGATGACTCAGAGCCTGCACCCTAATTGGGGAAAGATCGTCGGCCGTTACGGATCGCTCAACTTCACTCCCGTGAATACCACTTCAGGACTTCCAGAACACTGACAATACTTACACAACTTGGTAGGTGTCACAACTGAAGTTCTTAATGCTAAGACAGGACAGGAAGTCCCCGGAGACTGCTGGCAAGAATGGTCTCAGCCTTCCCTGGAACCAGTCGGCAATGAAGCGGACATCTGTCAGCTGTGCTGCGCTGAAGCTGTTGACTTTCACCTCTCCAATGGCATCGAGAGCATGGGAGTCAGGCTGATGGTCACTGAGGTTCTGCGAAAAGCAAAGGGACACATCTCAGTGTACAGCTCAGAGTCAGCACTTCATCTCCTGTTCCCGAAAGCAGGGGCGTCACTTACTTTGCTGGAGTATGCTGACAGAGCTACCTCCAGGGCTCCCGCGACTTTCTGGAAGAAAAGCTTCCACGTTCCCACGCTGGTCACGCTGCTCGTCTCCTTGCAAGTCAGCAGCTTGGCGAGGTCGTCAGAGGACAGAGATGATGCAACCTTGAAAGAAGTGGACAGATTTGTGCAGTCAGAGAAGCGGACTCTTTGCAAAGACCGGTGCATTCAGGTGCACCGTTCATGGAAAACTTACCAAAGAGCAGGCATATTCAGAGATGTCAAAGTTGCACAGCTGAACAGAGGAAGGAACCTGGCTCCCAAGTCGACTCCTGCAGGGCACAAAAAACATGTTATCCATTTTCACCACTTTAAAGCCCATCTCTGTTCTCAGCAGGCACCAAACCGATACTCACCTGTCGACACTTTCACACAGCCTCATCTCTGCAGACACGAGAAAAACAAACAAACAAACAAACAAACAAACAAACAAACGGACAAATGATGAGGTGGAGAACATACAAGCTATGGCACAATTTTATCACAACTTGATCAAATTCCATCAATCGCAAACTAGCATCCTGCGTTCTGACTCACCATCCACTAATGTCTCTTTGCACTGGTGAGAAGGAAGACAAAGCAAGGAAAGATAAGAAAACCGTTATGTACAGCTTCTATTGGGCTTCAACTTTATTCATCATAACCCATCTACAACAATAAGGTACTTACGAAACCGACAGGGCGAGGAGCCGTGCAGCCTGAGGGGAAAAAAAAAAACAAGACAAATGAGATTTGTGTCAATGGATGGCCACATGCAAATAGATTACATTCGCACAAATTGGTAAGAACTTATTTTGCTTGACCAAAGAACAACACTGCATTCTTTACGAATTTGAGGAGCCCTGGTCAGGCCATACCTTCTGGTGGTGACTGTCGAAGTTTGTCTATGCTTGACTTCAGCTCCACCCCAACTTCAGATGGGAGGGCCGCCAAAGCGCTCTCCAGGCCTTTCAATCTGTGGAAACGTGCAAAAAATGGAAGATCTCAACATTTACTTCTACTCACTGAAAAAGACAAGAAACCAAGGGAGCCAGATTCTTTACACTGCATTGTAAGAGTCACAGGTGAGGTTGCCGGGGATCACCACCAGAACTGAAGGACGGAAACTGGCCAGCAGGACCACGAGATTGATTTGGAACCACAGCTCGTAGTCACTGGTTTGGAAGAGAGGGAATTTGGGAGCCAGAGCCGTCAAGGTCAGGTTCAGAATTGCGTCCCGGACGTCCGCGTTGGCGATGTAGGTGATGTTTTCCTGAGAGGGGAGGGTGGGGAAAGGGACATCTTTAGGACCACAATAGGACCTACTAACATGGCCTGCTTGTTCTCGAGCAGCACGTTCTCGGTCTGATCCATTAAGGATAAATTGCATATAAAAAAAAATGAATAAAATAAAAAGACTAACCTCCTTGCTGACCTCCACAAACGTTTCAAAGAATTTCTCTAGCTGCTCCTCATCTGGGGATTTTAGGATGCTGCTCAACACCTCCTTCACCACGGTCACATTTTCAAGAGCACCGGTGGATGGATCCAAAAGCAGCTCTGCTTTCTGGTCAGGTGACAGGGTTTCCAAAGCTGCCAGCTGAGGTGAACAAAACCCCAACACAAAACAAACAACACATGGCTGTTGGAGACTTTCTCTCTTTTCAACGATATACAGAAGAAGAAAAAACACTAAAGAAAAACAAAAGAAAACAAACAAAATCGCTGCCAGCCAAAGCTGTGTGACAACAGAAACATAACAAAAACAGGCCTTTTACCCCGCTGATGTTCAGCTCCTTGAGGTCTGTGTAATTGGCCACCTTGGAGAATGGACCCAGGTTGATGTCAAGCCACTCAGCATCACTTCCGACGTCCTTTCTGCAATCTGTTTTTCAAGATAGGAGTGGAAGATCATCAGCCTGCGTTGGTGCGTCGACACACAAAAACCCTGACCTGTCAGCTTAAACAAAACCAACAACGCACGCAACCCGGCAACAGAGAGGTGCCCGGGAGAGCACGTCCTGGAAGGTCTACCTGGACTGTTGAATTGGGCGGCAAATTCCTTCAGGCGCTCCACCAGAACCCTGGTTATCTCCTGCATCCTGGTCAATGTCATTTCGGGGAAAACATCTCCCAATCCCTCAACGCTGCAACAGAAAGGCACAGAGGGGTGATAAGGCGGGCGTGTCAATGCATATCGACAAGCTTCCTTTCTCCACATTCAGGCACTCACATCACATGGTAGTTGGTGCAGTTGACATCAGCTGTGACCTTAAGCAGCATTTCTGTTGTGAAACTGGGGAGGATAGGGATGAGCTTCCCGGTGAACCACACTTCCCAGTCATGAGCCACAAATTCCTGCAGCTTCGGTTCAATGACTACAAAGGTTCGGTCCATCATCACGTCTCTTACAGCAGGGGAGATATCAGGAATCTACAGGGACAAAAGACCGGGAGTGTAAACGGCACTGCATGAATCTAGCGTTCTGCGGGCTATTCCGTGGCTTCCACACGGCCTCCGTCAGACCGTTTGACTTGCCTCAGAAGTTGTGGTTAGCGCGGTCAGAAACTCCTCCACGTTCTTAAAAGCGTTGCCGTCCTCCAGGCGGTCAAACACAGCGTCGATCTGATTGGTGTTGTTCAGCGCTCCGGAGCTCAGTGTCACTTCAGCTACTTGGCTAGGGCTCAGCAGCGCCAACGATTCAAACTGAAGCACAACATGGACAGCAGATGTTACGTCACAGATGAGGCCGTACGTGTAAAATCAAAAAAATACATTCATAAAATAATGACAGTTCACATGGGCTACTGGAGCAAGCCAAAGGTTACTCACGCTGGAGAAATTCTCATTCAGCATTTGCAAATGCTCCAAGGTAGCGTAGACGGAGAAGTTGCCAAAGTTCTTCTCCAGCCAGTCAGCGCTGCTCGTAGTATTGGCAAGGCAGGCAGGATCTGGAATGAACATTGGGGGAATTAAACAGAACAGCATTGTACTGGTGAAACACTCGTGACAAGCCGAGACGCTGAAGGATGCCTAGGGAACTACAGCATGACGGATGGCAACTCAAGACAGAGATGGGCATAAAGTACCTGTTAGGTCATCTCTCGAGAGGAAGGGATGGACAAAATCAGCGAAGACGAGCCGTTGTTGCTCCACCTCCATGAGGGACGCTTGATGACTCAGAGCCTGCACCCTAATTGGGGAAAGATCGTCGGCCGTTACTGATCGCTCAACTTCACTCCCCTGAATACCACTTCAGGACTTCCAGAGCACTGACAATACTTACACAACTTGGTAGGTGTCACAACTGAAGTTCTTAATGCTAAGACAGGACAGGAAGTCCCCGGAGACTGCTGGCAAGAATGGTCTCAGCCTTCCCTGGAACCAGTCGGCAATGAAGCGGACATCTGTCAGCTGTGCTGCGCTGAAGCTGTTGACTTTCACCTCTCCAATGGCATCGAGAGCATGGGAGTCAGGCTGATGGTCACTGAGGTTCTGCGAAAAGCAAAGGGACACATCTCAGTGCACAGCTCAGAGTCAGCACTTCATCTCCTGTTCCCGAAAGCAGGGGCGTCACTTACTTTGCTGGAGTATGCTGACAGAGCTACCTCCAGGGCTCCGGCGACTTTCTGGAAGAAAAGCTTCCACGTTCCCACGCTGGTCACGCTGCTCGTCTCCTTGCAAGTCAGCAGCTTGGCGAGGTCGTCAGAGGACAGAGATGATGCAACCTTGAAAGAAGTGGACAGATTTGTGCAGTCAGAGAAGCGGACTCTTTGCAAAGACCGGTGCATTCAGGTGCACCGTTCATGGAAAACTTACCAAAGAGCAGGCATATTCAGAGATGTCAAAGTTGCACAGCTGAACAGAGGAAGGAACCTGGCTCCCAAGTCGACTCCTGCAGGGCACAAAAAACATGTTATCCATTTTCACCACTTTAAAGCCCATCTCTGTTCTCAGCAGGCACCAAACCGATACTCACCTGTCGACACTTTCACACAGCCTCATCTCTGCAGACACGAGAAAAACAAACAAACAAACAAACAAACAAACAAACAAACAAACAAACGGACAAATGATGAGGTGGAGAACATACAAGCTATGGCACAATTTTATCACAACTTGATCAAATTCCATCAATCGCAAACTAGCATCCTGCGTTCTGACTCACCATCCACTAATGTCTCTTTGCACTGGTGAGAAGGAAGACAAAGCAAGGAAAGATAAGAAAACCGTTATGTACAGCTTCTATTGGGCTTCAACTTTATTCATCATAACCCATCTACAACAATAAGGTACTTACGAAACCGACAGGGCGAGGAGCCGTGCAGCCTGAGGGAAAAAAAAAAAACAAGACAAATGAGATTTGTGTCAATGGATGGCCACATGCAAATAGATTACATTCGCACAAATTGGTAAGAACTTATTTTGCTTGACCAAAGAACAACACTGCATTCTTTACGAATTTGAGGAGCCCTGGTCAGGCCATACCTTCTGGTGGTGACTGTCGAAGTTTGTCTATGCTTGACTTCAGCTCCACCCCAACTTCAGATGGGAGGGCCGCCAAAGCGCTCTCCAGGCCTTTCAATCTGTGGAAACGTGCAAAAAATGGAAGATCTCAACATTTACTTCTACTCACTGAATAAAGACAAGAAACCAAGGGAGCCAGATTCTTTACACTGCATTGTAAGAGTCACAGGTGAGGTTGCCGGGGATCACCACCAGAACTGAAGGACGGAAACTGGCCAGCAGGACCACGAGATTGATTTGGAACCACAGCTCGTAGTCACTGGTTTGGAAGAGAGGGAATTTGGTAGCCAGAGCCGTCAAGGTCAGGTTCAGAATTGCGTCCCGGACGTCCGCGTTGGCGATGTAGGTGATGTTTTCCTGAGAGGGGAGGGTGGGGAAAGGGACATCTTTAGGACCACAATAGGACCTACTAACATGGCCTGCTTGTTCTCGAGCAGCACGTTCTCGGTCTGATCCATTAAGGATAAATTGCATATAAAAAAAAATGAATAAAATAAAAAGACTAACCTCCTTGCTGACCTCCACAAACGTTTCAAAGAATTTCTCTAGCTGCTCCTCATCTGGGGATTTTAGGATGCTGCTCAACACCTCCTTCACCACGGTCACATTTTCAAGAGCACCGGTGGATGGATCCAAAAGCAGCTCTGCTTTCTGGTCAGGTGACAGGGTTTCCAAAGCTGCCAGCTGAGGTGAACAAAACCCCAACACAAAACAAACAACACATGGCTGTTGGAGACTTTCTCTCTTTTCAACGATATACAGAAGAAGAAAAAACACTAAAGAAAAACAAAAGAAAACAAACAAAATCGCTGCCAGCCAAAGCTGTGTGACAACAGAAACATAACAAAAACAGGCCTTTTACCCCGCTGATGTTCAGCTCCTTGAGGTCTGTGTAATTGGCCACCTTGGAGAATGGACCCAGGTTGATGTCAAGCCACTCAGCATCACTTCCGACGTCCTTTCTGCAATCTGTTTTTCAAGATAGGAGTGGAAGATCATCAGCCTGCGTTGGTGCGTCGACACACAAAAACCCTGACCTGTCAGCTTAAACAAAACCAACAACGCACGCAACCCGGCAACAGAGAGGTGCCCGGGAGAGCACGTCCTGGAAGGTCTACCTGGACTGTTGAATTGGGCGGCAAATTCCTTCAGGCGCTCCACCAGAACCCTGGTTATCTCCTGCGTCCTGGTCAATGTCATTTCGGGGAAAACATCTCCCAATCCCTCAACGCTGCAACAGAAAGGCACAGAGGGGTGATAAGGCGGGCGTGTCAATGCATATCGACAAGCTTCCTTTCTCCACATTCAGGCACTCACATCACATGGTAGTTGGTGCAGTTGACATCAGCTGTGACCTTAAGCAGCATTTCTGCTGTGAAACTGGGGAGGATAGGGATGAGCTTCCCGGTGAACCACACTTCCCAGTCATGAGCCACAAATTCTTGCAGCTTCGGTTCAATGACTACAAAGGTTCGGTCCATCATCACGTCTCTTACAGCAGGGGAGATATCAGGAATCTACAGGGACAAAAGACCGGGAGTGTAAACGGCACTGCATGAATCTAGCGTTCTGCGGGCTATTCCGTGGCTTCCACACGGCCTCCGTCAGACCGTTTGACTTGCCTCAGAAGTTGTGGTTAGCGCGGTCAGAAACTCCTCCACGTTCTTAAAAGCGTTGCCGTCCTCCAGGCGGTCAAACACAGCGTCGATCTGATTGGTGTTGTTCAGCGCTCCGGAGCTCAGTGTCACTTCAGCTACTTGGCTAGGGCTCAGCAGCGCCAACGATTCAAACTGAAGCACAACATGGACAGCAGATGTTACGTCACAGATGAGGCCGTACGTGTAAAATCAAAAAAATACATTCATAAAATAATGACAGTTCACATGGGCTACTGGAGCAAGCCAAAGGTTACTCACGCTGGAGAAATTCTCATTCAGCATTTGCAAATGCTCCAAGGTAGCGTAGACGGAGAAGTTGCCAAAGTTCTTCTCCAGCCAGTCAGCGCTGCTCGTAGTATTGGCAAGGCAGGCAGGATCTGGAATGAACATTGGGGGAATTAAACAGAACAGCATTGTACTGGTGAAACACTCGTGACAAGCCGAGACGCTGAAGGATGCCTAGGGAACTACAGCATGACGGATGGCAACTCAAGACAGAGATGGGCATAAAGTACCTGTTAGGTCATCTCTCGAGAGGAAGGGATGGACAAAATCAGCGAAGACGAGCCGTTGTTGCTCCACCTCCATGAGGGACGCTTGATGACTCAGAGCCTGCACCCTAATTGGGGAAAGATCGTCGGCCGTTACTGATCGCTCAACTTCACTCCCCTGAATACCACTTCAGGACTTCCAGAGCACTGACAATACTTACACAACTTGGTAGGTGTCACAACTGAAGTTCTTAATGCTAAGACAGGACAGGAAGTCCCCGGAGACTGCTGGCAAGAATGGTCTCAGCCTTCCCTGGAACCAGTCGGCAATGAAGTGGACATCTGTCAGCTGTGCTGCGCTGAAGCTGTTGACTTTCACCTCTCCAATGGCATCGAGAGCATGGGAGTCAGGCTGATGGTCACTGAGGTTCTGCGAAAAGCAAAGGGACACATCTCAGTGCACAGCTCAGAGTCAGCACTTCATCTCCTGTTCCCGAAAGCAGGGGCGTCACTTACTTTGCTGGAGTATGCTGACAGAGCTACCTCCAGGGCTCCCGCGACTTTCTGGAAGAAAAGCTTCCACGTTCCCACGATGGTCACGCTGCTCGTCTCCTTGCAAGTCAGCAGCTTGGCGAGGTCGTCAGAGGACAGAGATGATGCAACCTTGAAAGAAGTGGACAGATTTGTGCAGTCAGAGAAGCGGACTCTTTGCAAAGACCGGTGCATTCAGGTGCACCGTTCATGGAAAACTTACCAAAGAGCAGGCATATTCAGAGATGTCAAAGTTGCACAGCTGAACAGAGGAAGGAACCTGGCTCCCAAGTCGACTCCTGCAGGGCACAAAAAACATGTTATCCATTTTCACCACTTTAAAGCCCATCTCTGTTCTCAGCAGGCACCAAACCGATACTCACCTGTCGACACTTTCACACAGCCTCATCTCTGCAGACACGAGAAAAACAAACAAACAAACAAACAAACAAACAAACAAACGGACAAATGATGAGGTGGAGAACATACAAGCTATGGCACAATTTTATCACAACTTGATCAAATTCCATCAATCGCAAACTAGCATCCTGCGTTCTGACTCACCATCCACTAATGTCTCTTTGCACTGGTGAGAAGGAAGACAAAGCAAGGAAAGATAAGAAAACCGTTATGTACAGCTTCTATTGGGCTTCAACTTTATTCATCATAACCCATCTACAACAATAAGGTACTTACGAAACCGACAGGGCGAGGAGCCGTGCAGCCTGAGGGAAAAAAAAAAAAACAAGACAAATGAGATTTGTGTCAATGGATGGCCACATGCAAATAGATTACATTCGCACAAATTGGTAAGAACTTATTTTGCTTGACCAAAGAACAACACTGCATTCTTTACGAATTTGAGGAGCCCTGGTCAGGCCATACCTTCTGGTGGTGACTGTCGAAGTTTGTCTATGCTTGACTTCAGCTCCACCCCAACTTCAGATGGGAGGGCCGCCAAAGCGCTCTCCAGGCCTTTCAATCTGTGGAAACGTGCAAAAAATGGAAGATCTCAACATTTACTTCTACTCACTGAATAAAGACAAGAAACCAAGGGAGCCAGATTCTTTACACTGCATTGTAAGAGTCACAGGTGAGGTTGCCGGGGATCACCACCAGAACTGAAGGACGGAAACTGGCCAGCAGGACCACGAGATTGATTTGGAACCACAGCTCGTAGTCACTGGTTTGGAAGAGAGGGAATTTGGGAGCCAGAGCCGTCAAGGTCAGGTTCAGAATTGCGTCCCGGACGTCCGCGTTGGCGATGTAGGTGATGTTTTCCTGAGAGGGGAGGGTGGGGAAAGGGACATCTTTAGGACCACAATAGGACCTACTAACATGGCCTGCTTGTTCTCGAGCAGCACGTTCTCGGTCTGATCCATTAAGGATAAATTGCATATAAAAAAAAATGAATAAAATAAAAAGACTAACCTCCTTGCTGACCTCCACAAACGTTTCAAAGAATTTCTCTAGCTGCTCCTCATCTGGGGATTTTAGGATGCTGCTCAACACCTCCTTCACCACGGTCACATTTTCAAGAGCACCGGTGGATGGATCCAAAAGCAGCTCTGCTTTCTGGTCAGGTGACAGGGTTTCCAAAGCTGCCAGCTGAGGTGAACAAAACCCCAACACAAAACAAACAACACATGGCTGTTGGAGACTTTCTCTCTTTTCAACGATATACAGAAGAAGAAAAAACACTAAAGAAAAACAAAAGAAAACAAACAAAATCGCTGCCAGCCAAAGCTGTGTGACAACAGAAACATAACAAAAACAGGCCTTTTACCCCGCTGATGTTCAGCTCCTTGAGGTCTGTGTAATTGGCCACCTTGGAGAATGGACCCAGGTTGATGTCAAGCCACTCAGCATCACTTCCGACGTCCTTTCTGCAATCTGTTTTTCAAGATAGGAGTGGAAGATCATCAGCCTGCGTTGGTGCGTCGACACACAAAAACCCTGACCTGTCAGCTTAAACAAAACCAACAACGCACGCAACCCGGCAACAGAGAGGTGCCCGGGAGAGCACGTCCTGGAAGGTCTACCTGGACTGTTGAATTGGGCGGCAAATTCCTTCAGGCGCTCCACCAGAACCCTGGTTATCTCCTGCGTCCTGGTCAATGTCATTTCGGGGAAAACATCTCCCAATCCCTCAACGCTGCAACAGAAAGGCACAGAGGGGTGATAAGGCGGGCGTGTCAATGCATATCGACAAGCTTCCTTTCTCCACATTCAGGCACTCACATCACATGGTAGTTGGTGCAGTTGACATCAGCTGTGACCTTAAGCAGCATTTCTGCTGTGAAACTGGGGAGGATAGGGATGAGCTTCCCGGTGAACCACACTTCCCAGTCATGAGCCACAAATTCCTGCAGCTTCGGTTCAATGACTACAAAGGTTCGGTCCATCATCACGTCTCTTACAGCAGGGGAGATATCAGGAATCTACAGGGACAAAAGACCGGGAGTGTAAACGGCACTGCATGAATCTAGCGTTCTGCGGGCTATTCCGTGGCTTCCACACGGCCTCCGTCAGACCGTTTGACTTGCCTCAGAAGTTGTGGTTAGCGCGGTCAGAAACTCCTCCACGTTCTTAAAAGCGTTGCCGTCCTCCAGGCGGTCAAACACAGCGTCGATCTGATTGGTGTTGTTCAGCGCTCCGGAGCTCAGTGTCACTTCAGCTACTTGGCTAGGGCTCAGCAGCGCCAACGATTCAAACTGAAGCACAACATGGACAGCAGATGTTACGTCACAGATGAGGCCGTACGTGTAAAATCAAAAAAATACATTCATAAAATAATGACAGTTCACATGGGCTACTGGAGCAAGCCAAAGGTTACTCACGCTGGAGAAATTCTCATTCAGCATTTGCAAATGCTCCAAGGTAGCGTAGACGGAGAAGTTGCCAAAGTTCTTCTCCAGCCAGTCAGCGCTGCTCGTAGTATTGGCAAGGCAGGCAGGATCTGGAATGAACATTGGGGGAATTAAACAGAACAGCATTGTACTGGTGAAACACTCGTGACAAGCCGAGACGCTGAAGGATGCCTAGGGAACTACAGCATGACGGATGGCAACTCAAGACAGAGATGGGCATAAAGTACCTGTTAGGTCATCTCTCGAGAGGAAGGGATGGACAAAATCAGCGAAGACGAGCCGTTGTTGCTCCACCTCCATGAGGGACGCTTGATGACTCAGAGCCTGCACCCTAATTGGGGAAAGATCGTCGGCCGTTACTGATCGCTCAACTTCACTCCCCTGAATACCACTTCAGGACTTCCAGAGCACTGACAATACTTACACAACTTGGTAGGTGTCACAACTGAAGTTCTTAATGCTAAGACAGGACAGGAAGTCCCCGGAGACTGCTGGCAAGAATGGTCTCAGCCTTCCCTGGAACCAGTCGGCAATGAAGCGGACATCTGTCAGCTGTGCTGCGCTGAAGCTGTTGACTTTCACCTCTCCAATGGCATCGAGAGCATGGGAGTCAGGCTGATGGTCACTGAGGTTCTGCGAAAAGCAAAGGGACACATCTCAGTGCACAGCTCAGAGTCAGCACTTCATCTCCTGTTCCCGAAAGCAGGGGCGTCACTTACTTTGCTGGAGTATGCTGACAGAGCTACCTCCAGGGCTCCCGCGACTTTCTGGAAGAAAAGCTTCCACGTTCCCACGCTGGTCACGCTGCTCGTCTCCTTGCAAGTCAGCAGCTTGGCGAGGTCGTCAGAGGACAGAGATGATGCAACCTTGAAAGAAGTGGACAGATTTGTGCAGTCAGAGAAGCGGACTCTTTGCAAAGACCGGTGCATTCAGGTGCACCGTTCATGGAAAACTTACCAAAGAGCAGGCATATTCAGAGATGTCAAAGTTGCACAGCTGAACAGAGGAAGGAACCTGGCTCCCAAGTCGACTCCTGCAGGGCACAAAAAACATGTTATCCATTTTCACCACTTTAAAGCCCATCTCTGTTCTCAGCAGGCACCAAACCGATACTCACCTGTCGACACTTTCACACAGCCTCATCTCTGCAGACACGAGAAAAACAAACAAACAAACAAACAAACAAACAAACAAACAAACAAACGGACAAATGATGAGGTGGAGAACATACAAGCTATGGCACAATTTTATCACAACTTGATCAAATTCCATCAATCGCAAACTAGCATCCTGCGTTCTGACTCACCATCCACTAATGTCTCTTTGCACTGGTGAGAAGGAAGACAAAGCAAGGAAAGATAAGAAAACCGTTATGTACAGCTTCTATTGGGCTTCAACTTTATTCATCATAACCCATCTACAACAATAAGGTACTTACGAAACCGACAGGGCGAGGAGCCGTGCAGCCTGAGGGAAAAAAAAAAAAACAAGACAAATGAGATTTGTGTCAATGGATGGCCACATGCAAATAGATTACATTCGCACAAATTGGTAAGAACTTATTTTGCTTGACCAAAGAACAACACTGCATTCTTTACGAATTTGAGGAGCCCTGGTCAGGCCATACCTTCTGGTGGTGACTGTCGAAGTTTGTCTATGCTTGACTTCAGCTCCACCCCAACTTCAGATGGGAGGGCCGCCAAAGCGCTCTCCAGGCCTTTCAATCTGTGGAAACGTGCAAAAAATGGAAGATCTCAACATTTACTTCTACTCACTGAATAAAGACAAGAAACCAAGGGAGCCAGATTCTTTACACTGCATTGTAAGAGTCACAGGTGAGGTTGCCGGGGATCACCACCAGAACTGAAGGACGGAAACTGGCCAGCAGGACCACGAGATTGATTTGGAACCACAGCTCGTAGTCACTGGTTTGGAAGAGAGGGAATTTGGGAGCCAGAGCCGTCAAGGTCAGGTTCAGAATTGCGTCCCGGACGTCCGCGTTGGCGATGTAGGTGATGTTTTCCTGAGAGGGGAGGGTGGGGAAAGGGACATCTTTAGGACCACAATAGGACCTACTAACATGGCCTGCTTGTTCTCGAGCAGCACGTTCTCGGTCTGATCCATTAAGGATAAATTGCATATAAAAAAAAATGAATAAAATAAAAAGACTAACCTCCTTGCTGACCTCCACAAACGTTTCAAAGAATTTCTCTAGCTGCTCCTCATCTGGGGATTTTAGGATGCTGCTCAACACCTCCTTCACCACGGTCACATTTTCAAGAGCACCGGTGGATGGATCCAAAAGCAGCTCTGCTTTCTGGTCAGGTGACAGGGTTTCCAAAGCTGCCAGCTGAGGTGAACAAAACCCCAACACAAAACAAACAACACATGGCTGTTGGAGACTTTCTCTCTTTTCAACGATATACAGAAGAAGAAAAAACACTAAAGAAAAACAAAAGAAAACAAACAAAATCGCTGCCAGCCAAAGCTGTGTGACAACAGAAACATAACAAAAACAGGCCTTTTACCCCGCTGATGTTCAGCTCCTTGAGGTCTGTGTAATTGGCCACCTTGGAGAATGGACCCAGGTTGATGTCAAGCCACTCAGCATCACTTCCGACGTCCTTTCTGCAATCTGTTTTTCAAGATAGGAGTGGAAGATCATCAGCCTGCGTTGGTGCGTCGACACACAAAAACCCTGACCTGTCAGCTTAAACAAAACCAACAACGCACGCAACCCGGCAACAGAGAGGTGCCCGGGAGAGCACGTCCTGGAAGGTCTACCTGGACTGTTGAATTGGGCGGCAAATTCCTTCAGGCGCTCCACCAGAACCCTGGTTATCTCCTGCGTCCTGGTCAATGTCATTTCGGGGAAAACATCTCCCAATCCCTCAACGCTGCAACAGAAAGGCACAGAGGGGTGATAAGGCGGGCGTGTCAATGCATATCGACAAGCTTCCTTTCTCCACATTCAGGCACTCACATCACATGGTAGTTGGTGCAGTTGACATCAGCTGTGACCTTAAGCAGCATTTCTGCTGTGAAACTGGGGAGGATAGGGATGAGCTTCCCGGTGAACCACACTTCCCAGTCATGAGCCACAAATTCTTGCAGCTTCGGTTCAATGACTACAAAGGTTCGGTCCATCATCACGTCTCTTACAGCAGGGGAGATATCAGGAATCTACAGGGACAAAAGACCGGGAGTGTAAACGGCACTGCATGAATCTAGCGTTCTGCGGGCTATTCCGTGGCTTCCACACGGCCTCCGTCAGACCGTTTGACTTGCCTCAGAAGTTGTGGTTAGCGCGGTCAGAAACTCCTCCACGTTCTTAAAAGCGTTGCCGTCCTCCAGGCGGTCAAACACAGCGTCGATCTGATTGGTGTTGTTCAGCGCTCCGGAGCTCAGTGTCACTTCAGCTACTTGGCTAGGGCTCAGCAGCGCCAACGATTCAAACTGAAGCACAACATGGACAGCAGATGTTACGTCACAGATGAGGCCGTACGTGTAAAATCAAAAAAATACATTCATAAAATAATGACAGTTCACATGGGCTACTGGAGCAAGCCAAAGGTTACTCACGCTGGAGAAATTCTCATTCAGCATTTGCAAATGCTCCAAGGTAGCGTAGACGGAGAAGTTGCCAAAGTTCTTCTCCAGCCAGTCAGCGCTGCTCGTAGTATTGGCAAGGCAGGCAGGATCTGGAATGAACATTGGGGGAATTAAACAGAACAGCATTGTACTGGTGAAACACTCGTGACAAGCCGAGACGCTGAAGGATGCCTAGGGAACTACAGCATGACGGATGGCAACTCAAGACAGAGATGGGCATAAAGTACCTGTTAGGTCATCTCTCGAGAGGAAGGGATGGACAAAATCAGCGAAGACGAGCCGTTGTTGCTCCACCTCCATGAGGGACGCTTGATGACTCAGAGCCTGCACCCTAATTGGGGAAAGATCGTCGGCCGTTACTGATCGCTCAACTTCACTCCCCTGAATACCACTTCAGGACTTCCAGAGCACTGACAATACTTACACAACTTGGTAGGTGTCACAACTGAAGTTCTTAATGCTAAGACAGGACAGGAAGTCCCCGGAGACTGCTGGCAAGAATGGTCTCAGCCTTCCCTGGAACCAGTCGGCAATGAAGCGGACATCTGTCAGCTGTGCTGCGCTGAAGCTGTTGACTTTCACCTCTCCAATGGCATCGAGAGCATGGGAGTCAGGCTGATGGTCACTGAGGTTCTGCGAAAAGCAAAGGGACACATCTCAGTGCACAGCTCAGAGTCAGCACTTCATCTCCTGTTCCCGAAAGCAGGGGCGTCACTTACTTTGCTGGAGTATGCTGACAGAGCTACCTCCAGGGCTCTCGCGACTTTCTGGAAGAAAAGCTTCCACGTTCCCACGCTGGTCACGCTGCTCGTCTCCTTGCAAGTCAGCAGCTTGGCGAGGTCGTCAGAGGACAGAGATGATGCAACCTTGAAAGAAGTGGACAGATTTGTGCAGTCAGAGAAGCGGACTCTTTGCAAAGACCGGTGCATTCAGGTGCACCGTTCATGGAAAACTTACCAAAGAGCAGGCATATTCAGAGATGTCAAAGTTGCACAGCTGAACAGAGGAAGGAACCTGGCTCCCAAGTCGACTCCTGCAGGGCACAAAAAACATGTTATCCATTTTCACCACTTTAAAGCCCATCTCTGTTCTCAGCAGGCACCAAACCGATACTCACCTGTCGACACTTTCACACAGCCTCATCTCTGCAGACACGAGAAAAACAAACAAACAAACAAACAAACAAACGGACAAATGATGAGGTGGAGAACATACAAGCTATGGCACAATTTTATCACAACTTGATCAAATTCCATCAATCGCAAACTAGCATCCTACGTTCTGACTCACCATCCACTAATGTCTCTTTGCACTGGTGAGAAGGAAGACAAAGCAAGGAAAGATAAGAAAACCGTTATGTACAGCTTCTATTGGGCTTCAACTTTATTCATCATAACCCATCTACAACAATAAGGTACTTACGAAACCGACAGGGCGAGGAGCCGTGCAGCCTGAGGGAAAAAAAAAAAAACAAGACAAATGAGATTTGTGTCAATGGATGGCCACATGCAAATAGATTACATTCGCACAAATTGGTAAGAACTTATTTTGCTTGACCAAAGAACAACACTGCATTCTTTACGAATTTGAGGAGCCCTGGTCAGGCCATACCTTCTGGTGGTGACTGTCGAAGTTTGTCTATGCTTGACTTCAGCTCCACCCCAACTTCAGATGGGAGGGCCGCCAAAGCGCTCTCCAGGCCTTTCAATCTGTGGAAACGTGCAAAAAATGGAAGATCTCAACATTTACTTCTACTCACTGAATAAAGACAAGAAACCAAGGGAGCCAGATTCTTTACACTGCATTGTAAGAGTCACAGGTGAGGTTGCCGGGGATCACCACCAGAACTGAAGGACGGAAACTGGCCAGCAGGACCACGAGATTGATTTGGAACCACAGCTCGTAGTCACTGGTTTGGAAGAGAGGGAATTTGGGAGCCAGAGCCGTCAAGGTCAGGTTCAGAATTGCGTCCCGGACGTCCGCGTTGGCGATGTAGGTGATGTTTTCCTGAGAGGGGAGGGTGGGGAAAGGGACATCTTTAGGACCACAATAGGACCTACTAACATGGCCTGCTTGTTCTCGAGCAGCACGTTCTCGGTCTGATCCATTAAGGATAAATTGCATATAAAAAAAAATGAATAAAATAAAAAGACTAACCTCCTTGCTGACCTCCACAAACGTTTCAAAGAATTTCTCTAGCTGCTCCTCATCTGGGGATTTTAGGATGCTGCTCAACACCTCCTTCACCACGGTCACATTTTCAAGAGCACCGGTGGATGGATCCAAAAGCAGCTCTGCTTTCTGGTCAGGTGACAGGGTTTCCAAAGCTGCCAGCTGAGGTGAACAAAACCCCAACACAAAACAAACAACACATGGCTGTTGGAGACTTTCTCTCTTTTCAACGATATACAGAAGAAGAAAAAACACTAAAGAAAAACAAAAGAAAACAAACAAAATCGCTGCCAGCCAAAGCTGTGTGACAACAGAAACATAACAAAAACAGGCCTTTTACCCCGCTGATGTTCAGCTCCTTGAGGTCTGTGTAATTGGCCACCTTGGAGAATGGACCCAGGTTGATGTCAAGCCACTCAGCATCACTTCCGACGTCCTTTCTGCAATCTGTTTTTCAAGATAGGAGTGGAAGATCATCAGCCTGCGTTGGTGCGTCGACACACAAAAACCCTGACCTGTCAGCTTAAACAAAACCAACAACGCACGCAACCCGGCAACAGAGAGGTGCCCGGGAGAGCACGTCCTGGAAGGTCTACCTGGACTGTTGAATTGGGCGGCAAATTCCTTCAGGCGCTCCACCAGAACCCTGGTTATCTCCTGCGTCCTGGTCAATGTCATTTCGGGGAAAACATCTCCCAATCCCTCAACGCTGCAACAGAAAGGCACAGAGGGGTGATAAGGCGGGCGTGTCAATGCATATCGACAAGCTTCCTTTCTCCACATTCAGGCACTCACATCACATGGTAGTTGGTGCAGTTGACATCAGCTGTGACCTTAAGCAGCATTTCTGCTGTGAAACTGGGGAGGATAGGGATGAGCTTCCCGGTGAACCACACTTCCCAGTCATGAGCCACAAATTCTTGCAGCTTCGGTTCAATGACTACAAAGGTTCGGTCCATCATCACGTCTCTTACAGCAGGGGAGATATCAGGAATCTACAGGGACAAAAGACCGGGAGTGTAAACGGCACTGCATGAATCTAGCGTTCTGCGGGCTATTCCGTGGCTTCCACACGGCCTCCGTCAGACCGTTTGACTTGCCTCAGAAGTTGTGGTTAGCGCGGTCAGAAACTCCTCCACGTTCTTAAAAGCGTTGCCGTCCTCCAGGCGGTCAAACACAGCGTCGATCTGATTGGTGTTGTTCAGCGCTCCGGAGCTCAGTGTCACTTCAGCTACTTGGCTAGGGCTCAGCAGCGCCAACGATTCAAACTGAAGCACAACATGGACAGCAGATGTTACGTCACAGATGAGGCCGTACGTGTAAAATCAAAAAAATACATTCATAAAATAATGACAGTTCACATGGGCTACTGGAGCAAGCCAAAGGTTACTCACGCTGGAGAAATTCTCATTCAGCATTTGCAAATGCTCCAAGGTAGCGTAGACGGAGAAGTTGCCAAAGTTCTTCTCCAGCCAGTCAGCGCTGCTCGTAGTATTGGCAAGGCAGGCAGGATCTGGAATGAACATTGGGGGAATTAAACAGAACAGCATTGTACTGGTGAAACACTCGTGACAAGCCGAGACGCTGAAGGATGCCTAGGGAACTACAGCATGACGGATGGCAACTCAAGACAGAGATGGGCATAAAGTACCTGTTAGGTCATCTCTCGAGAGGAAGGGATGGACAAAATCAGCGAAGACGAGCCGTTGTTGCTCCACCTCCATGAGGGACGCTTGATGACTCAGAGCCTGCACCCTAATTGGGGAAAGATCGTCGGCCGTTACTGATCGCTCAACTTCACTCCCCTGAATACCACTTCAGGACTTCCAGAGCACTGACAATACTTACACAACTTGGTAGGTGTCACAACTGAAGTTCTTAATGCTAAGACAGGACAGGAAGTCCCCGGAGACTGCTGGCAAGAATGGTCTCAGCCTTCCCTGGAACCAGTCGGCAATGAAGCGGACATCTGTCAGCTGTGCTGCGCTGAAGCTGTTGACTTTCACCTCTCCAATGGCATCGAGAGCATGGGAGTCAGGCTGATGGTCACTGAGGTTCTGCGAAAAGCAAAGGGACACATCTCAGTGCACAGCTCAGAGTCAGCACTTCATCTCCTGTTCCCGAAAGCAGGGGCGTCACTTACTTTGCTGGAGTATGCTGACAGAGCTACCTCCAGGGCTCCCGCGACTTTCTGGAAGAAAAGCTTCCACGTTCCCACGCTGGTCACGCTGCTCGTCTCCTTGCAAGTCAGCAGCTTGGCGAGGTCGTCAGAGGACAGAGATGATGCAACCTTGAAAGAAGTGGACAGATTTGTGCAGTCAGAGAAGCGGACTCTTTGCAAAGACCGGTGCATTCAGGTGCACCGTTCATGGAAAACTTACCAAAGAGCAGGCATATTCAGAGATGTCAAAGTTGCACAGCTGAACAGAGGAAGGAACCTGGCTCCCAAGTCGACTCCTGCAGGGCACAAAAAACATGTTATCCATTTTCACCACTTTAAAGCCCATCTCTGTTCTCAGCAGGCACCAAACCGATACTCACCTGTCGACACTTTCACACAGCCTCATCTCTGCAGACACGAGAAAAACAAACAAACAAACAAACAAACAAACAAACAAACAAACGGACAAATGATGAGGTGGAGAACATACAAGCTATGGCACAATTTTATCACAACTTGATCAAATTCCATCAATCGCAAACTAGCATCCTGCGTTCTGACTCACCATCCACTAATGTCTCTTTGCACTGGTGAGAAGGAAGACAAAGCAAGGAAAGATAAGAAAACCGTTATGTACAGCTTCTATTGGGCTTCAACTTTATTCATCATAACCCATCTACAACAATAAAGTACTTACGAAACCGACAGGGCGAGGAGCCGTGCAGCCTGAGGGGAAAAAAAAAAACAAGACAAATGAGATTTGTGTCAATGGATGGCCACATGCAAATAGATTACATTCGCACAAATTGGTAAGAACTTATTTTGCTTGACCAAAGAACAACACTGCATTCTTTACGAATTTGAGGAGCCCTGGTCAGGCCATACCTTCTGGTGGTGACTGTCGAAGTTTGTCTATGCTTGACTTCAGCTCCACCCCAACTTCAGATGGGAGGGCCGCCAAAGCGCTCTCCAGGCCTTTCAATCTGTGGAAACGTGCAAAAAATGGAAGATCTCAACATTTACTTCTACTCACTGAATAAAGACAAGAAACCAAGGGAGCCAGATTCTTTACACTGCATTGTAAGAGTCACAGGTGAGGTTGCCGGGGATCACCACCAGAACTGAAGGACGGAAACTGGCCAGCAGGACCACGAGATTGATTTGGAACCACAGCTCGTAGTCACTGGTTTGGAAGAGAGGGAATTTGGGAGCCAGAGCCGTCAAGGTCAGGTTCAGAATTGCGTCCCGGACGTCCGCGTTGGCGATGTAGGTGATGTTTTCCTGAGAGGGGAGGGTGGGGAAAGGGACATCTTTAGGACCACAATAGGACCTACTAACATGGCCTGCTTGTTCTCGAGCAGCACGTTCTCGGTCTGATCCATTAAGGATAAATTGCATATAAAAAAAAATGAATAAAATAAAAAGACTAACCTCCTTGCTGACCTCCACAAACGTTTCAAAGAATTTCTCTAGCTGCTCCTCATCTGGGGATTTTAGGATGCTGCTCAACACCTCCTTCACCACGGTCACATTTTCAAGAGCACCGGTGGATGGATCCAAAAGCAGCTCTGCTTTCTGGTCAGGTGACAGGGTTTCCAAAGCTGCCAGCTGAGGTGAACAAAACCCCAACACAAAACAAACAACACATGGCTGTTGGAGACTTTCTCTCTTTTCAACGATATACAGAAGAAGAAAAAACACTAAAGAAAAACAAAAGAAAACAAACAAAATCGCTGCCAGCCAAAGCTGTGTGACAACAGAAACATAACAAAAACAGGCCTTTTACCCCGCTGATGTTCAGCTCCTTGAGGTCTGTGTAATTGGCCACCTTGGAGAATGGACCCAGGTTGATGTCAAGCCACTCAGCATCACTTCCGACGTCCTTTCTGCAATCTGTTTTTCAAGATAGGAGTGGAAGATCATCAGCCTGCGTTGGTGCGTCGACACACAAAAACCCTGACCTGTCAGCTTAAACAAAACCAACAACGCACGCAACCCGGCAACAGAGAGGTGCCCGGGAGAGCACGTCCTGGAAGGTCTACCTGGACTGTTGAATTGGGCGGCAAATTCCTTCAGGCGCTCCACCAGAACCCTGGTTATCTCCTGCGTCCTGGTCAATGTCATTTCGGGGAAAACATCTCCCAATCCCTCAACGCTGCAACAGAAAGGCACAGAGGGGTGATAAGGCGGGCGTGTCAATGCATATCGACAAGCTTCCTTTCTCCACATTCAGGCACTCACATCACATGGTAGTTGGTGCAGTTGACATCAGCTGTGACCTTAAGCAGCATTTCTGCTGTGAAACTGGGGAGGATAGGGATGAGCTTCCCGGTGAACCACACTTCCCAGTCATGAGCCACAAATTCTTGCAGCTTCGGTTCAATGACTACAAAGGTTCGGTCCATCATCACGTCTCTTACAGCAGGGGAGATATCAGGAATCTACAGGGACAAAAGACCGGGAGTGTAAACGGCACTGCATGAATCTAGCGTTCTGCGGGCTATTCCGTGGCTTCCACACGGCCTCCGTCAGACCGTTTGACTTGCCTCAGAAGTTGTGGTTAGCGCGGTCAGAAACTCCTCCACGTTCTTAAAAGCGTTGCCGTCCTCCAGGCGGTCAAACACAGCGTCGATCTGATTGGTGTTGTTCAGCGCTCCGGAGCTCAGTGTCACTTCAGCTACTTGGCTAGGGCTCAGCAGCGCCAACGATTCAAACTGAAGCACAACATGGACAGCAGATGTTACGTCACAGATGAGGCCGTACGTGTAAAATCAAAAAAATACATTCATAAAATAATGACAGTTCACATGGGCTACTGGAGCAAGCCAAAGGTTACTCACGCTGGAGAAATTCTCATTCAGCATTTGCAAATGCTCCAAGGTAGCGTAGACGGAGAAGTTGCCAAAGTTCTTCTCCAGCCAGTCAGCGCTGCTCGTAGTATTGGCAAGGCAGGCAGGATCTGGAATGAACATTGGGGGAATTAAACAGAACAGCATTGTACTGGTGAAACACTCGTGACAAGCCGAGACGCTGAAGGATGCCTAGGGAACTACAGCATGACGGATGGCAACTCAAGACAGAGATGGGCATAAAGTACCTGTTAGGTCATCTCTCGAGAGGAAGGGATGGACAAAATCAGCGAAGACGAGCCGTTGTTGCTCCACCTCCATGAGGGACGCTTGATGACTCAGAGCCTGCACCCTAATTGGGGAAAGATCGTCGGCCGTTACTGATCGCTCAACTTCACTCCCCTGAATACCACTTCAGGACTTCCAGAGCACTGACAATACTTACACAACTTGGTAGGTGTCACAACTGAAGTTCTTAATGCTAAGACAGGACAGGAAGTCCCCGGAGACTGCTGGCAAGAATGGTCTCAGCCTTCCCTGGAACCAGTCGGCAATGAAGCGGACATCTGTCAGCTGTGCTGCGCTGAAGCTGTTGACTTTCACCTCTCCAATGGCATCGAGAGCATGGGAGTCAGGCTGATGGTCACTGAGGTTCTGCGAAAAGCAAAGGGACACATCTCAGTGCACAGCTCAGAGTCAGCACTTCATCTCCTGTTCCCGAAAGCAGGGGCGTCACTTACTTTGCTGGAGTATGCTGACAGAGCTACCTCCAGGGCTCCCGCGACTTTCTGGAAGAAAAGCTTCCACGTTCCCACGCTGGTCACGCTGCTCGTCTCCTTGCAAGTCAGCAGCTTGGCGAGGTCGTCAGAGGACAGAGATGATGCAACCTTGAAAGAAGTGGACAGATTTGTGCAGTCAGAGAAGCGGACTCTTTGCAAAGACCGGTGCATTCAGGTGCACCGTTCATGGAAAACTTACCAAAGAGCAGGCATATTCAGAGATGTCAAAGTTGCACAGCTGAACAGAGGAAGGAACCTGGCTCCCAAGTCGACTCCTGCAGGGCACAAAAAACATGTTATCCATTTTCACCACTTTAAAGCCCATCTCTGTTCTCAGCAGGCACCAAACCGATACTCACCTGTCGACACTTTCACACAGCCTCATCTCTGCAGACACGAGAAAAACAAACAAACAAACAAACGGACAAATGATGAGGTGGAGAACATACAAGCTATGGCACAATTTTATCACAACTTGATCAAATTCCATCAATCGCAAACTAGCATCCTACGTTCTGACTCACCATCCACTAATGTCTCTTTGCACTGGTGAGAAGGAAGACAAAGCAAGGAAAGATAAGAAAACCGTTATGTACAGCTTCTATTGGGCTTCAACTTTATTCATCATAACCCATCTACAACAATAAGGTACTTACGAAACCGACAGGGCGAGGAGCCGTGCAGCCTGAGGGAAAAAAAAAAAACAAGACAAATGAGATTTGTGTCAATGGATGGCCACATGCAAATAGATTACATTCGCACAAATTGGTAAGAACTTATTTTGCTTGACCAAAGAACAACACTGCATTCTTTACGAATTTGAGGAGCCCTGGTCAGGCCATACCTTCTGGTGGTGACTGTCGAAGTTTGTCTATGCTTGACTTCAGCTCCACCCCAACTTCAGATGGGAGGGCCGCCAAAGCGCTCTCCAGGCCTTTCAATCTGTGGAAACGTGCAAAAAATGGAAGATCTCAACATTTACTTCTACTCACTGAATAAAGACAAGAAACCAAGGGAGCCAGATTCTTTACACTGCATTGTAAGAGTCACAGGTGAGGTTGCCGGGGATCACCACCAGAACTGAAGGACGGAAACTGGCCAGCAGGACCACGAGATTGATTTGGAACCACAGCTCGTAGTCACTGGTTTGGAAGAGAGGGAATTTGGGAGCCAGAGCCGTCAAGGTCAGGTTCAGAATTGCGTCCCGGACGTCCGCGTTGGCGATGTAGGTGATGTTTTCCTGAGAGGGGAGGGTGGGGAAAGGGACATCTTTAGGACCACAATAGGACCTACTAACATGGCCTGCTTGTTCTCGAGCAGCACGTTCTCTGTCTGATCCATTAAGGATAAATTGCATATAAAAAAAAATGAATAAAATAAAAAGACTAACCTCCTTGCTGACCTCCACAAACGTTTCAAAGAATTTCTCTAGCTGCTCCTCATCTGGGGATTTTAGGATGCTGCTCAACACCTCCTTCACCACGGTCACATTTTCAAGAGCACCGGAGGATGGATCCAAAAGCAGCTCTGCTTTCTGGTCAGGTGACAGGGTTTCCAAAGCTGCCAGCTGAGGTGAACAAAACCCCAACACAAAACAAACAACACATGGCTGTTGGAGACTTTCTCTCTTTTCAACGATATACAGAAGAAGAAAAAACACTAAAGAAAAACAAAAGAAAACAAACAAAATCGCTGCCAGCCAAAGCTGTGTGACAACAGAAACATAACAAAAACAGGCCTTTTACCCCGCTGATGTTCAGCTCCTTGAGGTCTGTGTAATTGGCCACCTTGGAGAATGGACCCAGGTTGATGTCAAGCCACTCAGCATCACTTCCGACGTCCTTTCTGCAATCTGTTTTTCAAGATAGGAGTGGAAGATCATCAGCCTGCGTTGGTGCGTCGACACACAAAAACCCTGACCTGTCAGCTTAAACAAAACCAACAACGCACGCAACCCGGCAACAGAGAGGTGCCCGGGAGAGCACGTCCTGGAAGGTCTACCTGGACTGTTGAATTGGGCGGCAAATTCCTTCAGGCGCTCCACCAGAACCCTGGTTATCTCCTGCGTCCTGGTCAATGTCATTTCGGGGAAAACATCTCCCAATCCCTCAACGCTGCAACAGAAAGGCACAGAGGGGTGATAAGGCGGGCGTGTCAATGCATATCGACAAGCTTCCTTTCTCCACATTCAGGCACTCACATCACATGGTAGTTGGTGCAGTTGACATCAGCTGTGACCTTAAGCAGCATTTCTGCTGTGAAACTGGGGAGGATAGGGATGAGCTTCCCGGTGAACCACACTTCCCAGTCATGAGCCACAAATTCTTGCAGCTTCGGTTCAATGACTACAAAGGTTCGGTCCATCATCACGTCTCTTACAGCAGGGGAGATATCAGGAATCTACAGGGACAAAAGACCGGGAGTGTAAACGGCACTGCATGAATCTAGCGTTCTGCGGGCTATTCCGTGGCTTCCACACGGCCTCCGTCAGACCGTTTGACTTGCCTCAGAAGTTGTGGTTAGCGCGGTCAGAAACTCCTCCACGTTCTTAAAAGCGTTGCCGTCCTCCAGGCGGTCAAACACAGCGTCGATCTGATTGGTGTTGTTCAGCGCTCCGGAGCTCAGTGTCACTTCAGCTACTTGGCTAGGGCTCAGCAGCGCCAACGATTCAAACTGAAGCACAACATGGACAGCAGATGTTACGTCACAGATGAGGCCGTACGTGTAAAATCAAAAAAATACATTCATAAAATAATGACAGTTCACATGGGCTACTGGAGCAAGCCAAAGGTTACTCACGCTGGAGAAATTCTCATTCAGCATTTGCAAATGCTCCAAGGTAGCGTAGACGGAGAAGTTGCCAAAGTTCTTCTCCAGCCAGTCAGCGCTGCTCGTAGTATTGGCAAGGCAGGCAGGATCTGGAATGAACATTGGGGGAATTAAACAGAACAGCATTGTACTGGTGAAACACTCGTGACAAGCCGAGACGCTGAAGGATGCCTAGGGAACTACAGCATGACGGATGGCAACTCAAGACAGAGATGGGCATAAAGTACCTGTTAGGTCATCTCTCGAGAGGAAGGGATGGACAAAATCAGCGAAGACGAGCCGTTGTTGCTCCACCTCCATGAGGGACGCTTGATGACTCAGAGCCTGCACCCTAATTGGGGAAAGATCGTCGGCCGTTACTGATCGCTCAACTTCACTCCCCTGAATACCACTTCAGGACTTCCAGAGCACTGACAATACTTACACAACTTGGTAGGTGTCACAACTGAAGTTCTTAATGCTAAGACAGGACAGGAAGTCCCCGGAGACTGCTGGCAAGAATGGTCTCAGCCTTCCCTGGAACCAGTCGGCAATGAAGCGGACATCTGTCAGCTGTGCTGCGCTGAAGCTGTTGACTTTCACCTCTCCAATGGCATCGAGAGCATGGGAGTCAGGCTGATGGTCACTGAGGTTCTGCGAAAAGCAAAGGGACACATCTCAGTGCACAGCTCAGAGTCAGCACTTCATCTCCTGTTCCCGAAAGCAGGGGCGTCACTTACTTTGCTGGAGTATGCTGACAGAGCTACCTCCAGGGCTCCCGCGACTTTCTGGAAGAAAAGCTTCCACGTTCCCACGCTGGTCACGCTGCTCGTCTCCTTGCAAGTCAGCAGCTTGGCGAGGTCGTCAGAGGACAGAGATGATGCAACCTTGAAAGAAGTGGACAGATTTGTGCAGTCAGAGAAGCGGACTCTTTGCAAAGACCGGTGCATTCAGGTGCACCGTTCATGGAAAACTTACCAAAGAGCAGGCATATTCAGAGATGTCAAAGTTGCACAGCTGAACAGAGGAAGGAACCTGGCTCCCAAGTCGACTCCTGCAGGGCACAAAAAACATGTTATCCATTTTCACCACTTTAAAGCCCATCTCTGTTCTCAGCAGGCACCAAACCGATACTCACCTGTCGACACTTTCACACAGCCTCATCTCTGCAGACACGAGAAAAACAAACAAACAAACAAACAAACAAACAAACAAACAAACAAACAAACAAACGGACAAATGATGAGGTGGAGAACATACAAGCTATGGCACAATTTTATCACAACTTGATCAAATTCCATCAATCGCAAACTAGCATCCTGCGTTCTGACTCACCATCCACTAATGTCTCTTTGCACTGGTGAGAAGGAAGACAAAGCAAGGAAAGATAAGAAAACCGTTATGTACAGCTTCTATTGGGCTTCAACTTTATTCATCATAACCCATCTACAACAATAAGGTACTTACGAAACCGACAGGGCGAGGAGCCGTGCAGCCTGAGGGGAAAAAAAAAACAAGACAAATGAGATTTGTGTCAATGGATGGCCACATGCAAATAGATTACATTCGCACAAATTGGTAAGAACTTATTTTGCTTGACCAAAGAACAACACTGCATTCTTTACGAATTTGAGGAGCCCTGGTCAGGCCATACCTTCTGGTGGTGACTGTCGAAGTTTGTCTATGCTTGACTTCAGCTCCACCCCAACTTCAGATGGGAGGGCCGCCAAAGCGCTCTCCAGGCCTTTCAATCTGTGGAAACGTGCAAAAAATGGAAGATCTCAACATTTACTTCTACTCACTGAATAAAGACAAGAAACCAAGGGAGCCAGATTCTTTACACTGCATTGTAAGAGTCACAGGTGAGGTTGCCGGGGATCACCACCAGAACTGAAGGACGGAAACTGGCCAGCAGGACCACGAGATTGATTTGGAACCACAGCTCGTAGTCACTGGTTTGGAAGAGAGGGAATTTGGGAGCCAGAGCCGTCAAGGTCAGGTTCAGAATTGCGTCCCGGACGTCCGCGTTGGCGATGTAGGTGATGTTTTCCTGAGAGGGGAGGGTGGGGAAAGGGACATCTTTAGGACCACAATAGGACCTACTAACATGGCCTGCTTGTTCTCGAGCAGCACGTTCTCGGTCTGATCCATTAAGGATAAATTGCATATAAAAAAAAAATGAATAAAATAAAAAGACTAACCTCCTTGCTGACCTCCACAAACGTTTCAAAGAATTTCTCTAGCTGCTCCTCATCTGGGGATTTTAGGATGCTGCTCAACACCTCCTTCACCACGGTCACATTTTCAAGAGCACCGGTGGATGGATCCAAAAGCAGCTCTGCTTTCTGGTCAGGTGACAGGGTTTCCAAAGCTGCCAGCTGAGGTAAACAAAACCCCAACACAAAACAAACACCACATGGCTGTTGGAGACTTTCTCTCTTTTCAACGATATACAGAAGAAGAAAAAACACTAAAGAAAAACAAAAGAAAACAAACAAAATCGCTGCCAGCCAAAGCTGTGTGACAACAGAAACATAACAAAAACAGGCCTTTTACCCCGCTGATGTTCAGCTCCTTGAGGTCTGTGTAATTGGCCACCTTGGAGAATGGACCCAGGTTGATGTCAAGCCACTCAGCATCACTTCCGACGTCCTTTCTGCAATCTGTTTTTCAAGATAGGAGTGGAAGATCATCAGCCTGCGTTGGTGCGTCGACACACAAAAACCCTGACCTGTCAGCTTAAACAAAACCAACAACGCACGCAACCCGGCAACAGAGAGGTGCCCGGGAGAGCACGTCCTGGAAGGTCTACCTGGACTGTTGAATTGGGCGGCAAATTCCTTCAGGCGCTCCACCAGAACCCTGGTTATCTCCTGCGTCCTGGTCAATGTCATTTCGGGGAAAACATCTCCCAATCCCTCAACGCTGCAACAGAAAGGCACAGAGGGGTGATAAGGCGGGCGTGTCAATGCATATCGACAAGCTTCCTTTCTCCACATTCAGGCACTCACATCACATGGTAGTTGGTGCAGTTGACATCAGCTGTGACCTTAAGCAGCATTTCTGCTGTGAAACTGGGGAGGATAGGGATGAGCTTCCCGGTGAACCACACTTCCCAGTCATGAGCCACAAATTCCTGCAGCTTCGGTTCAATGACTACAAAGGTTCGGTCCATCATCACGTCTCTTACAGCAGGGGAGATATCAGGAATCTACAGGGACAAAAGACCGGGAGTGTAAACGGCACTGCATGAATCTAGCGTTCTGCGGGCTATTCCGTGGCTTCCACACGGCCTCCGTCAGACCGTTTGACTTGCCTCAGAAGTTGTGGTTAGCGCGGTCAGAAACTCCTCCACGTTCTTAAAAGCGTTGCCGTCCTCCAGGCGGTCAAACACAGCGTCGATCTGATTGGTGTTGTTCAGCGCTCCGGAGCTCAGTGTCACTTCAGCTACTTGGCTAGGGCTCAGCAGCGCCAACGATTCAAACTGAAGCACAACATGGACAGCAGATGTTACGTCACAGATGAGGCCGTACGTGTAAAATCAAAAAAATACATTCATAAAATAATGACAGTTCACATGGGCTACTGGAGCAAGCCAAAGGTTACTCACGCTGGAGAAATTCTCATTCAGCATTTGCAAATGCTCCAAGGTAGCGTAGACGGAGAAGTTGCCAAAGTTCTTCTCCAGCCAGTCAGCGCTGCTCGTAGTATTGGCAAGGCAGGCAGGATCTGGAATGAACATTGGGGGAATTAAACAGAACAGCATTGTACTGGTGAAACACTCGTGACAAGCCGAGACGCTGAAGGATGCCTAGGGAACTACAGCATGACGGATGGCAACTCAAGACAGAGATGGGCATAAAGTACCTGTTAGGTCATCTCTCGAGAGGAAGGGATGGACAAAAT
This sequence comes from Garra rufa, assembly GCF_049309525.1. Taxonomy (NCBI): domain Eukaryota; kingdom Metazoa; phylum Chordata; class Actinopteri; order Cypriniformes; family Cyprinidae; genus Garra; species Garra rufa. Next base: position 2,579,297 of record NC_133366.1, on the reverse strand, counting down.
CAGCGAAGACGAGCCGTTGTTGCTCCACCTCCATGAGGGACGCTTGATGACTCAGAGCCTGCACCCTAATTGGGGAAAGATCGTCGGCCGTTACTGATCGCTCAACTTCACTCCCCTGAATACCACTTCAGGACTTCCAGAGCACTGACAATACTTACACAACTTGGTAGGTGTCACAACTGAAGTTCTTAATGCTAAGACAGGACAGGAAGTCCCCGGAGACTGCTGGCAAGAATGGTCTCAGCCTTCCCTGGAACCAGTCGGCAATGAAGCGGACATCTGTCAGCTGTGCTGCGCTGAAGCTGTTGACTTTCACCTCTCCAATGGCATCGAGAGCATGGGAGTCAGGCTGATGGTCACTGAGGTTCTGCGAAAAGCAAAGGGACACATCTCAGTGCACAGCTCAGAGTCAGCACTTCATCTCCTGTTCCCGAAAGCAGGGGCGTCACTTACTTTGCTGGAGTATGCTGACAGAGCTACCTCCAGGGCTCCCGCGACTTTCTGGAAGAAAAGCTTCCACGTTCCCACGCTGGTCACGCTGCTCGTCTCCTTGCAAGTCAGCAGCTTGGCGAGGTCGTCAGAGGACAGAGATGATGCAACCTTGAAAGAAGTGGACAGATTTGTGCAGTCAGAGAAGCGGACTCTTTGCAAAGACCGGTGCATTCAGGTGCACCGTTCATGGAAAACTTACCAAAGAGCAGGCATATTCAGAGATGTCAAAGTTGCACAGCTGAACAGAGGAAGGAACCTGGCTCCCAAGTCGACTCCTGCAGGGCACAAAAAACATGTTATCCATTTTCACCACTTTAAAGCCCATCTCTGTTCTCAGCAGGCACCAAACCGATACTCACCTGTCGACACTTTCACACAGCCTCATCTCTGCAGACACGAGAAAAACAAACAAACAAACAAACAAACAAACAAACAAACAAACGGACAAATGATGAGGTGGAGAACATACAAGCTATGGCACAATTTTATCACAACTTGATCAAATTCCATCAATCGCAAACTAGCATCCTGCGTTCTGACTCACCATCCACTAATGTCTCTTTGCACTGGTGAGAAGGAAGACAAAGCAAGGAAAGATAAGAAAACCGTTATGTACAGCTTCTATTGGGCTTCAACTTTATTCATCATAACCCATCTACAACAATAAGGTACTTACGAAACCGACAGGGCGAGGAGCCGTGCAGCCTGAGGGGAAAAAAAAAAACAAGACAAATGAGATTTGTGTCAATGGATGGCCACATGCAAATAGATTACATTCGCACAAATTGGTAAGAACTTATTTTGCTTGACCAAAGAACAACACTGCATTCTTTACGAATTTGAGGAGCCCTGGTCAGGCCATACCTTCTGGTGGTGACTGTCGAAGTTTGTCTATGCTTGACTTCAGCTCCACCCCAACTTCAGATGGGAGGGCCGCCAAAGCGCTCTCCAGGCCTTTCAATCTGTGGAAACGTGCAAAAAATGGAAGATCTCAACATTTACTTCTACTCACTGAATAAAGACAAGAAACCAAGGGAGCCAGATTCTTTACACTGCATTGTAAGAGTCACAGGTGAGGTTGCCGGGGATCACCACCAGAACTGAAGGACGGAAACTGGCCAGCAGGACCACGAGATTGATTTGGAACCACAGCTCGTAGTCACTGGTTTGGAAGAGAGGGAATTTGGGAGCCAGAGCCGTCAAGGTCAGGTTCAGAATTGCGTCCCGGACGTCCGCGTTGGCGATGTAGGTGATGTTTTCCTGAGAGGGGAGGGTGGGGAAAGGGACATCTTTAGGACCACAATAGGACCTACTAACATGGCCTGCTTGTTCTCGAGCAGCACGTTCTCGGTCTGATCCATTAAGGATAAATTGCATATAAAAAAAAATGAATAAAATAAAAAGACTAACCTCCTTGCTGACCTCCACAAACGTTTCAAAGAATTTCTCTAGCTGCTCCTCATCTGGGGATTTTAGGATGCTGCTCAACACCTCCTTCACCACGGTCACATTTTCAAGAGCACCGGTGGATGGATCCAAAAGCAGCTCTGCTTTCTGGTCAGGTGACAGGGTTTCCAAAGCTGCCAGCTGAGGTAAACAAAACCCCAACACAAAACAAACACCACATGGCTGTTGGAGACTTTCTCTCTTTTCAACGATATACAGAAGAAGAAAAAACACTAAAGAAAAACAAAAGAAAACAAACAAAATCGCTGCCAGCCAAAGCTGTGTGACAACAGAAACATAACAAAAACAGGCCTTTTACCCCGCTGATGTTCAGCTCCTTGAGGTCTGTGTAATTGGCCACCTTGGAGAATGGACCCAGGTTGATGTCAAGCCACTCAGCATCACTTCCGACGTCCTTTCTGCAATCTGTTTTTCAAGATAGGAGTGGAAGATCATCAGCCTGCGTTGGTGCGTCGACACACAAAAACCCTGACCTGTCAGCTTAAACAAAACCAACAACGCACGCAACCCGGCAACAGAGAGGTGCCCGGGAGAGCACGTCCTGGAAGGTCTACCTGGACTGTTGAATTGGGCGGCAAATTCCTTCAGGCGCTCCACCAGAACCCTGGTTATCTCCTGCGTCCTGGTCAATGTCATTTCGGGGAAAACATCTCCCAATCCCTCAACGCTGCAACAGAAAGGCACAGAGGGGTGATAAGGCGGGCGTGTCAATGCATATCGACAAGCTTCCTTTCTCCACATTCAGGCACTCACATCACATGGTAGTTGGTGCAGTTGACATCAGCTGTGACCTTAAGCAGCATTTCTGCTGTGAAACTGGGGAGGATAGGGATGAGCTTCCCGGTGAACCACACTTCCCAGTCATGAGCCACAAATTCCTGCAGCTTCGGTTCAATGACTACAAAGGTTCGGTCCATCATCACGTCTCTTACAGCAGGGGAGATATCAGGAATCTACAGGGACAAAAGACCGGGAGTGTAAACGGCACTGCATGAATCTAGCGTTCTGCGGGCTATTCCGTGGCTTCCACACGGCCTCCGTCAGACCGTTTGACTTGCCTCAGAAGTTGTGGTTAGCGCGGTCAGAAACTCCTCCACGTTCTTAAAAGCGTTGCCGTCCTCCAGGCGGTCAAACACAGCGTCGATCTGATTGGTGTTGTTCAGCGCTCCGGAGCTCAGTGTCACTTCAGCTACTTGGCTAGGGCTCAGCAGCGCCAACGATTCAAACTGAAGCACAACATGGACAGCAGATGTTACGTCACAGATGAGGCCGTACGTGTAAAATCAAAAAAATACATTCATAAAATAATGACAGTTCACATGGGCTACTGGAGCAAGCCAAAGGTTACTCACGCTGGAGAAATTCTCATTCAGCATTTGCAAATGCTCCAAGGTAGCGTAGACGGAGAAGTTGCCAAAGTTCTTCTCCAGCCAGTCAGCGCTGCTCGTAGTATTGGCAAGGCAGGCAGGATCTGGAATGAACATTGGGGGAATTAAACAGAACAGCATTGTACTGGTGAAACACTCGTGACAAGCCGAGACGCTGAAGGATGCCTAGGGAACTACAGCATGACGGATGGCAACTCAAGACAGAGATGGGCATAAAGTACCTGTTAGGTCATCTCTCGAGAGGAAGGGATGGACAAAATCAGCGAAGACGAGCCGTTGTTGCTCCACCTCCATGAGGGACGCTTGATGACTCAGAGCCTGCACCCTAATTGGGGAAAGATCGTCGGCCGTTACTGATCGCTCAACTTCACTCCCCTGAATACCACTTCAGGACTTCCAGAGCACTGACAATACTTACACAACTTGGTAGGTGTCACAACTGAAGTTCTTAATGCTAAGACAGGACAGGAAGTCCCCGGAGACTGCTGGCAAGAATGGTCTCAGCCTTCCCTGGAACCAGTCGGCAATGAAGCGGACATCTGTCAGCTGTGCTGCGCTGAAGCTGTTGACTTTCACCTCTCCAATGGCATCGAGAGCATGGGAGTCAGGCTGATGGTCACTGAGGTTCTGCGAAAAGCAAAGGGACACATCTCAGTGCACAGCTCAGAGTCAGCACTTCATCTCCTGTTCCCGAAAGCAGGGGCGTCACTTACTTTGCTGGAGTATGCTGACAGAGCTACCTCCAGGGCTCCCGCGACTTTCTGGAAGAAAAGCTTCCACGTTCCCACGCTGGTCACGCTGCTCGTCTCCTTGCAAGTCAGCAGCTTGGCGAGGTCGTCAGAGGACAGAGATGATGCAACCTTGAAAGAAGTGGACAGATTTGTGCAGTCAGAGAAGCGGACTCTTTGCAAAGACCGGTGCATTCAGGTGCACCGTTCATGGAAAACTTACCAAAGAGCAGGCATATTCAGAGATGTCAAAGTTGCACAGCTGAACAGAGGAAGGAACCTGGCTCCCAAGTCGACTCCTGCAGGGCACAAAAAACATGTTATCCATTTTCACCACTTTAAAGCCCATCTCTGTTCTCAGCAGGCACCAAACCGATACTCACCTGTCGACACTTTCACACAGCCTCATCTCTGCAGACACGAGAAAAACAAACAAACAAACAAACAAACAAACAAACAAACAAACGGACAAATGATGAGGTGGAGAACATACAAGCTATGGCACAATTTTATCACAACTTGATCAAATTCCATCAATCGCAAACTAGCATCCTGCGTTCTGACTCACCATCCACTAATGTCTCTTTGCACTGGTGAGAAGGAAGACAAAGCAAGGAAAGATAAGAAAACCGTTATGTACAGCTTCTATTGGGCTTCAACTTTATTCATCATAACCCATCTACAACAATAAGGTACTTACGAAACCGACAGGGCGAGGAGCCGTGCAGCCTGAGGGGAAAAAAAAAAACAAGACAAATGAGATTTGTGTCAATGGATGGCCACATGCAAATAGATTACATTCGCACAAATTGGTAAGAACTTATTTTGCTTGACCAAAGAACAACACTGCATTCTTTACGAATTTGAGGAGCCCTGGTCAGGCCATACCTTCTGGTGGTGACTGTCGAAGTTTGTCTATGCTTGACTTCAGCTCCACCCCAACTTCAGATGGGAGGGCCGCCAAAGCGCTCTCCAGGCCTTTCAATCTGTGGAAACGTGCAAAAAATGGAAGATCTCAACATTTACTTCTACTCACTGAATAAAGACAAGAAACCAAGGGAGCCAGATTCTTTACACTGCATTGTAAGAGTCACAGGTGAGGTTGCCGGGGATCACCACCAGAACTGAAGGACGGAAACTGGCCAGCAGGACCACGAGATTGATTTGGAACCACAGCTCGTAGTCACTGGTTTGGAAGAGAGGGAATTTGGGAGCCAGAGCCGTCAAGGTCAGGTTCAGAATTGCGTCCCGGACGTCCGCGTTGGCGATGTAGGTGATGTTTCCCTGAGAGGGGAGGGTGGGGAAAGGGACATCTTTAGGACCACAATAGGACCTACTAACATGGCCTGCTTGTTCTCGAGCAGCACGTTCTCGGTCTGATCCATTAAGGATAAATTGCATATAAAAAAAAATGAATAAAATAAAAAGACTAACCTCCTTGCTGACCTCCACAAACGTTTCAAAGAATTTCTCTAGCTGCTCCTCATCTGGGGATTTTAGGATGCTGCTCAACACCTCCTTCACCACGGTCACATTTTCAAGAGCACCGGTGGATGGATCCAAAAGCAGCTCTGCTTTCTGGTCAGGTGACAGGGTTTCCAAAGCTGCCAGCTGAGGTAAACAAAACCCCAACACAAAACAAACACCACATGGCTGTTGGAGACTTTCTCTCTTTTCAACGATATACAGAAGAAGAAAAAACACTAAAGAAAAACAAAAGAAAACAAACAAAATCGCTGCCAGCCAAAGCTGTGTGACAACAGAAACATAACAAAAACAGGCCTTTTACCCCGCTGATGTTCAGCTCCTTGAGGTCTGTGTAATTGGCCACCTTGGAGAATGGACCCAGGTTGATGTCAAGCCACTCAGCATCACTTCCGACGTCCTTTCTGCAATCTGTTTTTCAAGATAGGAGTGGAAGATCATCAGCCTGCGTTGGTGCGTCGACACACAAAAACCCTGACCTGTCAGCTTAAACAAAACCAACAACGCACGCAACCCGGCAACAGAGAGGTGCCCGGGAGAGCACGTCCTGGAAGGTCTACCTGGACTGTTGAATTGGGCGGCAAATTCCTTCAGGCGCTCCACCAGAACCCTGGTTATCTCCTGCGTCCTGGTCAATGTCATTTCGGGGAAAACATCTCCCAATCCCTCAACGCTGCAACAGAAAGGCACAGAGGGGTGATAAGGCGGGCGTGTCAATGCATATCGACAAGCTTCCTTTCTCCACATTCAGGCACTCACATCACATGGTAGTTGGTGCAGTTGACATCAGCTGTGACCTTAAGCAGCATTTCTGCTGTGAAACTGGGGAGGATAGGGATGAGCTTCCCGGTGAACCACACTTCCCAGTCATGAGCCACAAATTCCTGCAGCTTCGGTTCAATGACTACAAAGGTTCGGTCCATCATCACGTCTCTTACAGCAGGGGAGATATCAGGAATCTACAGGGACAAAAGACCGGGAGTGTAAACGGCACTGCATGAATCTAGCGTTCTGCGGGCTATTCCGTGGCTTCCACACGGCCTCCGTCAGACCGTTTGACTTGCCTCAGAAGTTGTGGTTAGCGCGGTCAGAAACTCCTCCACGTTCTTAAAAGCGTTGCCGTCCTCCAGGCGGTCAAACACAGCGTCGATCTGATTGGTGTTGTTCAGCGCTCCGGAGCTCAGTGTCACTTCAGCTACTTGGCTAGGGCTCAGCAGCGCCAACGATTCAAACTGAAGCACAACATGGACAGCAGATGTTACGTCACAGATGAGGCCGTACGTGTAAAATCAAAAAAATACATTCATAAAATAATGACAGTTCACATGGGCTACTGGAGCAAGCCAAAGGTTACTCACGCTGGAGAAATTCTCATTCAGCATTTGCAAATGCTCCAAGGTAGCGTAGACGGAGAAGTTGCCAAAGTTCTTCTCCAGCCAGTCAGCGCTGCTCGTAGTATTGGCAAGGCAGGCAGGATCTGGAATGAACATTGGGGGAATTAAACAGAACAGCATTGTACTGGTGAAACACTCGTGACAAGCCGAGACGCTGAAGGATGCCTAGGGAACTACAGCATGACGGATGGCAACTCAAGACAGAGATGGGCATAAAGTACCTGTTAGGTCATCTCTCGAGAGGAAGGGATGGACAAAATCAGCGAAGACGAGCCGTTGTTGCTCCACCTCCATGAGGGACGCTTGATGACTCAGAGCCTGCACCCTAATTGGGGAAAGATCGTCGGCCGTTACTGATCGCTCAACTTCACTCCCCTGAATACCACTTCAGGACTTCCAGAGCACTGACAATACTTACACAACTTGGTAGGTGTCACAACTGAAGTTCTTAATGCTAAGACAGGACAGGAAGTCCCCGGAGACTGCTGGCAAGAATGGTCTCAGCCTTCCCTGGAACCAGTCGGCAATGAAGCGGACATCTGTCAGCTGTGCTGCGCTGAAGCTGTTGACTTTCACCTCTCCAATGGCATCGAGAGCATGGGAGTCAGGCTGATGGTCACTGAGGTTCTGCGAAAAGCAAAGGGACACATCTCAGTGCACAGCTCAGAGTCAGCACTTCATCTCCTGTTCCCGAAAGCAGGGGCGTCACTTACTTTGCTGGAGTATGCTGACAGAGCTACCTCCAGGGCTCCCGCGACTTTCTGGAAGAAAAGCTTCCACGTTCCCACGCTGGTCACGCTGCTCGTCTCCTTGCAAGTCAGCAGCTTGGCGAGGTCGTCAGAGGACAGAGATGATGCAACCTTGAAAGAAGTGGACAGATTTGTGCAGTCAGAGAAGCGGACTCTTTGCAAAGACCGGTGCATTCAGGTGCACCGTTCATGGAAAACTTACCAAAGAGCAGGCATATTCAGAGATGTCAAAGTTGCACAGCTGAACAGAGGAAGGAACCTGGCTCCCAAGTCGACTCCTGCAGGGCACAAAAAACATGTTATCCATTTTCACCACTTTAAAGCCCATCTCTGTTCTCAGCAGGCACCAAACCGATACTCACCTGTCGACACTTTCACACAGCCTCATCTCTGCAGACACGAGAAAAACAAACAAACAAACAAACAAACAAACAAACAAACAAACGGACAAATGATGAGGTGGAGAACATACAAGCTATGGCACAATTTTATCACAACTTGATCAAATTCCATCAATCGCAAACTAGCATCCTGCGTTCTGACTCACCATCCACTAATGTCTCTTTGCACTGGTGAGAAGGAAGACAAAGCAAGGAAAGATAAGAAAACCGTTATGTACAGCTTCTATTGGGCTTCAACTTTATTCATCATAACCCATCTACAACAATAAGGTACTTACGAAACCGACAGGGCGAGGAGCCGTGCAGCCTGAGGGGAAAAAAAAAAACAAGACAAATGAGATTTGTGTCAATGGATGGCCACATGCAAATAGATTACATTCGCACAAATTGGTAAGAACTTATTTTGCTTGACCAAAGAACAACACTGCATTCTTTACGAATTTGAGGAGCCCTGGTCAGGCCATACCTTCTGGTGGTGACTGTCGAAGTTTGTCTATGCTTGACTTCAGCTCCACCCCAACTTCAGATGGGAGGGCCGCCAAAGCGCTCTCCAGGCCTTTCAATCTGTGGAAACGTGCAAAAAATGGAAGATCTCAACATTTACTTCTACTCACTGAATAAAGACAAGAAACCAAGGGAGCCAGATTCTTTACACTGCATTGTAAGAGTCACAGGTGAGGTTGCCGGGGATCACCACCAGAACTGAAGGACGGAAACTGGCCAGCAGGACCACGAGATTGATTTGGAACCACAGCTCGTAGTCACTGGTTTGGAAGAGAGGGAATTTGGGAGCCAGAGCCGTCAAGGTCAGGTTCAGAATTGCGTCCCGGACGTCCGCGTTGGCGATGTAGGTGATGTTTTCCTGAGAGGGGAGGGTGGGGAAAGGGACATCTTTAGGACCACAATAGGACCTACTAACATGGCCTGCTTGTTCTCGAGCAGCACGTTCTCGGTCTGATCCATTAAGGATAAATTGCATATAAAAAAAAATGAATAAAATAAAAAGACTAACCTCCTTGCTGACCTCCACAAACGTTTCAAAGAATTTCTCTAGCTGCTCCTCATCTGGGGATTTTAGGATGCTGCTCAACACCTCCTTCACCACGGTCACATTTTCAAGAGCACCGGTGGATGGATCCAAAAGCAGCTCTGCTTTCTGGTCAGGTGACAGGGTTTCCAAAGCTGCCAGCTGAGGTAAACAAAACCCCAACACAAAACAAACACCACATGGCTGTTGGAGACTTTCTCTCTTTTCAACGATATACAGAAGAAGAAAAAACACTAAAGAAAAACAAAAGAAAACAAACAAAATCGCTGCCAGCCAAAGCTGTGTGACAACAGAAACATAACAAAAACAGGCCTTTTACCCCGCTGATGTTCAGCTCCTTGAGGTCTGTGTAATTGGCCACCTTGGAGAATGGACCCAGGTTGATGTCAAGCCACTCAGCATCACTTCCGACGTCCTTTCTGCAATCTGTTTTTCAAGATAGGAGTGGAAGATCATCAGCCTGCGTTGGTGCGTCGACACACAAAAACCCTGACCTGTCAGCTTAAACAAAACCAACAACGCACGCAACCCGGCAACAGAGAGGTGCCCGGGAGAGCACGTCCTGGAAGGTCTACCTGGACTGTTGAATTGGGCGGCAAATTCCTTCAGGCGCTCCACCAGAACCCTGGTTATCTCCTGCGTCCTGGTCAATGTCATTTCGGGGAAAACATCTCCCAATCCCTCAACGCTGCAACAGAAAGGCACAGAGGGGTGATAAGGCGGGCGTGTCAATGCATATCGACAAGCTTCCTTTCTCCACATTCAGGCACTCACATCACATGGTAGTTGGTGCAGTTGACATCAGCTGTGACCTTAAGCAGCATTTCTGCTGTGAAACTGGGGAGGATAGGGATGAGCTTCCCGGTGAACCACACTTCCCAGTCATGAGCCACAAATTCCTGCAGCTTCGGTTCAATGACTACAAAGGTTCGGTCCATCATCACGTCTCTTACAGCAGGGGAGATATCAGGAATCTACAGGGACAAAAGACCGGGAGTGTAAACGGCACTGCATGAATCTAGCGTTCTGCGGGCTATTCCGTGGCTTCCACACGGCCTCCGTCAGACCGTTTGACTTGCCTCAGAAGTTGTGGTTAGCGCGGTCAGAAACTCCTCCACGTTCTTAAAAGCGTTGCCGTCCTCCAGGCGGTCAAACACAGCGTCGATCTGATTGGTGTTGTTCAGCGCTCCGGAGCTCAGTGTCACTTCAGCTACTTGGCTAGGGCTCAGCAGCGCCAACGATTCAAACTGAAGCACAACATGGACAGCAGATGTTACGTCACAGATGAGGCCGTACGTGTAAAATCAAAAAAATACATTCATAAAATAATGACAGTTCACATGGGCTACTGGAGCAAGCCAAAGGTTACTCACGCTGGAGAAATTCTCATTCAGCATTTGCAAATGCTCCAAGGTAGCGTAGACGGAGAAGTTGCCAAAGTTCTTCTCCAGCCAGTCAGCGCTGCTCGTAGTATTGGCAAGGCAGGCAGGATCTGGAATGAACATTGGGGGAATTAAACAGAACAGCATTGTACTGGTGAAACACTCGTGACAAGCCGAGACGCTGAAGGATGCCTAGGGAACTACAGCATGACGGATGGCAACTCAAGACAGAGATGGGCATAAAGTACCTGTTAGGTCATCTCTCGAGAGGAAGGGATGGACAAAATCAGCGAAGACGAGCCGTTGTTGCTCCACCTCCATGAGGGACGCTTGATGACTCAGAGCCTGCACCCTAATTGGGGAAAGATCGTCGGCCGTTACTGATCGCTCAACTTCACTCCCCTGAATACCACTTCAGGACTTCCAGAGCACTGACAATACTTACACAACTTGGTAGGTGTCACAACTGAAGTTCTTAATGCTAAGACAGGACAGGAAGTCCCCGGAGACTGCTGGCAAGAATGGTCTCAGCCTTCCCTGGAACCAGTCGGCAATGAAGCGGACATCTGTCAGCTGTGCTGCGCTGAAGCTGTTGACTTTCACCTCTCCAATGGCATCGAGAGCATGGGAGTCAGGCTGATGGTCACTGAGGTTCTGCGAAAAGCAAAGGGACACATCTCAGTGCACAGCTCAGAGTCAGCACTTCATCTCCTGTTCCCGAAAGCAGGGGCGTCACTTACTTTGCTGGAGTATGCTGACAGAGCTACCTCCAGGGCTCCCGCGACTTTCTGGAAGAAAAGCTTCCAAGTTCCCACGCTGGTCACGCTGCTCGTCTCCTTGCAAGTCAGCAGCTTGGCGAGGTCGTCAGAGGACAGAGATGATGCAACCTTGAAAGAAGTGGACAGATTTGTGCAGTCAGAGAAGCGGACTCTTTGCAAAGACCGGTGCATTCAGGTGCACCGTTCATGGAAAACTTACCAAAGAGCAGGCATATTCAGAGATGTCAAAGTTGCACAGCTGAACAGAGGAAGGAACCTGGCTCCCAAGTCGACTCCTGCAGGGCACAAAAAACATGTTATCCATTTTCACCACTTTAAAGCCCATCTCTGTTCTCAGCAGGCACCAAACCGATACTCACCTGTCGACACTTTCACACAGCCTCATCTCTGCAGACACGAGAAAAACAAACAAACAAACAAACAAACAAACAAACAAACAAACGGACAAATGATGAGGTGGAGAACATACAAGCTATGGCACAATTTTATCACAACTTGATCAAATTCCATCAATCGCAAACTAGCATCCTGCGTTCTGACTCACCATCCACTAATGTCTCTTTGCACTGGTGAGAAGGAAGACAAAGCAAGGAAAGATAAGAAAACCGTTATGTACAGCTTCTATTGGGCTTCAACTTTATTCATCATAACCCATCTACAACAATAAGGTACTTACGAAACCGACAGGGCGAGGAGCCGTGCAGCCTGAGGGGAAAAAAAAAAACAAGACAAATGAGATTTGTGTCAATGGATGGCCACATGCAAATAGATTACATTCGCACAAATTGGTAAGAACTTATTTTGCTTGACCAAAGAACAACACTGCATTCTTTACGAATTTGAGGAGCCCTGGTCAGGCCATACCTTCTGGTGGTGACTGTCGAAGTTTGTCTATGCTTGACTTCAGCTCCACCCCAACTTCAGATGGGAGGGCCGCCAAAGCGCTCTCCAGGCCTTTCAATCTGTGGAAACGTGCAAAAAATGGAAGATCTCAACATTTACTTCTACTCACTGAATAAAGACAAGAAACCAAGGGAGCCAGATTCTTTACACTGCATTGTAAGAGTCACAGGTGAGGTTGCCGGGGATCACCACCAGAACTGAAGGACGGAAACTGGCCAGCAGGACCACGAGATTGATTTGGAACCACAGCTCGTAGTCACTGGTTTGGAAGAGAGGGAATTTGGGAGCCAGAGCCGTCAAGGTCAGGTTCAGAATTGCGTCCCGGACGTCCGCGTTGGCGATGTAGGTGATGTTTTCCTGAGAGGGGAGGGTGGGGAAAGGGACATCTTTAGGACCACAATAGGACCTACTAACATGGCCTGCTTGTTCTCGAGCAGCACGTTCTCGGTCTGATCCATTAAGGATAAATTGCATATAAAAAAAAATGAATAAAATAAAAAGACTAACCTCCTTGCTGACCTCCACAAACGTTTCAAAGAATTTCTCTAGCTGCTCCTCATCTGGGGATTTTAGGATGCTGCTCAACACCTCCTTCACCACGGTCACATTTTCAAGAGCACCGGTGGATGGATCCAAAAGCAGCTCTGCTTTCTGGTCAGGTGACAGGGTTTCCAAAGCTGCCAGCTGAGGTGAACAAAACCCCAACACAAAACAAACAACACATGGCTGTTGGAGACTTTCTCTCTTTTCAACGATATACAGAAGAAGAAAAAACACTAAAGAAAAACAAAAGAAAACAAACAAAATCGCTGCCAGCCAAAGCTGTGTGACAACAGAAACATAACAAAAACAGGCCTTTTACCCCGCTGATGTTCAGCTCCTTGAGGTCTGTGTAATTGGCCACCTTGGAGAATGGACCCAGGTTGATGTCAAGCCACTCAGCATCACTTCCGACGTCCTTTCTGCAATCTGTTTTTCAAGATAGGAGTGGAAGATCATCAGCCTGCGTTGGTGCGTCGACACACAAAAACCCTGACCTGTCAGCTTAAACAAAACCAACAACGCACGCAACCCGGCAACAGAGAGGTGCCCGGGAGAGCACGTCCTGGAAGGTCTACCTGGACTGTTGAATTGGGCGGCAAATTCCTTCAGGCGCTCCACCAGAACCCTGGTTATCTCCTGCGTCCTGGTCAATGTCATTTCGGGGAAAACATCTCCCAATCCCTCAACGCTGCAACAGAAAGGCACAGAGGGGTGATAAGGCGGGCGTGTCAATGCATATCGACAAGCTTCCTTTCTCCACATTCAGGCACTCACATCACATGGTAGTTGGTGCAGTTGACATCAGCTGTGACCTTAAGCAGCATTTCTGCTGTGAAACTGGGGAGGATAGGGATGAGCTTCCCGGTGAACCACACTTCCCAGTCATGAGCCACAAATTCCTGCAGCTTCGGTTCAATGACTACAAAGGTTCGGTCCATCATCACGTCTCTTACAGCAGGGGAGATATCAGGAATCTACAGGGACAAAAGACCGGGAGTGTAAACGGCACTGCATGAATCTACCGTTCTGCGGGCTATTCCGTGGCTTCCACACGGCCTCCGTCAGACCGTTTGACTTGCCTCAGAAGTTGTGGTTAGCGCGGTCAGAAACTCCTCCACGTTCTTAAAAGCGTTGCCGTCCTCCAGGCGGTCAAACACAGCGTCGATCTGATTGGTGTTGTTCAGCGCTCCGGAGCTCAGTGTCACTTCAGCTACTTGGCTAGGGCTCAGCAGCGCCAACGATTCAAACTGAAGCACAACATGGACAGCAGATGTTACGTCACAGATGAGGCCGTACGTGTAAAATCAAAAAAATACATTCATAAAATAATGACAGTTCACATGGGCTACTGGAGCAAGCCAAAGGTTACTCACGCTGGAGAAATTCTCATTCAGCATTTGCAAATGCTCCAAGGTAGCGTAGACGGAGAAGTTGCCAAAGTTCTTCTCCAGCCAGTCAGCGCTGCTCGTAGTATTGGCAAGGCAGGCAGGATCTGGAATGAACATTGGGGGAATTAAACAGAACAGCATTGTACTGGTGAAACACTCGTGACAAGCCGAGACGCTGAAGGATGCCTAGGGAACTACAGCATGACGGATGGCAACTCAAGACAGAGATGGGCATAAAGTACCTGTTAGGTCATCTCTCGAGAGGAAGGGATGGACAAAATCAGCGAAGACGAGCCGTTGTTGCTCCACCTCCATGAGGGACGCTTGATGACTCAGAGCCTGCACCCTAATTGGGGAAAGATCGTCGGCCGTTACTGATCGCTCAACTTCACTCCCCTGAATACCACTTCAGGACTTCCAGAGCACTGACAATACTTACACAACTTGGTAGGTGTCACAACTGAAGTTCTTAATGCTAAGACAGGACAGGAAGTCCCCGGAGACTGCTGGCAAGAATGGTCTCAGCCTTCCCTGGAACCAGTCGGCAATGAAGCGGACATCTGTCAGCTGTGCTGCGCTGAAGCTGTTGACTTTCACCTCTCCAATGGCATCGAGAGCATGGGAGTCAGGCTGATGGTCACTGAGGTTCTGCGAAAAGCAAAGGGACACATCTCAGTGCACAGCTCAGAGTCAGCACTTCATCTCCTGTTCCCGAAAGCAGGGGCGTCACTTACTTTGCTGGAGTATGCTGACAGAGCTACCTCCAGGGCTCCCGCGACTTTCTGGAAGAAAAGCTTCCACGTTCCCACGCTGGTCACGCTGCTCGTCTCCTTGCAAGTCAGCAGCTTGGCGAGGTCGTCAGAGGACAGAGATGATGCAACCTTGAAAGAAGTGGACAGATTTGTGCAGTCAGAGAAGCGGACTCTTTGCAAAGACCGGTGCATTCAGGTGCACCGTTCATGGAAAACTTACCAAAGAGCAGGCATATTCAGAGATGTCAAAGTTGCACAGCTGAACAGAGGAAGGAACCTGGCTCCCAAGTCGACTCCTGCAGGGCACAAAAAACATGTTATCCATTTTCACCACTTTAAAGCCCATCTCTGTTCTCAGCAGGCACCAAACCGATACTCACCTGTCGACACTTTCACACAGCCTCATCTCTGCAGACACGAGAAAAACAAACAAACAAACAAACAAACAAACAAACAAACGGACAAATGATGAGGTG